>NC_092629.1:92592738-92950238 GCF_039555335.1 Amphiura filiformis
CACCATTGCAAACGCACTGCAGCCTCCTCGTGTTTATCTCTCGTTGAAGAACTGTGTGACGAATACTGACGATGTCTGAGCATGCGCAGTTGCAATTTTCCGAAATTGCGAAAGGGCTTATTTGCAATTGATCATCCTGTTGACATTGATGCCAACATTATGGTTTTTTAAATAATATGAAGATCTGAGCGCAAGAAGACCGTAAGTCCACTTGGCCCATCAACATGTAGGCCTATACACTAACTTAGTTGCGTATAGTTTTGTATAGTTTGGTAATGTTTTATACATGTTCAGGGGCCAAAACAAATCTTTCACAACCTTTCATGATGTTTTCACCCTGGAACATGTATTAAACATTATAAAACCCTAAAATACTATACATGTACGTAACTTTAGTGTATACATGTTGAGGGGCCAAGTGGACTTACAGTCTTCTTGCGCTCAGGTCTTCATGCTTATAAAAATGCCTTATTATGGCTATGCTATTTGATGAAACATGAGACATTACCGACAATATCATGTCACCATGAAGGGAAATCGCAAATCAACCTCTTTATTGTATGTAGGCCTAATTTTATATGAATGGAAAGTTGTTAAAAAATGTGCTGTGAGCTGATTGAGCCCCAGGGGTTATCGCACAATGACGATCTATGATGATATTTTCTATTTCTTGGGATGGGATTTCTTCCGGGTCCAAGCACAGCCTGCTGGACCCATTCAGGTTACAGACTTTTTCCGGGTCCAGTGAGTTCAAAAAGCGTCCTGGACGCGAAAACGCGATAAACTGTGAACCGATATATGACGTCATTTGCTTGGTGAAGCAATGCCAAATCTTATTTCATTTTTAATTGGTTCAATTTATATACCAGCCGGCAGCCAGCATATCGCCCAATCATAACGCTTGTTCAAAGGAATTACATCGACAAGTGGGACTGCGAGAGCTAGCCATTTCGCTGGTTGCTTGATCTTGACGACTTGCAAGACCATCCGGTACCACTGTCAGGGTGCCGAAGCACAAGAAGCAGGTTCTATCGCGGTGTTTATTGAATAAGTAAGAACAAGAGACCAATTTTCTTTGAAATATTTATTATGAAAACAAGTAAAATAAACTCCCGAAGGAAAGTACACAGCAAATTTAAATTATTGTATACAATTGTATACCACCACTGGCGCATTTTGACAGCGAATTACCCATGGCGCAATGAGCAGCTTTTTAGCGCAAATTTGCACTTTTGCACCCTTATTTCAAGGCTTGGTAACTAGTGTGTAGAGTGTAGACGGGAGTTTCAATGCACGTGCTATGAATCGTTGTAATACATACATGTATGCCGTATTGGTCCGAGTATAGTCCCACCCGTTTTAGGTGAAAATTTTTCATAATGGGGGGGGGGGTGGGATTATACTCGAATTTCTAAAGTTATTTTTTTTTGGTTTTGGTTTTGGAGTGTCCATGGACCTACATGTAGACCTAAATGCTAGGATCATTCATGGTTGACCTAAAAAAATTTGCATGATGATTTGTTTGTTTTTTTAATATGAAAATTGATAATTTGTATTCATGTCATAGGCTACTCTAGCTTGAATTGAGATATCATTGAATTTGAATGCATTTTGATTTTTGAAATCATATTAGGGCTCATATTGAAATACCCTACCACATTTTCACACAGAAAGAAGGCAGGATTCCCCTCGCTAAGCGCGTGCCTCAGGAAAGCTGGGTCATAAAACAGATGGATTATATGCATCAGTGATACACCCTGCCCAGGATTTCAAAATGAGCGTTTATTGCGTTTTCGACAGTATTTTTGTGGGACATGAGAGCACCTCAGACCTATCGAATTGCATTCTGGATACTGAAGCATGTCTTTCTGATATCAAATAATTTTCATTTTTAAAAATCACAATATAATACAAATTTTATGACAAATTATAAAAATTTGATATTTTTCAAATTTTGATATATAACAGTCCTCGAAGTAAATTATATATCTAATGATATATTCTTAAAGTGTATGTAGCTGGGAGGAAAAGCCAACGGTCAATTGAAAATTTTGACCTTTCATATTGAAGATATGGATTTTTTTCCCAAAAAGACCTATTTTTTTTGGTGTTTTGGGGGAAAAAATCCATTTCTTCAATAATACGAAAGGTCAAAATTTTCAATTTATCGTCGGCTTTTCATCCCACCTACATACACTTTTAAGTATAAATCATCAGATTTATAAAGTTTACTTCAAGTACTGTTAAATATCAAAAATATCAATTTTTAATGATTTGCCATAAAATGTGTATTAAATTGCGATTTTCAAAAATCAAAATTATTTGATATCAGAATGACATTCTTCGTATTCAGAATGCAATTCGATATGTCTGATGTGCTCTAATGTCCCAAAATAAATAGGCCTACTGTCCAAACGTTCATACCCCAGCCCTTAAAGGGGCATTTCGTGATCCACAGCCTCATCCCCCCACTTTTCTCAAAAAAAGTTGAGATTTTTATATCACTGGAATACTCTGGCTACATAATGTTTATGTGCAATATTTCTTGCAGATTAATTCGTTCAGCAAAGATATCACGAAATTTGAATTTCGTTCTGGTGCACCAGAACGAAATTACAATGTATTGTCTATGGAGCAGTGTAATACACATAAAATCATGCATAACTCGCAAACGCAAAATCGGAATCAACTGAAATTTTGGGAATATGGTTTTTTCGTGGATATGTACTGAAAAATGTCATAAAAAGAGGATGCTAGGATCACAAAATACTCCTTTAATAGAGTATGACATGAATACAAATTATCAATTTTCATATATGTGTACATCCATATCAAACCGATGCACTTGTCGGCTGCTACATGTGTCTCATTTCACATAATAGCTAGGGGTAAATACCAGACTCATCTCCGAAGTGGAAGTCACTTCAAATCAACCCAAAGTCACATAGTTAGGGAATGTTCTCTGTATTCATAAACCTTGTGACTTTGGGATGATTTAAAGTGACCTAAACTTTGGAGATGAGTCTGGTGTTTATTCCTAGCTATTATGTGAAATGAGACACATGTACGTAGCAGCCGACAAGTGCATCGTTGTGATATGGATGTACACATATTAAAAACACAAAACATGCAATTTTTTTTTTTTAGGTCAATTTTTTTTTGTTTACAATTTCTGGAATTTTTTGAAAAATGGGGGATGGTACTATTATACTCGAACGTGGGCTATACTCGGACGAATACGGTATATTCAAACATTCCTATAAAACTGTCCAAAATCAGGTAGGTCTACCCTAGATAGCATAAATAATTGTAGCATGTTGTCACTGCAACAGCGTTGTCAGTTGAACTTTTGCGGCGATTTATTATCAAACCCCGGCGGTCAATCAAACGCTAGTTGCTGGTGAAAGCTACCGCTAGTTGTCCCAGCACATTTATTTCATTTTCAGTGCTATGAAATTCTACAGCAAGTCACGGTGAGCTCCCTAGCAAAATTACAATTTCTGGAATTTTTTGAAAAATGGGGTATGGGACTATTATACCGGTACTCTAACGTGGGGCTATATACTCAGACGAATACGGTATATTCGAACATTCCTATAAAACTGTCCAAAATCAGGTAGGTCTACCCTAGATAGCATAAATAATTGTAGCATGTTGTCACTGCAACAGCGTTGTCAGTTGGACCTTTGCGGCGATTTATTATCAAACCCCGGCGGTCAATCAAACGCTAGTTGCTGGTAAAAGCTACCGCTAGTTGTCCCAGCACATTTATTTCAGTGCTATGAAATTCTACAGCAAGTCACGGTGAGCTCCCAAGCAAAATCCGACTCAATCCCGGCCACATTCCCGCCACAAATCCTGGCCTCTTTGGCTACATTGAATTCCCCGAAAAACCCTGGTATATTCCCGACCCACCCGGGCAAAATAAATGCTCAAATCCCCGGCCAACTTGGATGCAAGTCCCGGCCATCCCCAGGTACCCAGAGGTCGGGACATGAATTGATAAGTGCGTAATCAGGCCTGGAAAATGGCAATTTGGCAAACTCCTTACCAGGAAATTTTGTGATTTGAAGGGAAATTTTGCTTTTCTGGATAAAGAAATACATAAGAAATGGTGGAAAATCCTGCTAATAATTTGAAGTGAAATTGATCTCTATTGCCGGGAAATAAACATTTTTTCCATGCCTGTGCAGTTGTAACACTGACACAGTCACTGGTAATTTTTGATGCCATGATGTGAAACTAATGGTGAGCAAATTTGAAGCTAAAGTACTTCTTGAGTAAGGTTTTTAGTTGCATTATGAAAATAAATTAAAAAGACTATAACATCATGATTACAGTACATGAACATAAAACCAGTGGTAGGAACAGGCATAAAAATTTCAAATTAATTCTATTGGAAGAGGGAACTTCTCAGAAACAATTTGACACCAAAAACAATCTTCTACTGAGTCTGTATTGCTATTTGCTAAGTGAAGTTATGATGAAATTAGTGTCGGAACATTAGGCCATATTCTCTGATAAGACTTAGGCCAAAAAAAAATTGTTTGCTTGCCCTCGAATGGATTTAAAAATTGGGTTGGTCGGTCGGGAAAAGTTTTTTTTGTTCTTCTTTTTTTTCTTTCCCTGATTAGATGGTCTTTTTTACAGGTACCAAACGCTGAATTTCCGTAGCTGTAACATCACGCCATGGTTCAGCATCTGTGCTCGCCACTTGCACCTTAAAAAATTATAGCTCTTCTACATATGTATGCCTACGTTTAATGAAGTGTACAATTCTCCTAGTGTTTTCTGCTTAATTCAAAACTACCTTTCAGATTAATCAGCATTTTCGGTCCTTGCTTCACCCGTACAGCTAGTGCTACTCGCGTTGTGTCCGCCATGTTTAAGTGAAATCATATTTATACCGAGCGATTTGTGCTCTTAATAAAAGTAGCCTCGACAAACATGTTGAAAAAAATAGTGCAATGTTACTTCCTTGTCAATACGAACAAATATCATGAATTTAAATATTTATAAACAAGAAATGAATATCTGGTACAACTCTGTTTTCAAATTTGATCTACTTTTACCATATTTAAAAATCTGCTATATTGTATCAATACTTGCACAATATGCACGGTTATATTTTGCCTGTAAATAAACTCATCCCTAGATGCGCTGTCCGAAATGTGCAGGTGGATAGCAAATTGTATTAGAGCTTAGACGCTGAGGTGGTATACGAAATTGTGGAACCCGACAGTCAGGTACAGCCGGACACGTAAACATGCAGGAAATAGTATTTTACAACGTTTCTTTTAAATCATCAGTTTTTTAGACGAAAAAATACATGCCATTTTTGGGAAAATTGCAAAAAAATTGCAAAAAAAAAAAACTTTTTCAAAAAAAAAAAGGTCTCACGGTCGGGACTGCCAAGACAGTCGGTCGGACGAGGGCAAGCAAACAACTTTTTTTTTTGGCCTTACCATAGGAGTGCATGGGGGGACTTTATAATTTTTGTGCCCCCTGTCAATTTTTTGTTTTCATTAAAATCTAATTTTTATTGAATATTATATGTATATTATCATTTTCAACACATCTGTGAAATTTTGTATGAAAATTCAAATTTTTGGTGAAAATGTGATTTTTGTGCTAATTTTGGTCATATTTTGCCATTTTTCGGCCATTTTGATCCCATTTTAGGCAAAAAACAATGATTTAAAAAGTACTTTCTCCCAGCAAATAAGTAAACTGGAATTGTTATGTGAAAAGGATGAAAGTTTTTGTCAAACCATGTTTCCCTTTTGTCTGTCAGAAGATGAATTTTGGGTCAAAATAGAATTGTGTCCCAAAATGCCCCTTTTTTTACCAAAACAGCGATTTACACCAAGGCATTTCTTCGGGGAGGGAAATAACCATTTTCCATGATTTAAAACACCAAATTCCATGATTTTCCGTGCGTCTCGCTGCATGGTTTTAAATTCTAAATTCTGTGATGTAATTTCAATTCCGTGATTATAAATAACATTTCACAAATCAAAATTAAATAAAGCGCATGTATACTCTATGTCTAGTTGTTTAAAGGTTGATATCTTTGAAGACAGACTTCATTTTCATTATTTTTACCTCACATTCTCATTATTTTTTCTTCATTTTTTATTTTTCTCAATTACACCGAGTTTTCGAAAAAAAGTAATTTTGGCTTCGATATAGCCCACTGGTATTGTTATGTTATACAGTGGTAAATAAACTTGACAATCCCCTATTTTTGGCTTGAAAAAAAAAGCACTTAGAAGAAGAAGCCATTTTTACCCATTGAAAAACATGTCAAATCATGGATATATAAACATCTCTTTAAAATTACAGTATGGAAAAAATAAGCCTGTCAGTAAAAATAAAATAGTGAAATCCACCCTGTTGAAATTTATCAAGTCAGTTATAATCCCTTTTAAAATAAATTTAAATGTTACTGGTCCAATTTTGAGGAAAAAATGGGAAAAAAATGTGAAAACTATGAAAAATATATATTATGTGCGTGATCCAAGATGACCACTAAAATCTGTAGTGTTAGGAAAGCTTGCAATGAACACCTAGAATATGGCCCACTGTACAGTAGTAGGAAAATTGTGAGTAGCTTTATTTTTCTTAGCAAGGTAAGCATTAATAAAACATCACCCTCACATTACATCTACTTGATGATACAGTACACTGTGAATCAGGATGAGACACAAACATACATGTATTCTTATTCACTGCTAGGGGTGTACATGTATGTGTGTGACAGGATGGGGGGGGGGGGGGGCTTTCATTTCAACTGCTTTTTAGAGTTTGGGTGTGTGACCAAGAAAATCAAGAAGAATAAATAATTAAGGCTGATCTCTTTTTCTGGTTTTCCCTGGATTTTCGGTGTTAATGCGGTTACAGGCCTGTAGCTAGGATTTATTTTTTGGGGTGAATGGAACTAAAAAGTGGACCTTTATTGAATGTGTTCTTCAAAATAGGGTCTGATTTCAACGTTTGTCCAAAAAGTGGACCTTTTGTGACTTTACAAAAAGTGTATTCCTTAAAAAAAGGCTGATTTACAGAAAAAGGGGGAACCTTTTTTAGATCATTGGCATTTGGAGGGGGTGGGTGTTGCACCCCTACCTCCCCTGGCTATGGCTTTCTTCTTGTATGCTGTTTGCACTCTTTGATAGGTTTTGCTGTGCCCATTTAAGGGTTTGGCTGTAATGACGGCATGTGGGTAGCTGGCTGCAGAGAGCATAAGGTCGAATGGCACCCCATGATTTTCATAAATTTTGAAATGGTAGGCTTTAGATCTTGATAATCAATTTGCCCAGTTTGGTTAGCAATTTTGACTTCATATTCAATTGATTGATTGCAATTTTTTTGTAACATCATTTGTAATGATGTGGCATTTAAGATGAATGATGTAACTCAAAAGGTCATTAAGTAATGGATTGGAAATCTGAAATGACCTGGCCAGGCTCTGCTAGGCTCAGCAGCAAGACTTCAGATTAATGCATAGCACATGTGTCTGATTTTACATTGTTGTTCAGTAAGTTGATCAAAGGATAAAATACCCTCATCAATATGTGTGCTAATCGATTTTGGGTGACTTTCCTTATTTTACAAAATTACATTTTTTAAATTTTCTCATAGACCTTTATTGGACTTTGAAGACTATATTTGCATGTTTTAACTTTCATAGTACAGTGAAAAAAGCATTAATGCTCCGCAGCAATTATTTCCTCCTCTACGTGGGAAGGGGGTACACCCCCTATATGGGGGGGGGGTGGTTCATACATTCATCCCCTAATAATGTCACAGGCTGTTTGTGGTTTCTGACCAGATTAATATCATATTTGGCCATTTTGTCCGGAAAAATGCTTTTCCATGAATGTTCCACTTTTGCACCATATTTCACCATTTTACCTCAATTACAAAACTTAACATTCTAACCAATCATGGATCATAGTCATACTGGGTTAGATTGACAGCAACATTGTACGCTTAGAACTATTTTTTTTCATTCTTTTATTGTGAGTTAATTTTCTTACACGCAGAGTTCATCCCCACTCTGATGATTTGGTCTCGAAATATATCTTGCTTCAAGCATCCACCTTTAGTGATCAAAGATGTGTTATTATATCTTCTCATCATGTCATTGTGTCATCTTTACCAAATTTTCCATTGTCATTCACATTTGTATGATGTCAGTGAGCGATATTTACATTTGTTCAAATCAAGACTTAAGTGATGGTGTGCATTTTATGACATATGGTATATCTTACATCAGTCAATCCCTGTTGCATCAGTGTGTAGTACATAAGATGATACATGCGGCTAACAGTTGGCTCTTCCAGTTGAAATTCATACTCCCCATGGAAGACATGACCTTAAATCTTCCACACAGGGGAAGTTACCAGAATGGGTGACTCCATTTGGACTCCATTTTTAAATCTACACCATCCTGTGTGGGAGGTCATGTCTTCCATGGGGGTGTAAGGATTTCAACTAGAATATAGCCCATTTGGAGCTGAGTGTAGAGCAACTTGCTGACTCACATAGACTTGACTATGTACATGTATGTATGTCATTAGCAGTGATTTTGACTTCAAGTAGTAGAGTATGAGTGGCGTCAATGTATATCAATAGGGGTAGCGATATCATTGTAATTATACTGGTGGGGCCGGGGACACAGGAAGCACCTAAAAAGTGTAACATTGGGCTATTCCAGCTGAAATCCATACTCCTCCTATAGAACATTTAGAAGACATGACATTATTCTCCCACACAGGGGATGTAGATTTCGTACGCAGTCTGAGTCACTCATTCAGGTAAATAGAATGGAATAGCCCATTTCTTTTTATCCTTGTGGCTGCCAGGAAGCCAATTTTCAGCAATAAAAATTAGCATAACAATAATTCATAACCTCATTAATATACGCGAAATATGTGATCCAATCATTTATATTTATTTGGAAAAATGCAAACGCTGAACACGGTCACTACTCACTAATAAACAATATTGGACCTCCGCGCCGTCAACGTAAATATTAGTAACCTCCGCGCGCGCCGTGTTGTGCGTCAACAAACTGCGCACACGCTGGCTGCCATATAGGCCTATGGATTGCGCGTTACCATATTTGCACAGATTGTGATACGCACTTCTGTTATTGGTCGTTCTGTTTTAGCCTGATCGATTTTTGAAAAGGCAAAATTGTTTATTTTTGAGGCAAATTGTGTGATATTTTGGAAAGTGACGGTTATGAACATGAATGAGGTTCATAACTTTGCATCGGTAATATGTCGGGCATTGTGAAAAATTTAAACATTTTGCCTTTGGATCTCGGAATATTCCTCGGTTCGAAAGGAAAAATGTTTAAATTTTTCACAAAGTAATGATGGCATTGGTTTGAGCCATTGACTATTTTGAACTTTTCAACAGCTAAGAAGGAATTTGTTGCCTCATTGCCTGCATATTTGTGACATCAAGGGGAATGAGTCGGATGTCGCTAATATTGTTTCCGAGATATTGGCAAAAACAGTGTTCAAATTCTTTTGTTTTATATTGTTTTCAGCCATTGATAAATTGCTCATAACTTGGTAACCAGATGTTCGATTATGATGGGGTTTGCATCAAAATGTAGCATTTGTAAACTGCCAGAAAATGATGTAAAAAACTTCAAATTGAAAATTGCCGACATGTGGCTCATTCCCCTTGATCATGTCACATTTGTGCAATGGTATTTAAATATACTGTACAAATGTATCACTGCCAAATTTTGACTTTTTCATTTTATTCAGCAACTTATAAATTAGGCACTGGCATGGTTTGCACTAGGTTGCAGGAACTGATAACTCTTGCACATGGACATGGCCAGAATTTTCCATATCATGCATCGATAGTTCCAGAGCAGTGCATTGCATTACGGGGCATTTTTGTGGTCTTGCATTATGGGGCATTTATTTCATGAATTCATACGAAAATCGCTAGATACATCATGTAGTACATCTGTTGACAGCATTGCAAAATATTACCATTGTGACATGAAAATAAAATCGCAATAATGTCGTACCCTACGATAGATCATACATCCATTCTAGCATCAACAGTCGGTTTTTATTCATGATAATCAAATGTTCGCAATCTCGTGTTACACTCTGTGGAATTTTTGAAGTCTTTCTTGTGTTTTAATGTGTAAAGTACAATGTAAAAGTGCTAGTGCAAAATAGGTCAAATGAAGTGAATTTATGTATGTGGTGTGTGTAATGTTGGTTACTCATACATGTAGCTAGGTAGGTAGGCTGAAATCAGGAATTGTCTCTGCACATGCCTTGGGCTATTCCAGTTAAAATCCATACACCCCCTATGGAAGTCATGACTTTAAATCTTCTACACAAGGAGTGTGAATTTCAAATGGGGTTACCTGAATGGGTGACTCTATTTGGAATATACACTCCCTGTTTGGAACATTAAGGTATATCTTCCATAGGGGGTGTATGAATTTCAACAGGAATAGCCTATTGATTTTGGTGTTATGCAGAGAGAGAGAGAGAGATGTGAGACATAGATATTTGGACTAATGATGACATAACGTATGTATTTCACAGCGCGATAAAATGACCCCTCAGGACTACGTGTCTCACAACCAGACAGTTTACATTCATCAATCAATAATAAACTTGCTATGTGATAAGTTCAGATCTTTAGGTAACTACCTTGCTAATGTGTTGAATCATGCTCATCTATCCAGACACAGTTCTTTAACCCTAACATACTTCTACATTCAAGGAATGACCTTTACACACACTAGGATCTCTAACATGACAATATTCTTCTACACAGCTGAAAGAATGCCCTTTGGATGTGTTGGGTACAATTTGAGCTGTGCATTTAATAGTTGGGGTCATTGAGCTTTGCCTTTGGGTATGAGATCATTAATTACAGCTCATTCATGTAGTGAATGTGAAGGTGGTTTATATCCTTGCAAATGTCAACAGTACTCTAACCATCGTCCCACTGAGCCACTTTTTGTAATCCGGGACTGCGAAAGGGGGGGGGGGGTGTTGCATCATATAACATTATAAACATCTCAGAAAAAAGTAACTTTTAATATTCAAAAAAGGGCTATTGTATTACAAATCTGTAAAATAAGTTGGAACTTGGAAGCAGAATTTATTTCTGCGCATTTTGACACCTCATTTGATACGATAACCCAGAAAACAATAAAACACCGGTCAATTTAATGTAGCGAGGTCCAGATTTCATTTGAAAGTTGCACTTACATACAAATTTTTACAACACAAAAACACTCAGATATCATTACACAGATATCCTTCCATTACACTGAATACAAAATCAATACAATTTACTGCAACTTTCAAATCTTGGGTTAAAATTTAAATGTATGCTGTGGCGTCAAAATTTAGTTAATTGCTACAAATGAGGTGTCAAAATGTGTAGAAATATATTCTGCTTCCAACGCATTTTACAGATTTGTAATACAATCGCCCGTTTTTGAATAATGGTCATTATTTAAGGGGGGTTAGTTACTTTTTTTGAGTTGTTTATTTGGTACCAATGTATAACTATGGGTTGAGTCTCCTCTAATCAGTGATACAAAAATAAGTACAAGCATCCCCCACATACTGTTGCTGTGACATAATGATGTGAGTATGCCCTCGCAAAATAGGGAAATTCCAGCTGGCTATGTACCAAAACGACCAACAATTATAGGCCGATTTGACTTTTTAAAAATCAGATATGTTGCATTCTGTGGTGATAAAATTAGTATACTGTAGATTAGAGGAGCAGCTAGATTGGTGTGGCAGGGTTGTAACTAGAGAATTTTTAGTGCCAGGTGGTATTTGAGGGAATTTTTCATGAAATTGAAAATTTTATTGAAAATTGTCTAAATTTGGCCAAATTCTATGTGATTTTGCAATTTTTGACACTTGAGTGCTGGGTGTTAGAGTTTAAATTGTTTATCAGTGGTGGGCTCTAAATCTGAGTGTCGGGCTCTGTCGCCCGCCACCGCCTGCCATAGCTACATCCCTGGCTAAGAAACAAGATAGAGTGAAGACGAGTAATACATGTGTAAATGTCTTTGTTGAAATAAGAGGAGACAGTATAGACCTAACCTGATGCATGCATGTGTATTAGTAGAGTGACCCAGTTCAACTAGTCGTAATCAAGGCAACGTATCTCAAATGCAATTCAAGAGAGAATAAGTAAAGAGATGCTGAAAAGCATCCCAATCACATAGCACAATGCATATTGAACCACAATGATTGAACTATGCTGAGATTAAAATGTATTTAGGTTGTTGGCAGTCTGTGAGTAACTGATTTGTTTTTGACTATACGTTGTATACATTTGCTGGGTGTTAGCATAGATCTATATGTTGTTAGTGGTGTTAATGAAGAAAGATACACATACACACAAGTCCAACTAAAACACAAAGATGTCAATAAAAGTCCTAAAACCAACAACTGATCAATCAAAATAACAAGTGTTGATTCAACACAGTATCCATATCAACATGACCATGAGTGATGAGTGGGGAGAAAGTCCATCTGTAATCGTCCATTTACTCTGGATTATTCACGCATAAAAGTGACAAGCAGCACTTTCGGGAATAAATCACTGTGTAAAACAATCACTAAACAAGTTGGCAGACACAAGAGGTCTTGTTTTTGAACCAAATACACTTCTCGGTAGATTTTACTTCACACCCCAGAGTGAGTCATCATATTGACGGTGATCTTTTCAAATTGCATAATGCTATGTCTATCAAACAAAGCTAAAAATGTGGGACTGGGAGGAAATGTTTTGATCAAACAGGAATACATGTAGATTATTTTGATCTTTTTAAGATTTTTTCTTATCAATATCATGCTTATTTCTCATTTAATTTGAAGGTTGAGCATCAATATGTGCCCCTGGAAATGGGTGGCAAGAATGCAAGTTAAAAAAAAAAAAAAAGGGGGGGGTAATATTAGTTCTAACCTAACCCATACCCCAATCCTCATACCCTATTCCAATAACTGACATTTTGTTATTATAGTCATCCAGTCATGATTTCATGATTTAAGTCCAAATTTCATGTCACCAATGAAGTCTATTTGAATATTTTCCTCCATAAGGGAGAAGGGCTCATTATTTCACTTTCCATCACTTTATTCCTTCAGTTTTGAAGTGTAAATTAGGCCTAATTGTTTAGAATTAGAAATCTTTTGAATACGAATCTGAATGGGGGGGAAAAACTTTCAAGAATGTCAAAAATGTTTGTGTCAACAGTGAAAAATGTTTGTGTCAACAGTCAAAAATGTTTGTGTCAACAGTGAAAAATATTCCTCTCCTGCAAAATGATGAAAATACAGTTCTATACAACCAAAGGCTTCTAAAGGCAGAGATTGTTCTACACACCCAAATTTGTATACACAACCAGTTTTTGCCCACATGGCCTGTACTTTGTACACAAATCGTAAATTTACACACCAAGTCTTTTGAATTTACACACCCAAACCTTCAAATCCTGCCTAAGACCCTGTATGTGCATGCCTACGTACACTTATTTGCATCATTATTAGCCAGGTTTAAATAACCTAATAAATGATGCTTGTTATCATCTGCAAATTGACCTTGGACTTGTATGCCTCGTAATTAACCTGCTGTCAGGTAATATGATAACATGTGACATGATCAAGAAGGGCAATAAGTCGGATGTTGCTAATATTGTTTTTGAGATATTGACAAAAACAGTGTTCAAATTCTTTTGTTTTATATTGTTTTCAGCCATTGATAAATTGCTCATAACTCAGTAACCAGATGTCCGATTTTGATGGGGTTTGCATCAAAATGTAGCATTTGTAAACTGCCAGATAATGATGTAAAAAACTTCTAATTGAAAATTGCCGACATGTGACTCATTCCCCTTGATCATGTCACATATAAACAATGTGGTGTGATCAAGCAAAATCAGTCTGAAGTCAGTCATACATGTATACAATATTTAGTGTCTTATACTCTTTTGGATTGTAACAGGCATTTGCAAAGCTACATTTGGCAGAAAACGCCATTGAAATTGGACAACCAGTTCAAAAGATGTGACCAGTTAAAGAATTTCCAAAACAGAAGGAAACAAAAGGAAATATTTCCTTTGTTTGACTATATCTTAAAATCAATATTTCTGACTTCTGACTGATTTTGCTTGATCACATCACATATTACTAATGACACTGAAGGCCCGCCTATATACATGTAGTCTGACGTCTCGAGGGTGATTTTCCATTCCGGCAGACACTGCGGCTCATTTTCCTTCAGTGTCTTTTGCAGTGGCTACAATGTGCCTCCACATTTTCTGCTGCAGAAAACGTAGAGCTAGTAGAACAAAGGTTACAAAGCATTCACTGGAGCGGAAAATCAAAGGCAGAAAATTGGAAGTCGCTGTGGAGACTGAAAATGCTATGTCTGCAGTCTGATATAGTCTGGCCTGTAAGCTGTCTACAGTAGATAGCAGGAATTAAACCGGTGTTTTTTTCTATCATTTTTGTTTTCAGAATACACTACAAGTAGGTCAACAGTGTTTTGTGTAATTTAGAGAGTTCATTGCTGTCTTCAGTAGATAGCAGTATGTGTGAAAATAGTGTTTTTGCTTCTAATTCACCCTTGCACAGATTAGTCATCTTGCTATCAAAACAAGGTTCTCCCTACAAACGCATGCGCTTTCTGTTTCTTGTGGTTTCTAGCAACACGCTATCAGGCTTTTGCAACATGTAGGTGGTAATAAAAAAGCATACTTTTGACAGACTTACACACAGCGCATACTTTGCGGTAGAACCTGCTTTTGAGATGACCGTGTGATCCTTGAATATATGCCAACTACTGGTCCAGGTTTTTTAAAGATTTTTTAAAAGACATGTCTCAATCTGCACTGGTACGCAATGCAGAAAGCTGAATTTCAGCAGGGTTACAAAGTTACCTCAATACGGGCATGAGAATTTTCCTGCTTTTGCAGGATTTCCTGCTTTTTTGTGGTCCAAATTTCCGCACTTTCTTTTAATTTCAGCCCTTTTTGGCCTTTTAAACGAGCATTTCACATGCTTTTTCAGGCTTTTTCAAACTTTTCAGGTTTTCTCATGGTTGATCATTCTCATGCCTGTCAATAGAATTACTTGATTCTGTGTGGTAGTAACCGGATAGTTGTCCAAAATTCTGCTCCCTGCATTTAAAGCAACACATTGCTGATGTGTCTAGATACTTGCAAAAGTAACATGGACTGTTCCAGTTGAAATCCATACACCCCTATGGATGACATGACCTTATTATTGATTTCACAGTAAATTCACACATGGAGTGTGTGTGAACATCAAATGTTGTTAATTGGCTAACTCTCCTCTGTGGTGTGATTAAGGTCATGTCAGTGGGTGTATATATTTCACCTGGAATAGCCCAATTCATTGCCAAACTTAGTGATGTTTCCTTGGGCATGGCAGACCATTTGTATGTAGCTGGGCAAGCCTGCTTTATACATGTATGGCTTTTAGTCAGATAATGTACTAGGGTTACCAAAAATGTTTAGCCTGAATCACGGTTCATATAATCCAAAAGTCACCCAATTTTTCTCCCGAACTAGGTGGTTTCTAGATTGGACAGGTAATCACTGAAAGTTACAGGATCCAATATCAAAAAAGTCACCCACCCAATTTGGTTTTAACCATTGGCTTCTGTGGGACACAATTTTGTCAAAATTCACTGGGAAATCTTGAAAAGAAGTCCAATTGGGCTACTAAATCATGGGTTTGGCAACACTGTCTGGGGGTATTTGAAATTGGATCAAGTGTGTGGATGAGATGTATCGTGTACATTAGACATGTGTGAGGTGTAAACCTGTTTTATTGGATTAAGATCTTAAGGTATTGGAAATATAGGGTGAGTTTAGAGTCCGAAGTTTACCGTTTTCTAAAATCCATTTTCCGTGTTGTAATCCGTGACATTGTAAAATTTGTTTCATAAATAAAGCTTAAAATGTTTAATAATGACACAATAAATTGTTCAATATCGCGATCAATATGCTCTGTTTGGAATTCACACGATAATAGTTCGATGTTTGGAGGGATATAGGGGGTTCATGCCTTAGTAATATATACCTTTATTTCGGTATTATTGAACATGTTGAACAGTATTTTTATCATAAAAATTGACACACACAACTCATGATTGTTTTTAACATTTATTTCTCTTATCTTTAAAAAACATGTTTGTCACATCATTCGTGTTGTACCTCCGATTCCGTGACTTTTTTTCCATTTTCCGTAAAACGGAAAACATGGGACTCTAGGTAAACCTGTTTCGAAGTTGGGCTAAAACCTGTTTATAGTTTGTTCTTGTTAAGGGCAGAAGATGCTGTTCCATTTAAAATCCACACTACCCCTATGGAAGATTTTGGAAATATCTGCCACAGGGGGAGTATGAATTTCAAGTGGGATGAGCACAATAGGCAGCTCCATTTGTATTTCATACAACCTCTGAGAAAGATTCAACCTGAATCTACAACAGAGGGAGGGTGATTTTCAATTAAAGCTGGTTATAATGCACTAATTCCATTTGAAATTCATACTCCCCCTATATTTCCAAAATCTTCCACAGGGGTAGTGTGGATTTTATTGGAACAGCCCAATAAGGGGTGACACATTCGTCCATGCCCAAATTTTTAAAGTCACAAGAAATTGGAAGAAAAAAATGAAAGTCAGAAATGAAATGAATGAATATAATCGCCAGTCAATATATATATTGTCCATAAGGCGCGTGAAAGTCGATTCCGAGTTTATCGTCCCCCGTCCGCGTCACTTTTTGGACACCAAAAACACCTGCGTCAAATTTTCAAAAATGCCAAAATAATTCATTATTTTCAAAGTATCAGTGTTTTCACCAGTTTTAGCAATTGGAAACATATATTTTTGTTTGTAAAACATATAAATTTATAACTTGGAACCAAAACCAGGCTCTTTTCTAACTTTTCTAGTCCCTACCCATATAAAAACATGTTTATAAATAACATGTATGAGTGTGGCTTTAAATCAACACACACTTTAGGTCAATAATGAAATCTGATGAAATAATGAAAAATGAAAAAGTCACATCACCAACCTGGGGAAAAAAAGGGACGATAAACTGGGAATTGACTTTCATGGGCCTAAGGGGCTGTGCAAATGAGACCTGGGAGAGGGCAAAATGGGTTGGGAGAACTTTTGGCAAGCCAAGAACGGGCAAGAGCAATTTTTGCACACATTTATAAGGTCACCTTTTTAATGCTCTAAAAAGACTTGCAAAATCAGTATGGAAAGATTAAATGATGCAAAATTTCCTGCTTGATCATAAATTTGCAAATTAAGGGGGAGGAGCAAGGATTTGTTGGCATGCGTAGAGTCGTTCAAGTAATTTCTGGCACACTGTTTGGACACAGCCCCTCCCCTGGAGGGAGAGGGCGAGCAAATTATTGCACAGCCCCTAAGATAAATAAAGAGAGAGAGAGAGAGAGACATGCACATCACCAAGAGCAAGTTAATTTCTTTTTCAAACATATTCAAAAATGAAATGCAACTATGTCAATTTCTGAAAGAAAAACAGTCCATCACACAATTTGGACTTGCGGGAGACAGACCAATAAATTATATATTTTTCTGTTTTGCGAACCATTCAATGCATACAACTTCCAACATTTTCTGTATATCCTTGTCAACCTGAATCTGTTTATTCCTGATAAGTTGCCATGGTAACGGAGGAGCCACTCGACCTATTGGATCAATATTACAGTTTATTAGTCGTGCAATGACTTGTTCTTTTTATTATTGTCAGTGGGCATTCCATTGATGTTACGTCTGTGATATTATTATTAGTTCGATTGTCTGTACAGCAGCAGATCAGTTTCTTTGAAAACAACAAATCCGAGGTTTGAAATTCAAGGATCTATATATTAAATTTATTGTGTGGGTTGTTTATTCAAGTGCATGACGAGGCCCCTTGTGAAATGGTTTGTTGTATGCAGGTGTGTGTGTCGGGGGGAGAGGAGAACAAGTGGTAGTTTTCGTGCAACTTTTATTTTCGCAAATATTGATTAGGCGATTAAAAAAAACCCTGTTTGATGTGCCTGACCTTGCATTTTGTGATGTGAAGAATTCCATGGTTAGAATGGGGGGTGCTTGAAACTGTAAGGTTGGAAACTCACACAGGGGGGGGGGCATACAAGAGAGGGTGTTTGTGAGTTAGAGAATAAAGGTATTTTTTTAGCCGCTGGAGTGCATCTATCGTCTCATATAACACGGGCGACATCATTATTTTCTGCCTCGTTGTTTTACTTAAATTCAAACAAAAATATCATAAGTATTACAAATTTCAATAAAATTAAATTCTACATTTTACAAGGAATTACCTAGGACTTAAAATCGATCAGTCCCGTTGTTGCAGTGTGCCTCGATTGGTTCAAATAGCGAGTACGCATATCGCGTTGATGCACACGCGCTGACCCGTGTGATATCGTGTCATATCACATGGGTAAGAACCAATAAGATTGCAGGAACGTTCTCAAGTGTTTAAGAATGCATTGTAAATTCATTTGATCTGTGGTATGCTACATACAGAGTGCATACTCATTCTGTACACTATATATACTACATAATTGTATCAAAGATGTCTATAAATATCGGATTAAAATGAAATTAAAATGTAATTTTATCATCAAATGACCATGTGCATTTAATTGTTTTCAAGGCTTTTCTTGTATGATACTAATGAACTTTTGTTTTCATGGTTCTATAAAAATGATGAAAACATGGTTATTTTACAAATTTATATTTAAAATATTTTAATGATAACATTATTACAATAATCAATGAATGAATAATAAAGCAATTTCCCTGATGGGTCATAGTTCAGCGTGTCCCAAAACCGTCATACAGTGGTTTGGGAATTTGTAATGCCGATGTGGCTTTGCATTAGAACAAGCAGGAGATAATGAATTTATCAACTTTTCGGTAAATCCCATTTAGCCTTTGCGGGTAGGCCTAAGATGTTGTCATTTAACGTCATGCCGATGTCCACATGATTTACACAGTAACAATGTGCGTATTGACGTGATGACCTCAATCTACGCACAAAGGCTTAAAGGAGTATTTCGTGATCCTAGCATCCTGTATTTATGTCATTTTTCATTAGATATCCACGAAAAAAACCTATTCCCAAAATTTCAGTTGATTCCGACTTTGCGTTCGCGAGTTATGCATGATTATGTGTATTACACTGCTCCATAGAGAATACGTTGTAATTTCGTTCTGGTGCACCAGAACGAAATTCAAATTTCACGATATCTTTGCTAAACGAATTAATCTGCAAGAAATATTTTGTACATAAACATTATGTAGCCAGAGGTTTCCAGTGATATAAAAATCTCAACTTTTTTTGAGAAAAGTGGGGGATGAGGCTGTGGATCACGAAATGCCCTTTAAATGGGATTTTCCCACAAAATCCTACCAATTTACTGTGCTTTTTTTCATTTTTCAAACCCAATGGACAGCCACCTGTCAGGAGGGCAAAGTTAGCACGCTCTCTCCAGCATGCGACTTGAAGTAGCACATAACCTTCGGCCTGGAAAGTGAATTACGGTAGCGCGTAATTGTCATGCTTTACAAACAGTCATCAACTCCATAGTGCAATAATACGGCTAAATATTAATTGACTCTCAACCATTGGGATTAAAGTATTTATGTCTACTAGAAATGATAAAGTTGCTGTCACTGATCTAATATTGACCACTATGTCTGTCTTTTTGTTTGTTCTCCCTTGCAGACTATTTGTGTGATCCAGATGCTAATATCTATAATATAGATTTCACAAGGTTTAAAATTAGGGACATGGAGACGGGAACTATACTATTTGAAATCGCCAAACCACCACCATCAGGTAAGTCACAATGTAATAATAATAAATTTGAATGTTTTGAATTACATTTGCTTCTATTGAACAGCTAGCAATGCATACTAATTCAATGTGTCCCTGGCTGTGCAGTTGTACATTGTCCTATTCTGTCGGTCGGCGAGATATTACAGATTGGAATTCTGGCTCCTGATTGGCCAGATATGGCTATTTATAAGTTACTCCCTGGAGTGAAAGATTACCTTTGGAGTGAATGACCATTCTCTTTACAGCTAAATCACTTATTGTTTGGAGTTGCTTCTTTGATATAATCAGCAGCAGTAATGTCCTACAAATCAGAGATGTTACTTTTCAGGTTTTAGCCTGAATTCAGGGTTTTTTTTGTCAGTTCAAATTCCTGTGTTTTTATTTATTTTCAGTCCATTTTGGGGCTTTTTGGCCTGTATTCACATGCTTTTCAGGATTTTCTCACCAGATTCAGGTTTTTTGAGTGAAACTCTGTACAAATGTACTTTAAGAAAATTTAACACTATGAAGTCCAAAACATTTTAAAATTGGAAAATTCAGGACCCATAGACACCCCATGAAAAGTTTCACGCCAGTTATGGTTAGTGAGCATGTCAAATTCAACCACCACCCCTGTCAGAATACCGAAAAGAAATAAATTTACATGTTATTATTTTTGCGGTAGGTGCTTGAAAATGAAAAGCATGAAAATAAATGTAGCGTGAAATTTTTTATTTTGACAGTATTTACTGCTTCAGATACTCCAACTTTCAACATGATTTTCTCTTCTAAAGTTTCATAATTAGCATATTCCAGTTGAAATCCATACACCCCCTATGGATGACATGATCTTAATCTTCCACACAGGGGGTGCAGATTTCAAATGGATTCGTCCCTTCTGGTAACTCCGTTGAAATTCACACTACATGTGTGCAAGATAAGGTCATGCATTTCAACAGGAATAGCCCATTACAAAGTTGTTGTTTTCTCAGACGTGTTTAAATTTAATAGTCTTGATGTTAAAGGGGGAATGTTGTAAAATGTGTTGCATCTATAACTACACCCAGCGGCAGGATGCGTTTGTTTTTAAATCATGCTCCAAATTGGCTATTCCAGTTAAAATACATACACCCCATGTGGAAGACATGACCTTAAGTGCCCACACGTACAGGGGGTATGGAATATAAATAGAGTCGCACATTCAGCTAGTCCCATTTGAAATTCACACTCCCTGTGTTGGACATTAAGATCATGTCTTCCATAGGGGGTGTATGGATTTCAACTGGAATACCTAATTGAGCAGGGATTAGTGATAAAATGCAAAAGTTAATAATTTATTTTATTTCGGATCAGCCAACACTAGATTATGCTTCAGTACCAAGTCATGGTTACTGTCTACAGATACTGTGAATATAAGAATTAAAATAATTTTTATTTCATTTTTTTGCTTTGTTCCATCAGACGAAGATGAAGACGTAGAGAGCGAGACAGAAGACGTAGACCCTAACGCAGGACGGTTTGTAAGATATCAATTCACACCGCAGTTCCTCAAACTCAAGACAATTGGTGCAACGTAAGTTCAATTTTTATGTATCTTTAATGGTATTCCATTCCAGTGAGATCACTATAAGCTCATTCATTACAGAATAATATATCAAGAGAAAGGTGGCTCTGACAAGGCAACTGGATCTTCAAATATTATGTCTACAGTTCATAGATTCTATGTAGTGTGCAGTGCATTATATAAACATATGAGCAGTAGGTGTGGGTATTGATAAACTACCTGATGTGAGCATTAGATGGGGAATTGGTACACTACCTTGTATCAGCAGTAGATATGGGCATTTTAAATAAACTACCTGATGTAACCAGTGCTTAGATATGGAAATTGATAAACTACCTCATGTGAGCAGTGCTTAGATTTGGGAGTTGATAAACTAACTGATATGGGGCCAGAGCCAAAAATGGTCATCACTCAACCTAAAATTTAGAAATTGTCACAGGAGTGAATTTCTCCTCTGGTTTTTAGACTACTAACCAAAGCTTATGAATCGCCAAAAAAAAGGGTCAAATTTGCCTGTCAATTTCGGACGGCAAGCAATAAAATTCACATGTAGCGCCCTCTTGGTGTGGCGGGACGGAATTGCTAAATTTGATGTTACTACATGTTTAAAAAAGATAGGAATTTTTTGTTTATGGTAATATAAAGGTCTTCTGTATAGACAATTTCAGCACTCAAAAAAATTTCAGTGGACTTTGCAAAAATAAAGAAATTAATTAAAATATGTGCAAAATTCCGTCCCGCCACATTTTGAGGTGATTTTTTTACGTTCCGGAAGGGACGAAAAAAAAAAATTTAGTCAAAACTTTCCAAAATATCAACTATTATGGTAATAAACATTTCGAAGTACACAAAAATTGAATTCATCAACTTTGCTAGATTCAGAGCCATTTTAACTTCTTCTTTTTCAGGCCTTTTGTGGTAGGATGCCAGCAATAATGCTATTTTCAGGGTCTGTGGTGTAAAACATGGCCCTGCCACATTTTGAGATGATTTTTTTAAGTTCAGGAAGGGATGAAAATTTTCTTTCTCAGTTAATATTTTGCAATAATTTTTCATTGGAAGTGAAAGAAAAGACAATTTTGTAAGTTTTAAAGTGAATCAATTGCTTTTTTTCTTGATTTTGACATGGTGGACAAAATTCCGTCCCGCCACATTCCGTCCCGCCACATTGACATGATTTAAAAAAATGAATGAGCGTACTATAAAGAGGGGGGTGAATTTGATAATTCCTTCCATAACAAAACAAGGATAGTTGAAGTTAATACCAATGTTAGAAACAAATGTTTTATCCCAGTACTTTTGATAAAAATTCAACAAATGTACTGTGTTCACAAATACATGAAGTTTATCATTCCGTCCCGCCACATCGAAGAATTTGTGTTACCGTGGCAACATGTTGATTCTTTGGACTATTTTTCTTGCGTGTGAATGTAGTCTGTAACTTACTTGTTTATATTAAGAACATGAAGAATCCATAAAATAAACAGTCACAGAGCTACAATTTAAAAGGTCTATCAAAATTCTGTCCCGCCACAAACGGGAATTTTGGCTCTGGCCCTATGAGAAGTTGATGTGGTTATTGATAAACTCCCTTGTATTTGATATAGGGCTGATACCTGATAATCAGTAGATTTGGGAATTGATAAACTACCTGATATGAGCAGTAGATGTGGGCATTGATAAACTACCTGATATCAGCAGTAGGTGTGGGCATTGATAAACTACCTGATACCAGTAGTAGATGTGAGCATTGATAAACTACCTGATATCAGCAGTACATGTGAGCATTGATAAACTACCTGATATCAGCAGTAGATGTGAGCATTGATTTAAACTACCTGATACCAGCAGTAGATGTGAGCATTGATAAATTACCTGATATCAGCAGTAGATGTGAGCATTGATAAACTACCTGATATCAGCAGTAGATGTGAGCATTGATAAACTACCTGATATCAGCAGTAAATGGGGAATTGATAAACTACCCAGTCTACCTGATATCAGCAGTAGACGTGGGCATTGATAAACTACCTGATATCAGCAGTAGATGAGGCGCATTGATAAACTACCTGATATCAGCAGTAGATGTGGGCATTGATAAATTACCTGATATCAGCAGTAGATGTGAGCATTGATAAACTACCTGATATCAGCAGTAAATGGGGAATTGATAAACTACCTGATATCAGCAGATGTGAGTGTTGATAAACTACCCGCTATTAGCATTAGATGTGGGCATTTATGAACTACCTGATATCAGCAGTAGATGGGGAATTGATAAACTACCTGATATCAGCAGTAGACACGGGAGTTGATAAACTACCTGACTTCAGCAGACAGCAGTAGATGTGAGCATTGATAAACTTCCTGATATCAGCAGTAGATGTGAACATTGATAAACTACCTGATTATATCCGCAGTAGATGTGAGCATTGATAAACTACCTGCTATTAGCATTAGATATGGGCATGATATCCGCAGTAGATACATGAGCATTGATAAGCTATCTGATATCATTGGTAGATGTGAGCATTGATAATTAGTAGATGTGGGCATTGATAAAAAAAAACCTGATATCATTATAATAGATGTGGGCATTTCTAACTTACCTGATATCAGCAATAGATGGGGAATTGATAAAACTACCTGATATCAGCAGTAGCGGATGTGAGCATTGATAAGTTACCTGATATCAGCAGTAGATGCGAGCATTGATAAGCTTCCTGATATCAGCAATAGATGGGGAATTGATAAACTACCTGATATCAGCAGTAGATGTGAGCATTGATAAATTACCTGATATCAGCAGTAGATGCGAGCATTGATAAACTACCTGATATCAGCAATAGATGGGGAATTGATAAACTACCTGATATCAGCAGTAGATGCGAGCATTGATAAACTCACCTGATATCAGCAGTAGATGTGAGTATTGATAAATTACCTGATACCAGCAGTAGATGCGAGCATTGATAAACTACCTGATATCAGCAATTGATGGGGAATTGATAAACTACCTGATATCAGCAGTAGATGTGAGCATTGATAAATTACCTGATATCAGCAGTAGATGCGAGCATTGATAAACTACCTGATATCAGCAATAGATGGGGAATTGATAAACTACCTGATATCAGCAGTAGATGCGAGCATTGATAAACTCACCTGATATCAGCAGTAGATGTGAGTATTGATAAATTACCTGATATCAGCAGTAGATGCGAGCATTGATAAACTACCTGATATCAGCAATTGATGGGGAATTGATAAACTACCTGATATCAGCAGTAGATGTGAGCATTGATAAATTACCTGATATCAGCAGTAGATGTGAGCATTGATAAACTACCTGCTAATATTAGACTACCCCGTAGTCCACTTGCCCATTGTGCATACTCTGGATATTGTATTTAAGCTTAAAACTCTGATTTAATTAATGTGTGTGCACAATTGATAGATTTTCACATCTGATCAGTCACCGTACTCCCTCTGTTTGTTAGCTTCCCAAGTGGACTACTGACATTGCCTTGCGGTTAAGATTTTTAACACAGGACTCTATGGAGAGTTAGGCCAATTTCTGGCCTAACTAAAAGTGGCCATGATGTAATGCATCTTTAAATGGATCTGCCTTGTGATTGGTCGCCCATACCTCGCTATGGTTTAAATCGTCTGGGCCCGCGCCATTACCATTAACTACACCGTAAACAACTGTCTGTGGTATTTGCGGTGCTTTTGTGTTGACGCGAAAGTTAATCTCTCATCAAACATCTAGTGCGTACTTGTGGTTAATGGACTGATAAACAAGTATGCTTGACAGTGTGCTTTTAGAGAGCAAAGTCCAGGGGGTAAAGTTCTGCTTACAATTCAAAGTTCATAGTCGAAATTTCGGGTTCGCTATCAATAAACTGGTAGATTCCAAAATCAGAATTGTTCAGTATTAAAGTGAGCCGTTATAATTATGCAAGATAATGTTGCATTCAATTACTTTTATTGTCACTAATCGTCTGATATTTTTTAACTCTTTATGACCATTTTACTATTGAATACTTTAGGCCTAATTTTAATAAACATCAGTATAATTTTGAGTTCAACGAAATGGGTTCATCATGACTAATAATAACATATTTTAAATAAAATTTGACTATGGCATAGTCTATGCTAATATTAGCATTAGATGTGGGCATTTATAAACTACCTGATATCAGCAATAGATGGGGGAATTGATAAACTACCTGATATCAGCAGTAGATGGGATTTGATAAAGTACCTGATCTGCAGTAGATATGGGCATTGATAAACTACGTGATATCAGCAGTAGCTGTGAGCATTGATAAACTACCTGATATATGGGCATTGATAAACTACTTGATATCAGCAGTAGATGTGAACATTGATAAACTACCTGATATCAGCAGTAGATGTGAACATTGATAAACTACCTGATATCAGCAGTAGATTTGGCCATTGATAAACTATCTGATATCAGGAGAGATTTGGCCATTGATAAACTACCTGATATCAGCAATAGATTTGGCCATTGATAAACTACCTATTATCAGGTGTAGATGTACATTGTATGCATTGATAAACTACCTGATCAGCAGTAAATGTGGGCATTTATAAACTACCTGATATCATAAGTCGATGTAGGCATTGATAAACTAATGATATCAGCTGTAGATGTATGCATCCATGGATAAACTACCTGATAATGTGGGCATTGATCAACTACCTGATATTATTAGTCGATGTAAGCATTGATTAGCAGTAGATTCAGACATTGACAAACTTCAACAAATAATATCAGCAGTAGATTTTGCAGGATATTTGATAAACTTTTGACATTAGTAGTATCAGCAAAAGATGTGACCATTGGTAAACTACCTGATGTTAGAAATATCAGCCACAGTTGTTGGCATTTATATATGGCCTGTTAGACAGCATGTTGCCTTAGGCATGGACAATTTATTTCTCCAGAGGCATATAAAATACAGGATTTTGTCATATAAGGCGCCAGTTAGTAAGTAGTTGGTGTGAGCATTGAAAAACAAGCTGCATGACCAAATTTAAGTGAAATAGATTGATTCAATTGCCAACTCTACACTTTGGAGTAGCAGTTTATTGCAATGTTAAATGCCCGCTTGCTTGAAAATTATGCAAATGACATGCATGGATTTGCAAAATGTTAATTAGCAAAATCTTTCTTTTCCTAGATAAGGTGTTTAAGAAAATGTACATCAACTTTGTGAAATTGATGAATGAATTCATGAAATTACTAACTCTACCATACTCGGCAGTGGGGTTTGACCCCCACCCTTTTTATTTTACCCCCACCCTTTTTACTGAGGCACCCTTTATACTGAAAATTCCTGACCCCCACGCTTTTTACTGAGGCACCCTTTATACTGAAAATTCCTGACCCCACCACTTTTTGTATCCATTGATGAAGTCACACGCAATTCGAAGTAAATCAAGTATGCCGAATTCTGCACCTATTTCACATGTGCTAGTCCGATGTTTTTCTCTCCATGAAGTTGATACATTATGTGAACAATGCAAATTTTATGTGAAAAGCTACTACTGTACTGTACAATAAACATTTTAATGCATAACTGTACTTTTTTGGCGTCCAAATGTTGTTCTTGTCATGAACTGATTCGTATCTGGCGTGGGCTCTGTGACTTATATCCTACCCTTCTTCGCTCAATCAATTATGCATATGATTAATGACGTCACTCATACATACGATCGATGTAAAGAATTAACTACCACACATCGTAACACGTCATGGAAAAAATCTGACATTTGCATATCACGGAAGGGCTTCCGGGGAGGATATTGTGCTGGTCTGGACTCACGTAAACAGGCGCTGGGCCTGCATCAAATGGAATTTTATCTTGCGCAGTAAATATACTGTAAGCTGAAACAAGCCCACGCTTTTTATTTCATTCCCACGCTTTATACCATTCCAAGCTTTTTACCCAAAAAGTTTAAACCTCCACACCAATTTTCAGCATTTCGAACCGGCACGCATTAAAAAGCGTGGACTGCCGAGCATGTCTACGTGCAGCTTTCCACATACCCTGGTATGACACTCTTAAGAGTCAGGGGCATAACCAGCTTTCTTGGTCAAGGGGGCCAAAATAAAAAATTCAGGGGCAAAGATGACGAAAAAAATATTCCTGGTTGCATCATTTTGACCTGGTGATATTGATGAGATAAATACCGTACTTTAAGTGTTTTTTTACTTTTTCTAGAAACTGTATGTTTAAGTGTTTGAGTTTCCAAAAAAGGACTTTTTGAGACAATGTTCGTGCATAGTGTGCAAAAATTTGGTACCGGTATATTAAACTATTTAGGTGAATTTTGGTGGGAAACAGGCTCCTTGGCCCTTTTCTTTCCCTTTGCCTTCCTAATTTTCTCTTTCATTTGTCAGAGGGACACTTTTGTCTTTCATTTTTTGTCTGGGTGGGGGGCATTCTGCCCCACCTGCCACCCTGCTGGCTACTACTTAGAGTCTAATGTATCTCTACATTGCAGCCACAATACCGCAAAAGTGACAGATCTTTTAAAATCACAAAAAAAGTTGTGTTACAATATAGTGCTCTGTGGTATAGACCCTCGTATTGATGACTAGTCTGGTTCTGTAATTATGCTATATGATCTCAGCTCAGTCATGGTCCAGTAAATTACTTTAATAGCAAGGAAATTAAATCAAATGCCAAATGGTAATCAAGTTATGTAATGCGACTAGGCAAATTAGTGGTTGGTCGGACAAAATCAAAACACAGTTTCTATTTCATGTGCTATTTTCAGAGCTTTTTATTAATATTATGATGAAAACTCCATCACAATTGACGCGATTCCAAATACAGCGCGCCACCTACGATCACGCCTGGCTGATCTACTTCGCGCAGAGCATCATGGGTAAAGGTCGACATCCAGTCGTCGCGTCGACGATGAACCATCGACCCTGGAAACAGAAACGAGTGTTGCTATCGATTACTCAAATTTGCTTATTTACGTTGATGATCAGCTGTTGATTCAACCCTCCGACGTTTTTTTTTTCATTCCTGTCTCCTTTTAAAGTTAATTTCGACAGTCATGGTTTAGGCCTACCTCTGTTCAGAGTGTTATGCCTATTCCCACACAACCTTATTTTCAAACTTTTCCGAACTTTCCGAGGCGCTTGGGAAAATACTTTAGGCTCTCGTTTACAAGAAAAGAAAACACTTTCAGGTCTTTAAGTAAGTAGGCCTATAATAGACTCAGTGATTAAAAAATATGATAGGGGATAGGCCTACTTCATGCATATATCCTTAAACAAAATTTAAACCTTGTTTGTTTTAAGTAAAGTAGGCCTAATTCTCAATATTTAGAATAACGAAATATTCAATACATAATTAACAGCATGAACAGCGTAAAGCATTTATTTTTTTAATATGGTTTTTTTCTGCCTCCTTTATAAAGTTTATTTTTGACAGTCATGGTTTAGGCCTACCTCTGTGAATGTTCAGAGTGTTAGGCCTATTCCCACACAAAATAATGGGCATCAATTAAACACTTATTTTCAAACTTTTCCGAACCCGATCCGAGGCTCTTGGGAAAATACTTTAGGCTCTCGTTTACAAGAAAAGAAAACACTGAAAAATATGATTGGGGATAGGCCTACTTAGACCCTCATGAATATATCCTTTAAATACCCACAATTTTTAAACCTTGTTTGTTTTAAGTAAAGTAGGCCTAATTCTCAATATTTAGAATAATGAAATATTCAATAGGCCTACATATTTTAACAGCATGGACAGCGTAAAGCATTTATTTTTTTAATACGATTAAAACGTTTTCGAATTTCAAATGTACTCTATTCCTATTCAACCATCTACGGTTAAAACTCGATGTCAAAAATGTTGATGTCTCTGATGCTGATCGACCATCTAGGCCTATAAACCCGATGTCAAAATGTCAATTTTCGAGTTTGGGTACATTGTAGGCCTATAATAGCAAATGCTTTTGATGCAAGACAATTTCAAACAGAAAATTTAATCTAAAACGCAAATTCGTGCCTTATTTATTTCTTGTTTGGATAACTTTTCCCATAATTATTACCATGCGTGATACATGATTAAGATAAAAGCTTTTGGTTTTCAAAAATGTTTTGAACGCTTGTCTTATTTTTATTTTTATTATTGTTTTTCCTAACCTAGGCCTATAGATGTTTTACATTTATAACCTTTTTACAAACTTGAATAGATATGAATTAATTGTTTTAAAGCATTTTTCGAGTGACGTTTGAAACACTCTTTGTAGCATGATGTAGGCCTACTGTATGACCACGAAAGGTCGTAGATTTAGAAGCCATTTCCTTCGATATATAGCCCTATAAACAAAACACTTTGGCCCAATGTTGGGAGAAAATATGCACTAAACAAATAAACCTGTTAATTTTTAAAATAAACTCTCGTGGTGCAGTTCTGTCAACAAAATTACATAGGCTCAGCCCCCTCAATAAATTTGGTGCGGGGGCTCGAATAGACCTACCCTTCTGTGTGAATAGGCACGTTTTCATTTTCATTTAGGCCTATAATGGCCTCCAAACTACATTGTTAAGCATGTTAAGTTATCTTGTTTTTGTCAAAAACATAAACTGCAAATTGTCCCTTATTGTACAGTGATATCCTTCGCCGAATTCGCGGTGTGTGTTTGGGGGGGGGGGGTCCCGGTTCGCCCCTTCAGTTTCAAATGAAGCAGGCCTAAACAATGCGTTCACCCCTCCAATAAAGTCCATCCCCAGATTTGACCTCTTTACTTTGTAGGTTGAGTCCTTGATCCATGGGCCTGATCCATTATTTAATATGCAAGAAATGTCGACCCTCAATTTAAACCTTTCCAATTTGGCCAAAGTCAGTGCCGTAAAGGATGGGCTACACTACAGTTCAGTTCTTTTCACAGTGTTGACTTATAATTTCATGAGAAAGAAAAAGGAAAATGGGAAAGATTTTAATCTTTTCCATTTTCTTTTTCTTTTTAAAAACATGTATAGGCCTAGGCCTAGGTGTTTAAAATTGTCCAATTGAATTAGTCGAAAAGGTTTTGATTTTTCAATGTTGTGCCGACCGATAATATGACTAAAAAGAAACTCATTCCAACCAACGTGTGCTATTTGGGAGTAGGCCTAGGCCTACATTAAGAGTAAATTTCCTTGGGTTATGAATTATTAAAGGGGAAAGATGAAATAAAGATGGTATGACATGCAAGAAAGCGAAAGTAAAAATAAAATAGGAAAAAGAAACATGAATTAATATTAAAATCGGACATGACAATTGTCAAATTTAAACCTTAATTGTGACACGATCTTGTTCATGGGGGCCAAAGGAGGCATTTTTGAAAATTGTGTAACCATTACACGTACAATAGGCTATCATTTTAAACTGAAAACACCAAAGGTCTAGAATACTTGGTTCTAAAGTTATGAAGTTTTTTCATGCATATTTTCTTGATATACCTTAAAATAATGATCTTTTAAAATTCATGTACTCTTTTGCAGTTTGAAACTTTCTTCATCTTTATTATTATGCTAGAACTCTATGAGGTATTGTTGAACTTATGCATTAAAGTCTCGAATTGAAATATTAATAAAAAATAAATGTTATTTTTATGCGGTAGGCTATGCCTACAAAGTGTTTTTATTGCGATCGTAATTTTTTAAATGTTTGATAGTAATATAATTAAAAATACAAATTTAGGCTAAAAATAAAATAAAGACAAATCAAACAATTACAAATAACAAAAACGCCAAACCAATGTGATGCATGTTTATAAGTAATGAGTATTAAGAATCTTTTTAAAATTTACTTGAATTTCTTTGCTGTAGGCCTATCCCATGTGGCGGGCCGCTAAGCGCTTCGTGCAAAAAAACCCATCATTTTAGAAAATGTAGGCCGATTACAAAAACGCAACACCTATAGTATGGATGTTCTTAAGTATGCTGGTGTTATATTATTATCGTATTGAACAAACAATAAATTCAGAAAGAATTAAAACAATTTATTCTAATAACCAAAATAAAACCGATGCGGTTTCCATTAAAAAAGGACAGGCCTATAGGCCTATTCGCAGTATCGGGCTGAAAAGCATCGAAAAGTTTAAAAACAAAAAAGGGCGGTTTTAGAAAATGGGATAACAAAAAGTTAACACCTAGTATCAACATCAAGTTTGCGGGTTTTAGAAAAAGACATATGTGAATATCAAAGTGCAATATTTCACTTCAACACAGAAAATCTCAAAAAATTTCAAAAAGTAGGCCTACTACAAAGGATGTCGACCCCAGACACGGGAAATGCCAATTTTCACTGCCGTCGTTGGTGGCGCGCTGTATTTGGAATCGCGAGAATTGGACTTACAGTTTCAGTGTCAGCTAAATTATGTTGAAATTGAATGGCACTGAAATACAACATTTGTTGGTGGTGATAAAAATGAGAAAACATGCATGTCGGATCTTTGACATAATTTGCTTACAAGCCATGAATCTAATGTCTAAATTAATGGAACACATTACATGATGAGTTATTGACAAACCTTTTATTTGACAATTGAAATTTCATCAACCATTAAAAATATTTTCATCAGAGAAGATATCTTACACTTCCCATAATGCATTTCTGTACTGATTTGCTAGATCTAGTGCAACATAGGTCAATAATGACGAAGTATACCTGAATCAGAGCACATCTAGATTTTGCAAAATGTGTTTATTTCTTGATTGTCAACCTAGATGTTTAGCCAGTCTATTCTCAAAATGAAAACAAAGGGAACTTGTAAAAGTAATGGGAGTGAATCTGATTATGAGGTGATGTACATGTATCATGTTGCAATGGATTATGGGTAGGGTGAGATATCTTCTGATATTTCATTGTCAATTGCTTTGTCCTTAGAATTTTGTCAAAATTGAATAAAAAAGTAAATATTGACACATAATTGAAAGGTTTCAAACTACAGGTTATTTAGACAATATGCCATAGAATGTAGCTTTATTAGGTTTTTTACTCAATACAGTAGGCCTACAATCGTATGTACTGCAAACCATAATATTCTTGCGTTATTAATTTGTTATGGTTTAAACTGTTTGGAGCAGTTTTGTGGATTCTTATTTTTCGCAATTACAAATATTTACATATAAAGCTGGTGGGTAACTAAAGCACAAAAATAAAAACTGGTAAAATTCTGGTTTACCCTGCGCACCCTATTTTTTTAAGTTTAGGGTTAGGATTAGGGTTAGGGTTATACTTGTGCGCAGGCAGGGTATACCAGAATTATTCCTAAAAAGTTTTGCTACATTGCGGTATGTATTTACTGGTTGATACATAACCTGTCTGGCTCTAAATGTAGATACAAATCATTGTATGGAAAACTTAACAACAATAAAGGCTATTCAAGTGCAAGTCCCATAAAAATGTAACAATCTTTAATTTCCCTTTAACTTACAATTTCAATGATTTGAGGCATGTGTTACCAATACAGATTGAAATATAAAAAAAGATTAAAGATGCATTTCACATTTTGGTGGCATTAATAATACATGTAAGTAAATACATGCCAATGAAAACCCTGTTTTACAGGCTGATAGACTTTTCAAGTAGGGTAGGTCTGTTACAATTTATTTTTTCTGGAGGCTAAATAAAACGACCATAAAATATTACCAAAAGCTTACAAAATCATGATGCCAAAAATTGGTGTGTTTTTTTGCAAACATTTTGAGAATTTTCAGTCAAAATCAATTTTGGTCATAAAACAGCTGATTTTAGCTAAATTAAAAAAAAATTCTATAATATAAATTCTCCCAAAATGAAACGTGGGTCGTTCGGCCCGTAAATCCCTTATTTTTTGTCTCCTAAATCAATAAATTTTAGTCATAAAACTGTTGATTTTATCCAAATTAAAAAAATTCTATAATAAAAATTCTCCCAAAATTAAACATGTGTCGTTCGGGCCCGTAAATCTTATTTTTTTCCTTTCCCCTATTGGTTTCCTTATTTAACTCTGTACAGTGTTATAGGCAATAAACCAGTCAACAAAGTTCAGGAAGATAGAGAGACATAATATTTCAAAGAGCTGCTGCTATTGGTTCATTGCTTCATGAATATTAACACAGTTCATGAATAATCATTTTAAAGTGGTTTCTTTCTTTCTGCTTCTCTTTTATATACAGTGTTGAATTTGTAGTAGGCGATAAACCAGTCAACAACTTCAGGATGATAGAGAGACATTACTTCAAAGAGCGGCTGCTGAAAACGTTTGATTTCAACTTTGGCTTTTGTATTCCTAACAGCAAGAACACCTGTGAACATATATATGAGTTCCCTGTTTTATCGTCAGAAGAAAGTAAGTATACATAATAAGAATTGAATTTTATACTGTCATTGGGTATGAAAAACCTTGTGCTTGTGGCCCCTGAACATGTTTAAAACAAAACTGCCAATAGGTTACATAGAAGATTTTGCTTTAAACATGTTTAGGGGCCTAGGAGACTTATAGGGGGTTTTCCCTGCCCAATGACGATACTGTATTGTCTGTAATTGATGCGCCCTCTAATAATAATTTTTTTTAAATCTTCAAATCTGGAATAATTAATATAAACTGTTACATTTTGGTTGAAATTTCAAAATATCGCCCAAAGTGTGCATGCAATATACTGTTACACAATTAATCTGGTGGATTAATCATAGTCTTGTCAGATATATAATGTAGGTCTACATGAATAACATTGTTGTCCCATTATTGCTCAAGAAAAAGTGACTAGACTCACAAAATGTAGTTCACCTCACACCATGTTCAGACAATGAAAGCTCATGTCACATATCACACACAGTAATTAATGAATGGGCCAACTACTCAGTTCAAGCCATAATATATGATTGTGAGCCAATTTAAATTTTATTCTTTGCCAAATATGAAAGATTTGCTATCTAGTGCAACATTGGTCGATAGTGACAACATGTACCTCAATGAACAGAGCACATCCAGAACTTGCAGTATATGTTTATTTCATGACTATCGACACATTTTTAGGCAGTCTATTCTCAAAATTAAAATAAAGGGAACCTGTACAAAGTAATGTGAGTGCAATTCGATGAAATGAGGTGATATATCATGTTGCAAAGGATTCTGGGAAGGTTAAGATGTCTCCTCTGCCCAAACCCTTTGCTCAATAGAAAATTGTCATTGATAAAGTATACCTAGGCACCGAAGTTTCGCGCGATTTTGGGGGTCCATCACGATTTTGGTGGTCCATCGTGAATTTTGAAAATTTTGCCAAACACACTACTTTTCAATGTAAATTCACCAATATTCCATTTGATGCAGGCCCAGCGCCTGTTTCCGTGAGTCCAGACCAGCACAATATCCTCCCCGGAAGCCCTTCCGTGATATGCAAATGTCCGATTTTTTCCATGACGTGTTACCATGTGTGGTAGTTAATTCTTTACATCGATCGTATGTATGAGTGACGCGTCATTAATCATATGCATAATTGATTGAGCGAAGAAGGGTAGGATATAAGTCACAGAGCGCACGCGAGATATACGAATCAGTTCATGACAAAAACAACATTTGGACACCAAAAAAGTACAGTTATGCATTAAAATGTTTATTGTACAGTACAGTAGTAGCTTTTCACATAAAATTTGCATTGTTCACATTATGTATCAACTTCATGGAGAGGAAAACATCAGACTAGCACGTGTGAAATAGGTGCAGAATTTGGCATACTTGATTTACTTCGAATTGCGTGTGACTTCATCAATGGATACAAAAAGTGGTGGAAAACGCATTTTCGCGCTTTTTGACTTGAATTTTCGCGCTTTATAAAAAACCGGCCGCGCATTTTGCCGTTTTAAATCGCGCGAAACTCCGGTGCCTACGTATACCTAACTTTGCTCTGGTAGAAGCCTTTTCAGCACTCTAGACGGTTGCGGAATTTTGGAGTACGAGCATCGCATCATATGTCCCAAAACTTGTCTGAAATCTGGGTGCTTGCGTGTGTATATAAAAAAATTGATGGCGCTACTAGCATTGGTCATCAGCCGTATGTAAAACAGTTCATGATTGACATTGATGCCTGGAATTGAGATCAGGAAGAAAAATGGCAGGAAGCAAATCAGAAATGCGCACACTACAAGAAACAAGTTCTTTGTGATTTCAATCTCATCCCGCGATATTTTGATACTTTTACGATCATTGGGGGTGTCCTGTGTGATACCGATGCCATTTGAGTGTTGAAGAGCCTGTTTCCTCTCGCGAAAATGTTTCTTTACGTGTAGGTAGATCCGTACGTAACAAATAGTTATTGTCAAGAATGGGACAGGAAATCCGATTAGCGCTGTGTACAAAGATAGGCTCATGGAATTGTTGCGTGCGTTTAAGACCGCAACACAAGCTAACTGGGCGTTATCATATCCGTAGCCTCCTAAGCCGGTCGATATAGCTGCAAAATTAGCGCATACAGGAATGAACCACGGTACTGCGACCCAGACAGCTAGTTTCCACATTGTGAACATTTTGGGGTAAAGATGCGGTTTTGTGATCAGAACAAGACGATTGAGGGCGATCACACCCAATGTATATAAACTAGTTCCGGTACAGGTATAGACGATAAACCCAGTGAGTTGACAAAGCCAGTTAGCGCCTGGAATAAGCCACATGCCTTCACCGAGCACCGCAACTATCATGAAAATGAAGAAAATAGATGTGAGAAGATCGGCTACACTTAAACTGATGACAAAGGCGTTAGTTGACGTTTGAAGTTTACGCGAGAATAGAACGGCGAGGATGATCATAGAGTTGCCGGTGATTCCTAAGAAAGAGATGAATGCTAGGATGATGGCATGTAGAACTTGTTCGGCATAGTAAACATCTAGTGGAACAGCCTTGTCACTGGTAGTGTTGGCTGCATCCGTTACAGCTGACAGATTCATGATGCTATTGTCAAAATGTGGCGAGAGGTGAAGACTACTGGGCCGATGGAGCTGAAAAGAGCTGTTTAAAATCAATAAAATGTAATAACTTTTCTCCTCACAACTTGGTCTCTTAAAATTTTTGCAATATCAGCTGATAAGCAGTAAGAGAAATGCTTTTGTGCAACCTTGCCCAGTGAGTCTTCTTTTTTACAGGTGTGGGCTTTGTCTCTCACTTTCTATCTCTCTCGCTCTCTCTTCGGTGCATTCTTGAGTCAGAAATCTTTGCTGGTATGTGGAACAAAATTTTGAAACCAATTTTGTTCTATTATTGGTAAACTCCAATTTTAAAACTTTTTTGTTAGTTCACTCTGCTAGATAAAAAACATTCCAAAGATGGCTGAGTTCAAACAATCTTAAGCACTTGAAACCAGTTTGAAGTGTTGGTCTTTTTATTGGTAGATTCCAATTTGAACACTCTGAAGATAGAAAGCATGATACCAATGATTGCTGATTTCTGACAGCATAACAATTGAAACCAGTTTAATGTGTTATTCTTTTAATGGTAGATTCCAATTTGAACTTTGATGTTAGTCCACTCTGTAGATAGAAAGCATAGCAAAGGTTGCCAATTTCGAACGGCATTGAACAACTGAAACCAGGTCTAATTTATATCCGTGCACATTGTTTACATGTAAGTCTGCAACTTGCAGGTTTATGTGTACATGAATTGACATCGCTGGTTTTGTTCTAACATATTGAATTTGTGTATACACAAATATTTTAGTCATAATATAGGGAAGTAGTTCCGTTTTCTGGTCTACAGGTTTTGAAATCTTATGAAGTTACCACTGAGGCATGTTATTTAATAAGTCTTGGGTTCATACTTCATTGTTATTGATTATTAATGTGTAACCATGGCATGGTATAGAAATACCTTTGAACTTGAAAAAACAGAGTTTTACAAAGATACTGCAATTTTTTGTAAATTATGATATTTTCAGGGTATTAATATTTTTGCAGTTTGGAGAGAACCATGTTTTTGCGACATAAAATTGGTATGAATTTGTACATTTTCTTAAAGGCATATAGGAAAAAAATTGTGTGAATGAAAATTTAGCGAATCAACTGCACCTGCAAAATTGTTTGTACACAAGCATTTCATGTTTTACAGTGTGAGACTGTAACCGTGGTAATTTTTGTGCGTTTAATTTTTTGTATTGGCCAATTTTGAACTACCTTGCTTTTAATTTTCGCAATTTTGGGGTTTTCTTACATAGACCTCTATATAAAAAGAACATTAGTGTGTTTTTATTTTCACCATAGTTGGGTTGAACATGAAAAGTGAAAATTAATGTCCAGCGAATTTAAAACTTTCACAGTACCAGTTACCCTACACAATTGACCTACTTTGAAATATAATGAAAGACAGAGATCAAAAGAACTTATCGCGTCTGATGTCACTGTCAATTACGATCCTTGATTGGTTTACACAGGTTGCGTGTAAAAGGAAGGCCGATATATCTGGTGCCGAAAAATTACGTACTTTTACAAGGCAAAAAGCAACTTTTCTAGGCATTGTTGACATGGTGGCTTTGCGGAAAAAAGTTTCCTAATATAAAGACCTAACTTTTGAGACGGTTTGTATGTTTGAAGGTGCAAAATTAACAATAAGGTGCCCGGTTATACCGCCGTGTTCAGCAAGTCATCATCACAACACTTGTAAACAATCCGTGCTCGAGTGATTGACAGGTGACGTCAGACGCGATAAATTCTTTTCATTTCTGTCTTTCATTATAGTGTGCAGGCAACTCGCTATAATTTGGAGCACCTCAAGTTCGGTAGTGACGTACATGCGTATTTCGCACACCGCAATATCGAATTGCACACGTAAAGTTAAATGCACTGAGTGTACACACATGCGTACAAAGGGTGGTTTGTCGGCATGCATTTTTGTCGGCATGCATGTTTGCGACTCAAAACAAAAAAAAAAAAGCATTGACGTCACTACCAAACTTGAGGTGAACCAAATTATAAAGAAATTCACAATGCTGTGCTGGCTACTTTGTAAGATAGCGCTGTAGTTTTTAATGGTAATTTCCACTATTTTGTAGATTTGCACAGCTTAAAATTGCTACAAAAAGTAGAACTGTCCTTTTCAGGTGTGTTTTAAACTATGGTTACTTCACTGATAATACACAGGCTGCCTGGAGAACAGTGCTTTACAATATTTATGTGGAGACCTCTTGGAAGGCAGAATTTTCTGAGTAACGTAGTATTCGATAGGGTCTATGCTACAAGTATCTCAAGTCTCAATCAAATACTTCACTATTTCTTGATAAATTTTCACAAATAAAATTTAAAAAAAATATATGCATAACAAAATGTTTATTGTGGATTTTTGTTTTATTTCTAACTTTCCAACAATAACGGCTTAAATAAAACTGGGTAATTACATGTTGTGCTAGGTGTAAATATGTAAATCATGATGACATATATTGAAGATCTCTGGGGAAAAACCTACAAGTTTCAGTTGAAGTATGTTGTAAGTAAATAATGTTATAGCTCTAGCATGCAGACACTATGCAAGACATAGCCCTTTTCTTGTATTATCCCTTGGAATTGATCGTCACTCTTCTGCTACTTTCCCTGTGGCAATGTTTGCATGGATCAGCATAACTGTTGATATATATGCAAATACCGTAACCCTAACCAGACGTGCGGCAGACGACGATTACAAACTTTTGAAAAATTCCACAATATTCAGTTTTCCAGTGTTTTAGTTGAATTTCACCATGGCATTCAATTGAGTAAAAGCATGTGTTGTAATTGCAGTGTTCAAGGTGGTTTTTAGATAAAACTGTTAAAAGTGGTTGTAAATTTTACTGTTGTCACATTTTGAAAGTAGTATTGAATGTAGTATGGCATACAGAGCTATATGGCTGTCAATACGAGTGGCAATGAACTGTATCTGTCATTGAGGAGGTTTTTCACCTGGGACGTGAGATTTCAGCATGTATGGGGCATATGCTCGGTGCCAAGAAATCCAAACCGGTCCAGATTTGAGCAGAGCTGTACTATGTACAGTGCATGTGAAGTGACTATTTGAGCTGCTATAGATTGGATTGTGCGAAAGAATTATCATATGACACGCTTCATATTATACCTACAGTTAAAGCGGATCAATTTGGATTCAATGTGTCATGCATCATACAGTTTCATAGTGTACAAGTATAATAGCTACTATATTTGGATTTAGAGCAGATTGATTTGGATTTAGAGTGGATAAAAGTGGATTGATTACGAAGTAGGAGCAGACAAAACACAAGATGGAGAGATACAATTGTAAGATTTGCAGGGCATGACATGGATGAGAGCAGCACAGGACAGGTCCAAAATGGCACCAGCTTGAAGAGGTGTTTGCCCTGCAGTGGGCTGATGATGGCTGACATTTAAATCAGATAGATTGGATTTAGAGCGGATTGATTTGGATCCAGTGTGTCATATGTAATCCACAGTTTCAACTTACTATGAGTGTGATGTCGATGACAGCCTGCCAGTGGCACATCCAGAGAATTGCGAGGATGTTAAATTTGAATTGAGATTTCAAAACGTAAAAACAATCATTGCAACGCATATCAAATGGCTTTTGATGTAAAAATTGAGTTACAATAAAAGCACTGTGGCAAAAAAGTGGCACTTGTAAGTTGTAGATTTCAAACTTTGACAAGTTTTTCAAATGGTGGAGACCTGTACAATTAAGATGTAGCTGACTCGCAGATATGGATAGATTGACCCAATTATTATTAGTAGTTTTGTTGTTTCGCTGTGTGTGTGTGTGTGTGTGTGTGCGGGGGGAATTGGCGAGTCCCAAAATTGTCCCAACCGCGATCGTATATTGCGTATTTCAAACTACAACGCGAACGCCCGACCTTGGATACAATGCTATCCAATCACGAAAAGTGCGTTGGCATGGTTGGATTCACTTCCGCGTGACTCACGCACAGTCGCACACGCTGGCGTACATCGCGCAGGGTACGCAAAAATTCGTCACGCTATTGAAAGCTGTGTTCATTCAATTGGAATTCCCACTATAAAAGTTCATTATTGTTTTGTGTGTGTTAGGATCAAAGGGTCATTGTGCCCAATTCATCATCCCATAAGTGGAAAGTGACATGTTTATGGATGAGGTCATGACTACAGACTTTACAGTTATTTTTTTTTGTTGGTATATTGTGAAATATCTTGAAGGGCTCGGCTAGCAGCATTTTCACATATTTTCAATCCAAAGATATACTATCAGTTGATAATTTTTTCTCAAAAACCTGAAAAGGCCTTTTAGGTGCCCTCAGGTCCCACAAAAAAAATATGTCGCTTTCCGAGCCCTTAACAGATCATACTATGAACCTAGGAATATCCTTCCATTCCAAAATAAAGGGTGTCAAAACAACAGATGCACAGTTATTTATGGCTTCCTCCAAATAGCGTTATCATATAATTATATGTAGACTGGTAGATGTTCAAAATTGTCGCAGTATTATTTGGCAAATTAGAAAACTGGCAGTTTTAACTGCTCAATTTCCTGTAGGTCCTAAAACTGCTCCCAATTTCAAGAGACCGGAAAGTTAACCAAGTAACTTACAGTGAACAGTTGTCACAATTTATTAAATTACAAAAAACCCTCAACAACACAATTTCAAATAGATTCAACAGGTTTGCTAATTTGCTTTCATTTTGTTTGTTTGTTTATTTTTAACTGCTTTAATTTCATAACGGACCAATTGAAATAGATAGTATTCCCGACTAATCAGATTATAAAACCTCAAAATAACAGCTTTGCCGTAAAGATCTCAAACTTGGCAATGCGTCTAGACAGGTCTTTTAACATTCTTTAACACTTAAATTAACTCTGTGTTTCGAGATATTTTCTCAAAATATCAAGAGCTACCTCAAGAACCAAACCAATATTAGGCTTGTTTGTACTCATTTTAATGCATTTTTCATGCTGATTCCAAATATGGTCATGATAATGTAAAATTTTGGAATTTTTAAAGAAAATTTAAACCTTGTCGTCTGCAGTCGACGCGCATTGAGAGAGTTAACATTGAATTATAATTGTTCATACATCTGATCTTTGAATTTGCTAGATACACAACCTCATCCTCACAACTTGAGGTTAACTTTTCAGCTTTACTTGTTGATTGAAGGTTATTGAATTATGCCACTTGAAGTGAGACTGTTTTGATTCATGAGAATGGCAATGCGAGATTTGAGTTAGGCTGTTGACAAGTTTGAATGCCTGGCAGGTACACAGGGATATTATGTTACACTGCTGTGTCTGGTGTGGTTGCATCACTCATGACACATTGCTTTTTAAGTGTCCCTTATCTGAAGTAAAAGAAACATGTCATGTTTGAATAATGTACTGAATAGTTGCAATTGATGCCTAAAGGAATGATATGGTATTGTCTCTGATTGAAATGAAATTGCTGTCTGCTGTAGATTAAGGCTGGCATTTTCGGTCGGTAAACGGGTACCCGCCGAGATTACATTACCGGGTAGGAAATACCCTCCCGGTACCAAATTCAAAAAAGTTTTTATTTTTTCGGTTTTGTAGTGTCCCTGGACCTAGACCTAAATGCCAGGATCATTCATGGTTGACCTAAAAAAAAAAAAAAATTTCAAGATATTTTGTATTTTTAATATGAAAATTGATAATTTGTATTCATGTCATACTCTATTAATGATTTCAAAATATCAATTTTCATATTAAAAATACAAAATATCTTGAAATTTTTTTATTTTTTATTTAAAAAAAAAAAAAAAAAAAAAAAAAAAAAAAAAATTTTTTTTTTTTTAAAAAAATTTCGAGTACCCGGTTACCCGCCCGAAAAATCGGTGGTACCGGGTACAAAATTACCCGAAAATGCCAGGCCTACTGTAGATAGCAATTAGTAAAGTATTTGTTTGAGACTTTTGGAGATACATGTATCATGACCCTATCAAATACTACGTCACTCATCCTCATTTAGATAAAATTCTGCCCTCCCAGAGGTCTCCGCTAGGCAATACGATGATACAATAAGAAAGGTGATATGAATGGTTATGGAATCGAACTAGAGACATGTGCCTCTGACACTTAGAACTGCCCTCCAACATGTCTGCCATTTCAATTGTTGTACCGTTTCAGTTGAGTTTATTTAGACAGGGTCTATAGTATTGCTTTCCAGTGATAATGTTCAGTGCTATCTTCAGAAGATGGCATTGATGTTTAAAGGAATGATATGGTACTATCTCTGATTCATTTAAATCAGTGCTGTCTACAGTAGATAGCAATTCGTCGCTCGCAAGACAGTGGCGTATCACGAAAATGGCCATTTTAAGATAATTGCATCTGAAGTTTTTGCAACTTTTAACCGTTTGTCATACATTGAATGGATATGAAAATAAAAAATATTAAAGTTACATTTAATGTATAAAATACATTGCTGTCATTCACCAATTAATTGTAATTAGTCATTTAACTTATACGCCAGTATGTCAAACTTTTTGAAAAATTATTCTCCATTCAAAATTAGGTAAATTTTCATCGTCAACCGTGTAATTGAATGAGATTATTTTGACATATTAAAACGCTTGAAATATCACAAACAAATAGGCCTATGTTGATAAATAATATTAATACAAGCTAAAACCGTTGGGGCTCGATAATGAACCCCACAAAACTAGCCGAGTATATGGAAAATGCCATACGGCCGAACGGTTTTGCCGGCTCTCTTTTACCATCATGCCACACGCCGCCTGATATTTACGACATAGTGCCGTATGTCACTGATACGCCACTATGTCGTCCAAAACAAGGGGAATGTTGTGCACAATAATACCATTGAGTGAGATACGCCAAACCTAATTAGTGATAATACTTAATTAATTAATGACATATATGTCTTGAAAGTTTGTCAGAATGTAAAGCTTTACATAGATTACGAAACTGTTCTTATCTCATTTTGTCTAAAATGGCTGATACGCCACTATGTCTTGCGAGGGACAAATTATTATGAAGTATTTGAGTGAGACTTTTGAAGAGAGCTATGATAGTATTGCTGTTTACAGTTAATTTCAGTGGTGACTGGTGATAATGATCAGTGCTTATTCTTCAGAAGATAGCATTGATGAAGAACTATATATCTCAAATTATTTAAATCAGTGCTGTCTACTGTAGATATCAATTTAAAGTGAAGTATTTGATTGAGACGTTTGAAGATAGCTTATAGATAGTATACAGTAGATATCAATTTGGTGATAATGGTCAGTGCTATCTTCAGAAGATGGCATTGATGTCTAAAGGAATAATGCATTTCTGATTTAAATCAGTGCTGTCTACAGTAGATAGCAATTAATGAAGTATTTGATTGAGACTTATGAAGGTAGCTATAGTATTGATATTTACAGTAAATAGCTTGGTGGTAATTGTCAGTGCTATCTTCAGAAGATAGCTTTGATGTCTAAAGGAATGATACGTCTGATTTGAATCACTGCAGTCTAGATAACAACTAGATAACAATTAATAAACTTAAGAAAGCTATATATTTGCTGTTTGCAGTCAATTACAACATAATGCGGTAATTTAAAAAAAAAGTTTTTGATTTTATGTAGTAGAAGTATACTTATTGAAAATCAACATATTGTGACCCGAAGATCAAATTACATGTCAGTGTACAGAGTAAGCATTACTGACACAGTGGTGATAATGATCAGTGCTATCTTCAGAAGATAGCACTGATGTAATTTAATGCTGTCCACAGTATATGGCTATGATGGTCGTGATCAGGCTCAAAGCTGTCTACTTGGCAGCGCTGAAAATAATCAGTGCTGTCGAAAGATTTGATGATAAGAGCATGCCTGTTTTTGCCACAGTTGGTGCACATGTTATTGTTAGTGCAACTTTTCTTTTAAATGTTATTGTTACATGGTTTAAGTATAAAAATGGATTCATCTTCCAATTAAATTGGGGAAAAAGAAAATACTATTCTGCTAATATTCATTCATTGCACATAATTATATAGACCATCTTGAAACTCTGAGAAAAAACAGAAAATGTTGCATTTCTCTGATGAACACCTGCAATAAACATTTGATTAAATTTTGCACCAAAGTAGCAATTTGTTGCCAGATATTGGGTATTTAATTTCCCATTTATATAACACAGACAGGTGAGATACATTCTACAATGTTGCTTCGAGCGTAACACACTGCATACTAATTGGAGCAGAATTATAGGTCCAAGTGTCTGAGAGAGAGAAGATGTGGATTCAGCTATTCCAGTTAAAACCATACTCCCCATAATTATGGAAGACCTAACCCAGACATACCCTTAACCTCCTACACATGGGTAGATTTCAAGTAAAGTCACAAATTCATGTAACCCCATTTGAAATTCACACTCCCTTTGTGGAAGCTTAAGGTCACATCTTTCATAGGGGTGTATGGATTTCAACAGGAATAGCCAGAAGAGGATATACGAGTTAAAATAAAATTGATGGAGCACATATATGTAATAAACCTGTAATTATAAATCATTAAAGTGAATACAAGAAAGATGTTATGTGAAATAGTTGCCTTCTATCATTTAAAATATGTAGCACTGCCAAGTCTGAGGGTAGTGGATTTGAGATGCTTCCAGGAGCCTCTTGAAAAACCACCTGATGTATAATCTCAAAACCCAATGCCCTAATGAGATTAACATATTTTGTAAGTCAGCTATTCGCTATTCGGGGGTGGGTGGTACTTCATATTTTAAAATATTGATCCATTTTCCCCAAAAAGATTGAGCAAAAAATAGGGACACACAATTGTACTTTTGTATCAGAATACCCCCCCTCTTCCTGGACAGCCATTTATGACTTTCTTGCAGATCTAAGAAAATCTCTCCTTCAGGCAGTTGTAGACAGAATCTGCAATGAATGTAAGCGTCTGTAATGTATGGTACCATCTTCTCTGATGGTACTCTGCCGATAACGTGAGGAAGTTGGTGATGACCACTTGATAGCATGCACTTCTTTTATTCAGTGCCTGATCAATAACATGGCTATAAATGAAAAGGGCTTGTTAGCCACTGGGGAGGGCACTCATTATGGAAGTAACAGAGATGACCGGCTATGACTTCAAAAGTAGTGGTCAATCAGTGGTTCTCAGGGAATAGCAGGGCTATTTGGTAAGATAGGTATTCAGTGGGTAGGGTGCACCCACTTATGGCAATGCTGATCGGCCATTATCATCCATGGCAGAGTCGGTACACTTTAGTTCTACCTTATTACAAAAGTATGATACTGTCATACAAAATTTATTGAAGATATTTTAAAATAGTACATGCAAAAGTAAACCTATGTTTGGTAAGACAAATTGAAATTTTAAATTATTATTGATGATATTAAAAATAATACTTGCAAAAATATACCTAATGTTTGGCAAGACAAATTGAAATAATAAATTATTGTTGAAGATATTTAAAATAATACTTGCAAATTAAACCTTTGTTTGGCAAGACAAATTGCAATTATTAGCCCAATTGGGCTTAAAGTGTGACATGTGATAACACTGATTGGCAGTCTTGTTGCCTGGTATATCTTGATACTGACCAAAAAAGTACTTTAATAAGAAATTTAATATACAGCTCACACACTGAAATTAAACCGTGGGAGGCAATTATAGAGATGAAAATTCATGTGTAAATTAACTAAAATGAATGCGAGGCAATATATAAAATAAGTAAATTTATTCCATTTGAAAGAAGTAAATTTATTCCTGCCCAATATAGCCAGATTGACTAGTGTCTTTGACTGACATAGTATCCTTGGTTAAGTAACTAATTATTTTAATGGTGAAATTGAGATGATGGATTGTTGTGCTTATAAAGTACTTGTTTGGAGGCGGCCTGCAAGGTTTCTGTTATATGCTTCTTGTCTGCTCTGGCTTGCAACTTGACGACAATGTATTTGACTATGTCATATCTTGTCCTTATATAAAATGTGCAAATGGCATGAATGTATTATGTGTGTTCGTACGCAGAGGTGGCACTGCAGGGGCAAAGGGGGGCATTTCTCCCAAAATATTTTTGCCCCCCTCAGTTTGCCCTTTGCCACACCTTTAAGGCCTTGTCAGTCTGAAAACCCCCAAATTACGAAAATTTTAACTTTTTGCAGCTATTTCAAATTAAATTTGTTGATTTTGCCCCGCAAAATTCACTTTGCTGCCCCAATATGCCCCCATATGGATCCATGGGATTTGTGGAAAGTTCCATGAGTATGGGGATGTGCTTCAGATATATATAGTATTTTCAGGCTTTGCAGTTTAGGTATGGGGTCACAAATTTCAGAAAACAGTTTTTAAAGACTTCAGGCTTTTATTGTTATGCTCCTACTGGCAAAAATGCTTATTTCTCATTGTTTATTGAGCATAATTTGTGAAAAAATGAAACAAAGTGCTAATTTTTCATTGTTTATTTGCAGAATTTGTGAAAAATTGACAAAAAAGAGTACTTATTATATCATTGTTTAGCACTAGCAGTATTTGTGAACAATTCCCAGAATTTGGTCAATTTAATTCAATTTAATTAAAAATTCCAGAAAATGTGTGTATATTTTTGGATCTCTTTTCTTTGAACTTTGTATAGTTCAGTTCAGTTCAGTATATTTTAGTGTAAGTTTTTAAAATCCCTACCAATCATCCCCAACCATGTTTGTGGAATGATTGAATGTAATATTGCCAATTTTTCAGTTTTTCTCACCAAGTTCTTGCCCAGAAATTTGACACTCGCACTTGCTGATACCGAAGCTGTACAAAGATAACATTTATTTCTATATAGCCAGCTAGATATACTGCATTCTATTTGATTTCATTAGTTTCCAGATGTAATCCACACTGGGTCATTGACCTATCAGTGCTGATTTCATACATATAATCGGCTATTCCAGTTGAAATACATACACCCACTATGGAAGATATGGCCTTAACCTCCCACACAGGGGGTTTAGAATTCAAATGGACTCACTCATTCAGATAACCCCATGAAATTCATGGGGCAATTATCTTCCATAGATTTTAACTGGAATTGCCCAATATGGCAAAGTTTGTATCAGTGACTTGGAATTCATTCATCAAACAGTATATATTGCATACAGGATATTTGTAATATAGGATTTATATAGTAAGAAGATAAATTTAATAATACCAATTTCTTTAATTTCCTGCTTTTACCTTTCTACATCTAAATAGGAATATGATTTTTATCGAATGTATTATATACTAAGTAATAATTTGGTAATTTCTGTGGAGTTCAATTTGATTGAATTATTATTGGAGTTCAATTTGAGTCATAAAGTTGAAGGATGTCAACATACATGTATAATTAGATAATTTATGTTGTGGCCATATGTTTGTGTTTGTGGAGGGGGGGGGGGGCATCCATGAGTGGGTGTGTATGTATGGTAAGCTAGTGTGTCTTACGAATTATATTGTTCATCCGTTAGTCAAATGATTTATGCAGTTTTCTAATATGTCAAATTCAAATACAGCATTGGACACACTCACAATTTCCAGAATCTGTTGCTCAGATATTTTATAAAACTTTATTCCACACATGTAAAGCCATTGTTTTTGTGTTTTTTAGTACTAATCTCTTTAATTCATAGTGCAGGCATTCTTTCAATTTGTATCCCAGTATTGAGTTCTACCTCACATTTCGCTGAATGTTATGAATATTGTTTGAAGGAAACAAATAAACCCTATGATGCAGGAAAAAAATAACAATACTTTCTGTGCTTCTTTTCTTTTCTCTTTTGTGCAGCACAAGAAATAAATGTCTCCCCTTTTGAAACCATATCAGACAGTTTTTATTTTGTGGATAACAACCTCACCATGCACAATAGATGTCTTCCAAATATACCCAATGTCTCCTAAATATACTCATGGCTCACAAATACACCCAAATGGCTCGCAAGTACACCCAATGTCTATCAATTATGTCAAATATTTCCCCAATAGACCCAAATGGCTCACAAATAGATCCAAATGGCTCACAAATACACCCAAATGTCTCAGAAATAAACCTTACCATTTGAGCTAACTTGACTACCTTTGTCACAGTTTACATATCAAATAAGAAATTAACATAATCATGAATTAATCTATGTTTCTTTTCTTTTCTCTTTTCTGCAGCACAAGAAATGATCGACTCCCCTTTTGAAACCAAATCAGACAGTTTTTACTTTGTGGATAACAAGCTCATCATGCACAACAAGGCAGATTATGCGTACAATGGCGGCCTCGGCTCAATGTGATCACCCGTTATACACTTTCTTTTTAGTAAGCACCGTCCGGAATTTCATCACCTGTTACACACTCCCCCACCAAGTTATAGCGTTGTCCCATTTTCAAGACAATGCATACAACAGTGGCTTCAACTCAGTGTGATTATAATGTACCATACATGTAGGAATAAGTGCCGTGTGGGTTTTCACGGACTCCCTCACATCAAGAAACATTGCGCTGTTCTATACTGTGTCTCATCTCAAGTTGAGTGTAACGCCATGTTAGATTCAAACCAGTGCGTTTACGAGGTTGTGTCGCCAGCGTACGGACAAATCCCCTTTCAAATTCAAATCTGCCACTGTGAAATCCAACACAGTGTTCCTCTAAACTTGAGACCAGACACACTATATAAAGCCATAAGCCGACAGACAAAAAACAATCAAACACCGTTCTACGGGCAGATGGACCTTTCAGGTAGGGTCAGTCTATTGGGTATTTTTTAGAACATTTTTTGTTTGTTTTTTGTCGCCTAACCTAGCAAACACAAAACGTTTTACAGGAAATGTTTTATTGTCGGGTTATATACATGTAAAGGGTATAAAACATTTCAATAATGTTGGGAAACATTTTTGGAAACTTGATGCAAGACATTCTAATATAATATTATTTAAGAGTTGACAAAATATTTTCCAAAACAAATTTTTTACAAAACATTTTGTCAAAGTTTTTGAAATGTTTTTTTCATATAAAACATTTAGTCAATGTTTTTATTTCCTTCATATAACCCGACATTTAAATTATTAAAACGTTTTGAATAAAACCAAAATGTGTTGATAACAGATTTATAAATATTTCTGTGTTTGCTTGGAATGAAGGCTCTATGGCAATGCAACCTTATATCACACATTCCCTTGAGCTGCTATATTAACATTCATGCATGCATAGGGTATTGATGGATTAATGTTGTAACACAAATGTCAATTTTGATTTGCCTTACAACCCCACTATAAAGGTCCAATAGTTAGCTAAGTCAATGCAAATTGGGTAACCTTTGACCTCCAAATGACCCTGACATGACCTCTCCTGTGAGACCTAAAGTAACAAGCCAAAGCAACAAATTAATTTGGATATGGTTGAGTGAAATACTTTCTTAGTGGAAATTTTGTATTCAGGCAGGTAACTTTTACGAAATATTGCACCAAGTGGTTTATCTGCTAGTATCCTTGAAAGTATAGCTATGCGACGGACGGAAAAACCTATACATGGCATGTGAACTGGCAATGTTAGTCCCTAGATTGCGGATAATATGACTTTTACACTGTGGTTGTATAAAATTGATAATGGCTAAAAAGTGCACAAATTGCAGCATTACTGTAACATTTAACTACTTACATCTTCTTAGAATTTCTATGCGATATCTGCAGCTGATAATATTGAGGGTTAGTGCAAGAACGTCCTATCTGTAATAGCTGCTCTATAAGCATTTGACAATTTCTGCATTCTATATTGTAGACATCTTGTAGATTCTACAATATATGACACCTGGCAGCTTTTGCAGTTTGGGCATTCTTTGTCTAATCCACCGATATAGGACAATGAAAATAATTAATTAACAGTCACAAATCAAAGCATTTCTTACATCTTCATAGTACTCAACTACTGACCATATTTGGTCAACTACTGACTATATTTGGTCAACTACTGACTATATTTGGTCAACTACTGACCATAATTGGTCAACTACTGACCATATTTGGTCAACTACTGACCATATTTGGTCATTTGCACAAAAGGTATAATGGAAAATATTTTGATGTCAACTATTCATCCTGTAGATCGAATTTAATACAAATTTGTAAAGAAATTGAAACAGTGGAAATAAAATTGAAACTCACTATGCTATGCTTTGTCCGCATACACTGAACAGCCATCTGACTGGTGGTGATGCATTGACTACACCTAGCTCCTTGTCCTCGATAAGAAGGAGAGGTGCTTTCAGATTAGAGAAGCCATATAGGGGCAAGTGAAGAAGCTCAGCCTTGGCAAGTGAAGGGGACTTTGTTTTCAACTGTTACATGCATTGGACCTGGCAATAAAAGGTCTTCCATCAGTTATAAACCTGAAGAAGTCAGATAGTTCAGGCACTGCATAGCATATTGAGTTGTAATTTTATTTCCTGTTTTTTATTTATTCACAAAATTAGGAAATCATCTAGTCAATTATCTAATCCAGTGGACTCTTCCAGTTGAAATCCATACACCCCGTATGGAAGACATGATCTTATTGTCCCACACAGGGTGTAGATTTCAAATAGTCGGGTAGAGACTAAGTTTTCTGTTTTGCCGGTAAAGAAAACGGAAATCAGTATTTTGGTGGAAGGTTTTGCCAGACAAATGTATGTCTTTTAAAGCTTTGCTTTGCCTTAAACACTCCACATTCATGCTAACAATAATGTTCGGTCTACAATATATGTGGAGGGTGCAGTTTTGCAATTTGAAAACTGTTGGAAACTGTTATTGCAATTCACAAAACGGCTTTTGCCTTTTAGAAAATGGAAAACTTTGGTCTCTTCATACAAGTAACCCCATTTGAAATTCACACTCCCTGTGTGGAAGATTAAGGTCATGTATTCCATTGGGGTTGTACGGAGTTCAACTGGAATAGTCTGTAAGGTATCCATAAATAATTGTACACTGTCTTACTAAAATGACCAAATACCCACCCCTCCCACAACACATTTGGTCCAACTGTACATATTGTAGTTTTTTGAGAGCGAGTATTTCTTGTACATCATGACCATCAAGTATTGCATCCATTGCATGGGCTATATATTGTACATGTAACCAGGGATCCAAAGCATGTGATCCATGTGGAAGACAATTTTCACCACAGCATCACGCTTTTGCAAAACACCTTCAAATTGGTTCCTGATGCATGCAAGTTCCCATTTTCAGGAACAAGATCCGTTACCCACTTTCATCGGGTTATTCCAGTTGAAATCCGTTCACCTATGGAAGGCATAACCTTAATCATCCACAGAGGGGGTGTGAATTTCAAATGGGGTTAAGGGATGAAATCAAAACTTGGTTTCCACGTTTAGTACAATATAGAATCCTCAAACCGGACAGAACTGGCGGTCACCCGCCGGTCGAGTTTTGATTTCCTCCCTAACTGAATGGGTGACTCCATTTGAAATCTACACTCCCTGTGTGGGAGATTAAGGTTATGTCTTCCTTAGGGGGTGTATGGATGTGAACTGGAACAGCCTACCCCTGCCCTGTGTTCTGGATGTACATACATGTAAATGTAGCCGTGGTCATGAATATAGTCTGTGATATTTTATAGAAAGTAAGAAATTACAAAAAAAAAATATGAAAAAAAGAAGCTCATAAAGTTTTAAAAGATATATTTTTTGAGCTCACCGTTTGTCTTATCACCTTGTTTTCAGTCTCAGTTAAATGGCTATTCCAGTTGAAATCAATACACCCCCTATTGAAGATGCAACCTTAATATCCCACACAGGGAGTGTAGTTTTCAAATGGATTCAACCATTAAGGTAAACCCATTTGAAATTCACACTCCCTGTGTGGGAGATTAAGGTTATGTCCTCTTTAGGGATTTCATGGATTTCAACTAGAACAGTCCAATGTGGGTTTGTTGCAATTATTTCATACATATAAGTGAACATGACAAAACTATGTACTGGTAGTAGAAACTTTCATTGCTTGAATTGGCACATGATTTGGGCACTACTGCCTTCTTACAGAGCCCATGATTGGTTAATTTCATGATATAATCATCTGAGTAACCAATCGAAATAAAGCTTTTAGATCTTGCAGCAATTTGAAGCTTAATCCACTTCAGCCCTACTGCCTTCTCACCATAACTCTGAGTGGCTCAATACAATATTGAGTCATGATACTGCCGTCTTTGTAACCAATCAAAATAGTTCTTAGAGGCCAATAATTTGGCCGCTGGACTACCAAATTGTGGAGCATAATGCAGACTTTATCTGTTGTGAGTGGTGTGAGTGACGTGAGTACACCAATGGTCATGAATTGCTTTTAGCGAACATGCTGCAGCTTACTGTCAAGCACAGCATGTCACCCTAAACAAAGCTTGTCATCTTATCATGTGACGGAGCTTTCTACAAACACCAGTATGCTGTCAAAATTGTGCCAATTTAAGAAATTTATGATTTTTGTTTCTACGAACTTTGTATTTCTGTCATTGAGGGCGCTGTTAATTATTTAAATGTCACGTTTTATCTAAGCTATGGAAATGGAATGATGTATGTTTGTATAAACATTTAATTGCGCATTTGTTTCCCTGTAAATTTGACAGTATGTCTTGTCACCGTTTGCATAAAAGAATTCATATAATCCCACATTAAATTTGTAAGTGTCAAAACAGTCTTATTTTTACTAGGGAATAGAGACAAGATATCTTACACTTCCCATAATGCATTTCTTTCATTTCAATTTCCTGTATTGATTTACTATACTGTGCAGCATGTGCTGTGACAAAAAGGTGTCTTAATTAACAGAGCACATCCAGATCTTGGAAAATATATGTTTATTTCTTGACTCGAACCTTGTTTATATAAAAACAAAGGGAACTTGTACAAAGTGATGGGGTATCATATCGTTATGAATACGGCAGACGGCGAATCCGGATTAAATCTTTTGGTAAATTTATTTTACTGAATGCATTACATTTGAATTATAGAACAAGGGATCAATGCTGTACATGATAGAGGGCAGTATATCATTTTTTTAACGGAGACCAGATGATAACAGCATAAATAAGTAATCAAAAGAGGGCGGCATACAAGGTTAGTTGACGGTGCATCACAGTACGGTCACCGACGGCAACCGTTAAAAAATCGATATGCTGGCCTCTATAGATATAGCATTGATCCTTGTTCTCGAATTCAAATGTAATGCATGTGTAAAATAAATTTACCAAAAGCCGAATCTGGATTCGGCCGTCTGCCGTATTCATAACGATATGATGTAGTGATGAAATGCATCATGTTGCAAAGGATTCTGGGAAGGGTAAGATATCTCCTGAAAAAGAGGATTGTCAATATTCTGCATTTATATTAACCATAATTTTGAAAGATAATTTTATTATAAGAAATTATTACAAAATTGGATCCGTTGAAGGTTGATTTTGAATTTTGTACATTAAAATGGCTTGTACACTTTGCAATACCTAAATAAATTATACGAAGAGAAAACAGAATTAAATACTGTGCCAGTGTAACCCACTGGGCTATTCCAATTGAAATCCATACACCCCAAACAAAAATATGACCTTACTCTCCCCACACAGGGAGTGTGAATTTTAAATGGGATTACCTGAATGGGTGAGTCCATTTGACATCTAAACCTGTGTGGGAGATTAAGGTCATGTCTTCCATAGGGGTGCATGGATTTCAACTGGAATAGCATATTTGTGTTAGAGAAATTCCTGAAAAGAGATTTAAATAAGATATGAGAGAGAGAGAATATTTGTATTGATTTATATAAGATAAATAGCCTAGCATTATTTGTGTTCATTTATATAAATGTAAAATCATTGAGCACAGCAATGTCGTGTGTGAAACTTTCAAGGCGTATATTCTGCCGAATTTGGCATCAAGGTATTCTAACGTTCCATTTTTGTTTGGCTTCATTTGATTCAGTTTGATCTTGGGGCAGTGTATTTGTTGTTATTGAATGCTAGTATATCTGGTCCATACGTTGATATAACCAAAGGTCTTCTGGCCTCACCTGGACTCAAAATTCAGGGAATCCACCTAGGCCATGGCATCTGGTGCCTTTAGAATTTAGCCTTGGTGTCCTTCCAATTTTCAAAATATTCTTCAGTAAAATAATGGCCTTGGTGTCATTTGCTCATTGGCCAAAATTAGTGCCCTTGAAATATGAATTTTGAGGCCTGGGACCGTCCACCTTATTTGGTTATGCTGCTGCTGGACCATAATCTTTGCATTTCAAATTGCGTTGCATTTAGCAGCACCAAGTATAAAACCCTTACTTTATCATCCAAATTTGCAGTGCTGATCAGTAAATTTATATCACTCGAACATAAACTCTTTTTAAATAACTCATTCTTTACTTCCTCAAAACATCTCTTTGGGGTATGACCAGATATTCTGGCTAAGCCATTTTTCTGATGTACTCCTGAAGTGAACATTTTCATGCTTCATTTATATGTGCACTTTTTGTGTTCCAAACAGCAACATCAAAAAATACCAGTACACAAATATATACCTTTTGTATATCTAGTCAGTGTCCGGAAGCTTAGAACCACAAATTTAAAAATGAATGAAACGGTTCGAAATTGGAAAAACTCTGACAATTTAATCTCACAAAAACATCATCTTGCACGGTTTTCTTGATCAGCACTGTAGATTAAGACTGAGAAGTCTTCATTTCAAAAGTATAGGGAAGTAAACCCTATCTTCAGTAGCTGCCCTGTATATTTGACTGTTTCTGTATTCTATGTACACATAATGTGACATGATCAAGGGGAATGAGTCACATGTCGACCCTGGTCGAAAATGAGTTTTACATTTGTTTCTAAAGAGGACATTTAGAGCTTTCAGGAACTGAAAACAATATAAAACAAAAGAATTTTAACTCTTTCTTTGCCAATATGTCAAAATCAATATTAGAGACATCCGACTTATTTCCCTTGATCGTGTCACATATGACAGTTTCTGCATTCTGTATTGTACACTAATGACACCTGGCAGCTATAATGCAGATAGGGCTTTATTTCACGAAACCCTCAATTTATAACATGGGTTCTGTTATACAGAACTTGCAACAGAATAACATAACCTCATCTCCAAGGTGCAACTGAAATGATTAACATATCAATTTATATGAAAATATCTCGTTATTGGGACTCCTAATGTGTTATTTCCATCACTTTGCGATTCTCTTCGGAATCTTGTTATAGATATGTTTGTGCAATAGACATTTGCACCCTGGGAATGAGGTTATTACAGTAGATGTATGTATTTTTTTCTTTGCACTGGATCCCTGTGATTATGAAAGCTCTATAGTCTGTTCTGAATAACTTGGAACATAACCCCATCCTTTAACCTTTATCTTGTGCACCCTGCCCAAGGTCGTGTTCCATCCTTGTCCGAATGATCTCTAACAATTAACGAGAGCATGTTGTACCGTAAGTTGGTAGCATGACCTTTGACCCATTTGTGTAGGTCATGCTCCAACTAACATTTGACGGAGTGTAGCTCACTATGTTGGTAGTTTGAGATCACAGCATTGATGCAAGTCACAGGGGTATAGCAGGAACAGTGTATTTTTTTCTTCCTTGAGTTAATGATGTCATTGGTGGAGTTGAACAGGATGTGTACTTGTCCACCATTTGTGTGCGTCGGCATTTACATGTTTATTTATACATTTTTCCTCCATTGACACCATTAACTTCAGGGAGCTCATGGTTATATGGAGGTGTTAGCGCTAAAAGGCCCTATCTGCAATAGCTGCCCTATAGACATTTTGACAATTTCTGCATTCTATATTGTAGACATCTGATAATACGACACTTGGCAGCTATTGCGGATAACACCTTTTTGTCCTAATCCCTCATAGTTTATATACAGTCTATATATATTTGACCTTGATATGTATGCCTTTAATTGAATTAGCTATTCCAGTTGAAATCCATATACCCCATGTGGAAGACATGATCTGAATCTCCCACACAGGGAGTGTGAATTTCAAATGGGGTTACCTGGATGGATGACTCCATTTGAAATCTATCTATCTGCACCCCCTGTGTGGGAGATTAAGGTCATGTCTTTTGTAAGGGGTGTATAGATTTCAGCTGGAATAGCCCATTTATTATAATTATTTTCAATGTATATTGTATATGTACATGTGAACTATTTTGTATTCTGTCTATATCACATATTTTTGTCTATTTCTATATCCATCTTTTTTTCTTCAAGATTGAACTTGAAAGTTTACATTTTTTTTTACCTCAGTTGTTGTGCATTTCATAAAATAACTAAGAAACAATCATCGCTGTGCGAGTTGTTATGCAGAGCCGCGCATGCGTTTGTCCTTACTAACATGATGCAGTGCATCAATACACGCATATACGCACTCGGCAGGTATGATACGAGAAATATCGTGTCAGTAAATTGCGGCGCTTTTCCAATGAAAACACAGGCAACTACTTGTTGGTATGATAAAAGCAAAAACCGAATGAGGATCTGACACTTCTCTTACTTAGAAAAATTAGAGCTTATGAATGCTTATAAGACTATGAATGACAGGGCTTAAACTACGCTGTAAGTACCATTATAGTTGTTGCAACGGTCGGCCCATTCACTCGGTTGGACATCCGGGAACATTGTCCCCTTTGCACAAGCGCGTGCATAGCAACCAGCTCGAGAAAGGGGAACTGCACATGCGCACACTGGTTTTACTAGGCTATTTCCCCTTTGTGACGTCAGCCCAACCAAGAGAATGGCGATAAGACAACAAGCTGGACTAGTGTAATGCTATGAAGAGTGTCATCAAGAAATAATTAAATTGGTAAAACACCAGAGCTGTCACTGTTAGGGCCTATTTTTTCTGCTATAAGATGAGCACTTCTGGTGCATCACTCTGTTGATACCCATACCATAACGATTGGTAGTATCGGGTATCAGGTATTGCCTGACTCTTAAGAATACAGAGTGCAGAGTTCTAAATATTACTCATGATCTTTATTGATTTCTTTCATTTTATTGTAGATAATAGTTTTAAAAAAAACCACAAAAATTGAGAAGAAAAATTGTAACTTTCAAGGCCAGCCATCTTGAATTCATTCTGTCCTCTTTCTATTATATTATTTACTTTTTGCAAACACCTTGAAGGCCTTTTTTCAGTGTTGAATTTTTTCATAAATGTTATCATTTTTGTTGTGATAGAGAAGTGCATATTTGTGTAGTCATTATAGCATTTATATAGACGGGTTGATTCTTGTATCTACTGTATACCGGAATATGTTAGTATTAATAATAAATTGTATACAGAGGGGAACAATTGGTTTCATTCGCAGATTCAAATATAAGTTGAGTTACACTATCTTAATTTAATAGTTTGTCTTAAAGCCCCCTGCACGCATTAGTAAATTCGCCAGAATTTGCGTGTTATTCCCACTGGAGATGAGTAGATTTCAATTTTTTGTGGTATTTTATTTTTTGTCCAAATCCACAACGCAAAAATATCACTTGCGACATCGTCAGATGTGAAAATAGCCTAAATCTCAATAAAATTCTGCATCTTGACCACATTGAAACCTCCTTGAGAGATGAAAGGTGATCTATTCTTGTCAAAAACAGGGCACGTGAGAGTTCAGATTAAACTCTGAATTCAGACTTTTTGATCTTGATTTTGATCTCTTTTTCTGCACTTACTGTGTACAAAAGTATAGAAGCTTTCCAAATAACAGAGTTTTTCAGACTTTTTTTATCTGTGGTCACTCACACCCCTGTAACAAGCTGGTCCACAGATAAAAAAAAAAGCTTTAAAAAACACATTCTGCATTAGGTTTTCAACTTAGAAAGGGCTTTGAGACAAACTATTAAATTAAGATGGCCTAATAATACTGTCTACATGTTTAATATGGAATAAAATATATACAAAATGACACTTAAAATATTCAAGTAAACAATCTTGATGACAATTAATTGCTGCTAATCCGTCAAGACAAGTTCTCTGTATAAACAAGGTTTTTATTCCAATACACTTTTAGAATATATAATTCAATCACACAATAAGAAAAAGGTTTGGTATACATACATACACACAGTTCTTGAATACAATGTGAGTGTGGTCAACAAGTGTAAATGTGCATCAAAAATTGTTTTCATTTTTTTAAAGAGAGAAATATTCATTAATGCCTTTGTACTTGTATATTTGCTGTGTTGTAGAAAAGAAGAGAGGCTCTACCAGTTGGAATCCATACACTCCCTATGGAAGACATGGCCTTAATCTCCAACATGGGGGTGTAGATTTTAAATTGAGTTACCCATTTAGGTACTCCTAATTTGAAATTCACACTCCCTGCGTGGGAGGTCATGTCTTTTACAAGGGGTGTATGGATTTCAACTGGAATAGCTCGATGTAAGGAAAAGGGGGTTGTAAACTAGCTAGCTGTCAAAACAAAATATGTGTGAGACTTCAAGTAAAACACCAAATACTACAATGGGGTATGAAGCCAGGAGTGATACACAAGTTGCAGCTAAATAGTCTTAGGGGAAAGGTTATTTCTTGTTGCGTCATTATGCCATGCATGCATGCCGTCTCATCAACTTGAATTTCAGGTAAAATATAGCCAAAGTTTCATGGCAAATTATAACTAGGTCATTCATTCTATGATTCATGAAAGAAACTGTGTAATCATCAATTAGATTTACATAAAGGTGATCAACAATCATCACTTCCCTATCTCATAGAATGTACAAAATATGAGCGTTTTTTAGGAAAAAATTTACCCAACTAAATTACTTTCTTGTGATAAGCAACAGATTCTTAACACCCATGTTTCACACTTTCTACAAATTCTCTACAGAAAGTATCCAAATTCTGGAGTGCAAATCGATCAACATATCTTGCATCTTCAGAAAGACTACTTCAAGTGGATGTTTAAATTTATGTCCTAAAGGACCAGAATAAATGCAAACAGGATTTAAATTAAGCTTTGTCGCAAAGCTCACATTAAAACAGCCAAAAAGCTATGTTTTTGTTCACCATTGAAAATGTGAAAGCAGTAGATTGCGGTCTGTGATATAATTGTCAAGTTTCTAAGTCTTGGCCCTCCTCTTCCTTACATCATCTTTGGTTGTAGTTGTAAACATTGTAGTACCATGGGTTAGGCTAATCCAATTGAAATCCATACACCCCCTGTGGAAGACATTACCTTTATCACCCACAGGGGGTGTAGATTTGAAATGGGGTCATCCATTTAGGTAATCCCATTTGAAATTCACACCCCCTGTCTGGGAGATTAAAGTTTTACCTTCTATAGGGGGTGTATGAATTGCAACTGGAATCGCCCATCTCAGTGAATTGTTAAAGATGATATTGATAAAAAATTATTTCATGTGAGTTTTGTAAGATACCTTGTTTTAATGACATGAAAAGTGGTGTAAAAATAAGTCAATAAAATTTAATAACAGAATTGATGTGTGTTGTGATGATAAGTGAAATGTGGACGATTGCGGCTGTGACACATATAAATGCCGACTTTCACGACTACGCCATGCAATCAATCCAACGCCACTCTCTGTGCACCAGATGTACAAGTTGTTATTGAAAAGATCATACATACGAGAGACATTTCATAAAATGGGAATGTGGCTATTGTTTAATGGACCTTTTTAAAGCAATGGCGGCGGTAGCATTAAAATCTAGGGGGTTGGGGAAGCGAATGAGTATGAGTGAAAGAAATCACAACCTCGTAAGTATGATAAGATGAGGGAATGAGTCACAAATTAGTCCGATTCATCTGGCTCTTCTGGGCATACTAACACATTCTGTTGCAATCAGTGAGGGGCAATGCATATTCATAACCTGGTAAATAAAAAGGGAGCCCTCTATATAGTCTAATAATCAGGAAGATGGAGATTTGCCAATTAGGCTCATGAAGTGAGCCCTCATACATATACAGACTTATCTTGCATTCTACATGACTGACATCATACAAAACTTTACTCCTATCGTGACCGATAAAACCTATTCTCTTAGAAACCATTTGTGTTAATAACAAGAAATCTTTGATTTTTTTTCTTTATATTTATATTTCGTTTCTCAATAATTAACATCTCGCTTTCAGTCGAACATAATGTAGTGGCCCTAATATCTACTGCTCAGTGCTGGAAGTGGGTAAGTACAATAACTGCCCTGTGAGCATTCGGCAATTTACACACAGTATATTGTACTCATCTACACATAGCAGCAATTGCACTTACCCACTGAGCAGTCGATAAACCAAAAAAATTTGATAGTGTGACTCAGTTAGGATAGTATCATCATATCAGATATCAGTCAAATAGAAGGTTTGAAGCCAAGTTTGATGGTAAAATGCACATACGGTACTTGTGACATAAGTTTGAAAATTAAGCGCTGTGGCTGTTGAGATTGGATCAAGGATTTTCTTTCTTTTGACCAATAGGCACACAGTAAATTGTTCGCATGATTACTGTAGATACTATATTTTTACGATTGAAACCATGTTTTACATCACAAGTAAAAACAGAATCTCACCCCGGCCCAGCACAACATTTAATGTTAAACATTTAAACTTCACAACATTTCACAATGATTATCTTAATTTACAACAATTGATCATAAATGAAACCGTAAAGAATACCACCCCTCTTGGAAACATATTTTGTAAAATTAATTTAAATCCTGTTTACCCTGAAACTGGGCCAATTTGTAGCCAACTTGACATTTGCCGGGGGGAGGGGTTCTAAGTGGAAATGGGGGCACAGGGATGTGCAGCAGATTTCAGGTGCATTTTCAGCCATTTTGGTTTATTGGTGGCCCTCAATTTCATGAAAAATCACTTTAAGAAAGGTATTATTTTCAAATGTTCTGGAAAAAGTGCAAATTTTCATTGCTTTTTAGCAACATTTGCAGAACTTTTCCACAAATTACCAACATTGAGACCCCAGGCATTTGCTATTATAGCTGGGTGGCAAACGTAGAGGGGGATCTACACAGAGAGCCACAGAATGTTTGAAAATGGTTTCTTGATCAATTTAGGGAGGCTGATTCCAAATCATTTATGCATACTTTCATAAAATTAGTCGAAAGTCTTCAAATTTGACAACACGGGTCAATTTTGGTAAAACAGTTTGACCTAGCTACTTGCACTATATCATTCTCAAGTTATAAGTAAAAAGCAATGATTTGGAGGCAAAGGAACATTACGATTTCAATGGCAAAAAGGTCAGAAGTAAAATTTTACTGCCTACTGGTCAAAAACTGAATAGTGCTAAAATGTCAACAAAACCTAAATTCACCAGCCTACCAGGCCCAAAGCTGCATAAGCATAATAAAATGGCATTTGTTAGAATAAAAAGGTCCGCTTCCCATAAACTTTCATCTTAATTTAGGTTTGATAAATAGAACATATTTTTCCATGGTAGACACTACACTTAGTTGCAAAGTTTCACTTTCAGAGCCATAGATAAATAAATAAATATTTTAAATCAACTACAGTAGTTCTTTACAGTACTAATATCAACTATGTACATTTTAATCGTTAGTAATGGCCTAAATGGCACCTAATGACTATGACTATTTGGAGCTATACTTATTGCCCAAAATGTACAGAGAAACACGTACTCAAACATCATCAAACTAACAAACAGGCAAGTAAGGAAGCGAACATTATTTACACCAGGGGGGAATGGAGGATTTTACTAGGGGGGAATGTGAAATTTTTTGGTGAGCAAAAGGGGGAAAGCAAAATTTTTGAACTGAAGCAAAGGGGGACACTTCCGTCTTCCTTACAGTGCACATGATTGGTTAATTACATGATATATTCATCCGAGTCACCAATCACAATAGAGCTTTTATATAACTTTGCAATTTTTGCACTTAATTAAATCCCCTTCTCTCCTACCTGACTTCTTACAATATATCTGATTGGTTCAATACCTGATATAGCACTATTTGAAACCAATCAAAATAATTCTTAGAGGCTAATTTAATGCAACTCTACTCCAATGATGCCACAGAGCTTCGTCTCGCCTTGCCACCAAATATTATCCCTGTGCTAACAACAAACTCTGGTGTATCCATACTATCCTCATCACCATTAGGTGTATCTGTTTTAGTAGACTTCTCCTGACTTGTCTTGATGGCATCAGAAGATTGTGATTGCATGCGTACAAATCTTGCTGACATTACAATGCCTAGCATGGTGGTGTTATGACCACCGCTGTCAAAGGCGAGGTCACCTGCTGATGATGAGATGTTATGGAGACCACCTTCATCCATGAAGCAAAATGCTTGGTTGAAATTCCCTGTGATGGTAAGATAAAAATAGATTACTGACTGGTCAAAGCTATTTAGCTATCTACTGCTGATATCAGGTAGTTTATCAATGCTCACATCTACTGCTGATATCAGGTAGTTTATCAATGCCTACATATACTGCTGATGACAAGTAGTTCATCAATGCTCACATCTACTACTGATATCAGGTAGTTTATCAATGCCCAAATAATTATATTGCTAATATCAGATAGTTTATCAATGCCCACATCTACTGCTGATATCAGGTAGTTTATCAATGCTCACATCTACTGCTAATATTAAGGAGTTTATCAATGCTCACATCTACTGCTGATAACAGGTAGTTTATCAATGCTCACATCTACTACTGATATCACGTAGTTTATCAATGCTCACATCTACTGCTAATATCAGGTAGTTTATCAATGCTCACATCTACTGCTAATATTAGGTAGTTTATCAATGCTCACATCTACTGCTGATAACAGGTAGTTCATCAATCTCACATCTACTGCTGATATCAGGTAGTTTATCAATGCTCACATATACTCCTAGCTACTCCTGATATCAGGTAGTTTATCACTGCTCACATCTACTGTGGATATCAGGTAGTTTATGAATGCTCATATCTACTGATATCAGGTAGTTTATCAATGCTCGTATCTGTTACTGATATCAGGTAGTTTATCAATGCTCACATCTACTGCTGATATCAGGTAGTTTATCAATGCTCACTTCTACTGTTGATATCAGGTAGTTTATCAATGCTCACATCTACTGCTGATATCAGGTAGTTTATCAATGCTCACATCTACTGCTGATATCAGGTAGTTTATCAATGCCCAAATCTATTGCTGATATCATATAGTTTATCAATGCTCACATCTACTGCTGATAGCAGGTAGTTTATCAATGCCCACATCTACTGTTGATATCAGGTAGTTTATCAATGCACACATCTACTGCTGAATAGCAGGTAGTTTATTAATGCTCACATCTACTGCTGATATCAGGTAGTTTATCAATGCTCACATCTACTGCTGATGACAGGTAGTTCATCAATGCTCACATCTACTACTGATATCAGGTAGTTTATCAATGTCCACATCTACTGCTGATAGCAGGTAGTTTATCAATGCCCACATCTACTGCTGATATCAGGTAGTTTATCAATGCCCACATCTACTGCTGATATCAGGTACGGTATTTAATCAATGTTCACATTTACTGCTGGTATCAGGTAGTTTAGCAATGCTCAAATTTACTGCTGATATCAGGTAGTTTATCAATGCTCACATAATCCTGATATCAGGTAGTTTATTAATGCTTACATCTACTGTGGATATTAGGTAGTTTATCAATGCTCACATCTACTGCTAATATCAGATAGTTTATCAATGCCCAAATCTATTGCTGATATCATATAGTTTATCAATGCTCACATCTACTGCTGATAGCAGGTAGTTTATCAATGCCCACATCTACTGCTGATATCAGGTAGTTTATCAATGCACACATCTACTGCTGATATCAGGTAGTTTATCAATGCTCACATCTACTGCTGATATCAGGTAGTTTATCAATGCTCACATCTACTGCTGATGTCAGGTAGTTTATCAATGCTCACATCTACTGCTGATTACAGGTAGTTCATCAATGCTCACATCTACTACTGATATCAGGTAGTTTATCAATCTCACATCTACTGCTGATATAAGGTTGTTTATCAATGCCCACATCTACTGCCAATATCAGGTAATTTAATTATCAGGACTTTCACTCTTTGTACGTATTTCAAAATGGTGTCTGCAGCAGACAACAAATTTGCCGATCTACTGCCAATATCAGGTAGGTCATCAAATATGGGCACATCTAAAGGTGACATCAGGGAGTTCAGCAATGCCCATAATTGTGGATATCAAAAGGTTAATTGATTCATTGTATCATTTACAAATGGATTGTGATTTGAAAATTTGCAGACCCCTCAAAACTGTATGGATCAGGACAACAAGGATGAAGTTACTCAACATCTTTGACCAATACTCATTACCAGGGCGAAATGGCTTTTTTAGTGTGTGGGGGTGCAAGTCACATTTTTGTTCCCATATGTCAATTTGGTGTCCCTTTGTGGGGGGCAAAGTCATATTTTTGTCCGCATTTGTCAATTTTGTCCCATTTTTAGCTATTTTAAGGACACTTTACTCTTTGCCATCCCCATTTTATCCCTGAAAATGTTCGGGGGGGGGGGGGCACTCGGCCCCCTGTCTACACCACTGCTCATTACCATGCTCTCTCTCTAAGCCTATTCGCTACTTGCACGGTTCCGCCATTATGCACTATGTGCGGGGAGAGCCTCGAACTGGTAGCATACATGAAAGGAAGAATTATGTAACCTTACACAGAACGTTATGACTAGTTCAATTCCCATTCATGTATGCTGCCAGTTCGAGGCTCTCCCCACATAGTGCATAATGGCGGAACCGCAAGTAGCTTAAAAAAAGATAGTGAGCAGTAATTTTCATTGCCAATCTAAAGAAACTGGTATATACCTTTGACATCTTCAGGCAAATGCTCATCCAGATGAAGGTCTTGACAAGATGCCATCCAATCTGCCATTAATTTCTTCCTCTTCATCTTCTCCTCATCTTTCCCTTCATCATCACCACCAACTCGCACATGAGGAACCTTCTTAGCAGAACTGAAGGTGTTAGACATCCCAGATGGTGTTGCCGCTACCCTATCACTGCTGCGTTGAGATGATCGGTGTTTCTTCTTTCCTCCGATGAGAGAGAGGAGACAGTAGAAGATGAAGATGAAGAATCCTTGGGATGAGTTGAAGATGGTAAAGAGATAGAGGAAGAAGAAGCGGGCTTCGTTGCCGACGGAGAAGGCACCGAATACCCAGGTAAGACCTGTCATTAAAAATATGTGATTTTGATCCAACTCAATGACCTACAGCGGCAATACGCGGATTTAGGGTTTCTCTACCGGAAGTCAATTTGTGCCGAAATTCCTTCCCACAATGCAATAAGCGTTTTATGCAATATGCATATTGCATTGTGGGAAGGAATTTCAGCACAAATTGACTTCCGGTAGAGAAACCCTAAATCTGTGTATTGTGAAATAGGCTATTCCTGTTGAAAGCCATATACCCTGTATGTATGACATGACCTTAACTTCCCACGTGTGTGTGGGGGGGGGGTGTAGTTTTCAAATGCAGTCATCCATGTGAAATCCACACTCCCTGTGTGGAAGACTAATGGAATACCTTCCATAGAGGGTGTATAGATTTCAACTGGAATAGCCCATTTTGACTTTCATTCATCATGTTATTTCAACAAGATGCATACTGCAGTTACTGTCCGCTTTTCCTATACACAATACACAGTGCTCTCACCATTGGCGTGTGACCCCTACAAATGATGTATGTTGGGAGAATGGACACTTGCCTAGTTAACATCACTGTGTGAAAAATAACCAGCCAATATTTTATTTATTCTCCAAAACTTCTAGCAAATATATTTCTAACATGACCTAAAATTACAGCTAGGTTAGATGTTCAGAAATGGTCGTACTTTTGTAAAATATGAGTGAGGGCAAGGCATAGCTAGCCAACTCCCGTGTTATTTGAATGGAGATTTGACCGAAAATATTGGTATCGGACCGCTCACTTCTGAAGGATGCCACAAAAAACCGGTAAAAGCTACATTTAAATTATTCTAAATAGGTTCTAGAAAATAAAGTTTTGTAACATGTCCTAAATTTTTAGCTAATTTAGGTGTTTGGAGAGGGTCGTACTTTTGTGTTTTAGGAAGGACATGTAAACGACAGATAACACCAAAAATATGAAGAAATTATTTCTAAACCGTGTTAAGTCAAAAAATCATTATGTTGCTCATTTTCAAGAATGCTGGTTTACAAAAAGCACGACATTGTCTGATTTCGTGAACAAAGCCACACATAACATTGTTTCCTTTCGTTTCCTTTGTAATCGGTTACCCAACTGAAGCTATGAATACCAGCTTTATTGCGATATCGCACATGAAAACAGTCACTTGTGCACAACCAGAGAAGATCCGATTTAATCAGTTGAGCTGTTTCAATGAGTGTTATCTTGGTTTAATAGCTTTTAATGGGGTTAAGTCCTGCAAAGGTCGAGATGAATTCTACTGTAGACATGACTGCATCATGGTGCATAAATTTCCAGAATTTTACAAATTTACCTGTAAAAAATTATGTTATTATAATTTGATGTCTCTTTTTTGAATATTTTTATAATAAGTTTTCAGAGTCCCAGCCTAATCCAAACAAGAATCTCCCCCAGTCACACCCAGTGGCAAAGCCATGACTTTTTCAGATGGGGGTGGGGGGTAGAGGGTGGGGGTAGGCCTAAAGGTAACTTTCAAAGGGGAATAATTTGACAAAAATGGGCTAAAGTACAAAAAAGGCATGAAAATCTTAAATAACAGGGCAGGCAGTATCCACAGGGGTGGGTGGGTGGGAGCAAGAGGGAGGATGACTTCTCACAGGGGACAGATGCCTCCCTTAGCCCCCTCGGCTCCACCACTGGCCACACCCACACTTACCAAGCAGTACAGTGATGGAAACAATACCCATAAATTCCTTCCATTTTCTGACTGGTTCCTTGTGTACACTAGCCCCGCCCTTACTACCGATCCTATCTGTAGGTCGATTGGAGAGAACAAAGAGGACCATACCAAACACTACAAAGTTGAGGGTAACAATGACCAGAACTGGAGCCAAGAAGGCACCAAAGAAAACACCAACGCCTGATATCCAGCAGCTGTATGGGGAGAAAAGTCAAAGTTATGTCAGAGTAATGCTCGGCATGCATACTAGCACTAGGCTTTAACATAAAAAGTCAGAAGTTTTGAGATACTTTCTCAAAATATCAAGAGTTATCTCAAGAGCCACTGAACAATACAAAGATTGTTTGCAGGGGCGTAGCAAGCGGGTGGACAGGGTGGAAGAAGTCCATGTGCCCTGATGGTCCAGAGGCCCCAAGCAAAAGCAAATTAAATAAGGGGGGAAGAGAAAAGGGATAGGGCTGATAAAGAAGATGTTAAAGGGTCTGCACATGTCCTTGTCCATGGGTTCCAGAAGCTCTTGATACGCCCATGCTTGCTTGTACTCATTTTAATGCATTTTTCATGCTGATTCCAAATATGGGCATGAAAATGTACAATTCTGAAATTATTGAAACTTGCCATCTGCAGTTGACACCGCATGGAAAGAGTTAAAGGTATGTGACCAGACTGTGGTTGTTTTCTACCTTACATTGAGGCCCATCATCCAAATATTCTAAAAGCAATAATTTGAAACTACCCACTGATTTATAAGATTGTTTGAATTGTGGATTGATCAATCACTTGATTTTATCTGTCTATTGATTATTGTGGATTGAATCAATTGATCACTCTATCATCAATTGATTTCCTTACCTGTGCTCATTACCATAGGCATCCCAATTCATAGCTGCAGTCAATGCCACAATCACAGCAGGAACACCTGTATGCAATCAAGGGAGATAAGTTGTCATCAAAGTTATATTTAAAGTGTGTCGGAGTTGTTATGGTAGTTCAACTCAAAAAAAAAATCAATAAACAAATTTCATTGTGGAGATTTAATAGGGGATTAAGAAAAACTTACATCTTGAAGATTTGAATGGGTACGGAATGGAAAACATGCACTTTTATAATTCAATTTTTAATTTTGGTCTAATTATTTTGGGGGGCAGAGTGCCCCCCCTGACAAAAAATGAAAGAAAAAAGTGCCCCTCTGACAAAAATGAAAGAGAAAATCAGGAGGGCAAAGGAAAAGAAAAAGGGCAAGAAGCACCTTTCCTAGCAAGATTCAGGGCCAAAATATTGTAAAATACATTATTTTTTTGCGCTTCGCGCGCACATTGTAACAATAAAGCCCTTTTAAAGCCGGATAATGGGCGAAAATAGTGTAAAATACCATTTTTTTTTCAAGCTACGCAGCACATCATCCCAATAAGGCCCTTTTAGGAAGCTCGAAGACATACAGTCTCTATGTATTGTATGATGCAACTGCAATTTTTTTCGTCTGTGCCCTCAAAATTTTATTTTGCCCCCCCTGACCAAAAAAGCTGGCTACGCCCCTGAAGACATGACCTTAATCTTCCGCACAGGGAGTGTGAATTACAAATGGGGTTACCTGAATGGGTGATTCCATTTGAAATCTATCCCCCCAGTGTGGGAGATAAAGGGCATGTCTTTCATAGGGGGTGTGTGGATTTTAACTGTAATAACCAATTGACTCACCCCATGCTATGCCGCAGCAATAGTGAAAGAAATTCTTATTGGGATTGATAACGACTGCCACAATATTCCTGTACAGGTATACCGCCTCAATGCCCATCCACATCAGAGATGTCAAGGTAAAGTAATGGATGAAGAACGCAAACACGGCACACGCATCGGGGTCCTCTGTACGCTCCATGCCAACCAGGAGGAAGGTCATTGAGATGAAGAGAGTCAGACACAGCATCAGACGAGTTGGTGTGGTTTTAGATTCTCTCAGATGCCTGTAGGAAAAAAATTGCATTGACTTAATATTGCACAGCCGATATCCACTACAATTGATTCCATTTTAAATCTCAGTATCACCCACAATGCTCTTTGTTCTGAATTATCACTGAATTTGCTTTAAAAGTATAATAAATTTGTATACACACACTTTAATTTGGTCTTACTTGCTATAGAACCAACATTTTCAACTTATTGCAAGTTATAGACCAACAGACAAGGTGTCCAGACATTTCATAATGTGCTATACCAGTTGAAATTCATACACCCCCTATAGAAGACATGACCTTAATCTCCCACACAGGGGGTGTAGATTTCAAATGGAGACCCCATTCAGGTAATATTATTTGAAATACACACTCCCTGTGTGGAAGATTAAGGTCATGTCATCCGTAGGGGGTGTATGGATTTCAACTGAATAGCCCATTTTCTGGGGTCCCTCAAGGTTCCATCCTTGGTCCAAAATCTCCATCCATCCTTACTTGACAAATATCAGGCATAATATAGTGACTGCTAAACCAATTAGAGATAGAGAGCACCCAACCACACTTACGAATCCCATCACCCAGCCGTGGGTGACAGGTAGTACCCAGACATTTCACATTGTCTGGTATTCCACAAGGTTCAATCCTTGGCCCTACACCCATTCTTACTTGACAAATATCAGGCATAATATAGTGACTGCTAAACCAATCAGAGATAGAGAGCACCCAACCACACTTATGATGCCCATCACCCAGCCGTGGGTGACAGGTAGTACCCAGACATTTCACATTGTCTGGTATTACACAAGGTTCAATCCTTGGCCCTACACCCATTCTTACTTGACAAATATCAGGCATAATATAGTTACTGCTAAACCAATTAGAGATAGAGAGCATCCAACCACACTTATGATGCCCAATACCCAGTCGTGAGTGACAGATAGTACCCAGACATTTCACATTGTCTGGTATTCCACAAGGTTCAATCCTTGGCCCAACACCCATTCTTACTTGACAAATATCAGGCATAATATAGTGACTGCTAAACCAATTAGAGATAGAGAGCACCCAACCACACTTATGATGCCCAATACCCAGTCGTGGGTGACAGGTAGTCCACCCTTACCAAGCTGGTTCCATATATCCTGTAATTAAATATAGATATAAATAATGATTACATAAAAGTTTGTCAGTTTTTATTCTTAGATCTTCAATGGATTGTTAGTGACAAAAAAATAGAGTACTTCAAACTTGTCACTGGCAGTAAAGGCATAGTGATTTATTTGGGGGGGGGGGGGTGGTTCTAAGAGTGTATGAATCCAAGTTAAAATTGATTCTTTTGCAAGGTGACTTTAAGTTAGGTAACAAGATTTTCAAATCAATTTATAAAATCAAATTAAATCAGGACATGGGATACTTACCACAATCACAGCAAAATTGGTGAGGTGATCACACTCACAGGTAGTGTGCTTGCTGTCACTCATAGATACCTGACAACCATCGGTAGACCATGCACCAAGACCACCTGATTGGAGAAAGGTATAGGGTGTGTGAAAGAGACATGAAACCCAAGAGCACCTGAAGGGTGAAAGACATAGGGTGTGTGAAAGAGACTTTAAACCCCTGGTCCACCTAACATCCCTAAAGTGTGAAAGACATAGGGTGTGTGAAAGAGACTTTAAACTCAAGATCACCTAAAGTGTGAAAGACATAGGGTGTGTGGAAGAGACTTTAAACCCAAGACCACCTGAAGAGTGAAAGACATAGGGTGTGTGAAATAGACTTTAAACCCCAAGACCACCTGAAGTGTGAAAGACATAGGGTGTGTGAAAGAAATTTTAAACCCCAAGACCACATTAACATAGGGTGTGTGAAAGAGACTTTAGACTCCAAGAACATATGAAGTGTGAAAGATATAGGGTGTGTGAAAATGACTTTTAAATAAACCTCAAGCCCACCTAAAGTGTGAAAGACACAGGGTGTGTGAAAGAAACTTTAAATCCTAAGACTACCTAAAGTGTGAAAGATACAGGGTGTGTGAAAAAATCTTTAAATTTTATACATAAGGCAATAAAAAAATGTTACATACCTCTTTCATTGTAGTCCCAATAAACACACAGTCTATGCTCGGAATCAGACACCTTGATGAAACAAATGAACATGTACAAAAATGATCCAGATTTCTATAGACTTTTCAGGCAGGCTTACCATATCAACCAACATATTCATTCAACCAAAAAATCTTTCTTATCAAATTTCCAAAAATACGATTAACTATCAAAAAGGTCTAATAATTTACTTAAAAGCATTGCGCTTTTAACCAAACAGTTGAGAAACAGATTGGTGTCCAGACATTTTCCATTTTCTGGGGGTTCCCCAAGGTTCAATCTCAGTCCAAATTCAACCCACCCATTCTTAATATGCTTTACAATAGCCTTAATACATTGATATATTGACCACAAAACACTATCAGATACCGGTATTAGTATTACTTTTACTTTTATTGTCATCTTCATCATCGTCGTCGTCATCGTCATCATCATCATCATCATCATCATCATCAGTGGCATGTCATAATCACCATCATCATCATCATCATCATCATCATCATCATCACCACCACCACCACCACCACCACCATCATCACCACCACCACCACCACCACCACACCACCACCACCACCACCACCACCACCACCACCACCACCACCACCACCACCATCATCATCATCATCATCATCATCATCATCATCATCATCATCATCATCATCATCATCATCATCATCATCATCATCATCATCATAGTCGTCGTCAGCTACTCATATCAGTCAATTACTCACATCAAAGCGATGTTTCATAGAGTACAGGATAGGTTGCTGCAATCCAGCCATACAATATCCCCCGACGGTTCCCGATATCACCCGTGTTGCCACTCGCCAACTTCTTGAGCCGTTCAACTGGCAGGAGTCAGGAAGAACGACTGGAACCTCACCAGCTTTGGTTCGAAATAGTTGATCGTTTTCATAGATGACAAATTGCAGGAGAGGCGTCATATCTTCTTCATTTGATATCTCAATTGTGTCATTTATATCATCCTGGAAAAAGGAAATACAAAATGAAGTCTTGAGGAGTATTTCATTTTGTATAGGGTAGGAATGTGTGGCAGGGAGATAAATTATAGCAAGTGAAATTCTTTTCATCTTCCACCCAGTTGAAAAAATCTCAAGTGCTATTTGCTTGGCTGATGTGTGAAATATGTGATATATTGAATGGTCCCAAATGTCTTTAACAAATTGCCTGGAATTGTGCCTACCTTGTATTTACAGTAGGTATAATTCTGCATGATATGTGCAGAAATATTGAAGATAGTTTGTGGCATATAGAAGTACTCATCCACTGCTTCTACGTCCAGGATGTTTAAGCTGTTGTTAAGATCACCCTCTATACGCATGAACATATTGTCACCTAAGCTACACTCAGAGACGTCGCATATAGTGCCTGCAAGAGTAATGGGCCTAGAATTGATCCCTGGGGAACATCATGTTAGTAGTAGTTGAAGATTAAGAATCATTCAATCATTATGAATTGAATTATATTCTTGGTTATAATAGCAACAAAAGAGAAAACAAAGTATTTTGATATGAACTTCATAAAAATTATTGACTCTGTAACCATTCATCAATTAATACATCAATCATTCAACAGAATACATATGGATTAATCAATCAATATACCAATCAAGTCAATTGATCAATCAACTTAATTTTATCAATATATCAATTGATACATCAATCATGGAATGATTGAATGATTACATGCATGAATTAATCAATACATAAATCAAGTCAATACCAATAATTTTATCAATCAATCAATAAGTGGAATTGGTATATACATCAATCATTCAACAGAAAGCATATCAATTAATCAATATATCAATTGATGAAATCACCTTAATTTTATCAATCAATCAATAACTAAAGTCAATTGATACATCAAGTGATTGATCGATCAGTTAAACACATACCCGATACAGATAATCCAGGCGAGCCACCTGAGGGTCCAATTGAAGCAAAAGTGATACCAATAAACTCCTCCTTCTCGACCTAGGATAGAAACAAAGATTTGTAAAGGGAGAAAGACCCAGCAAACACAGCGTTTTACAGAAAAGTTTTAAATGTTGTGTTATAGGATATTGAAAACGTGATGCAAAACATTCTTAGAGAATGTTATTTAACTGTTAACAAATTTATTGCAAAAATGTTTGCCTAAAATATTTTACAATAATGTTTTAAAAACGTATTCATGATCTTTATATACATCATTATTCATCATTTTATTTCCATATCAAATAAATACATAATTACATACATCATATAATCCGACACATAAATGTTATTAAAACATTTTGAATAAACACTTTTTGAAGAACTTTTATGTTAATGATGTAGTTTTACAGTTGCAGTGACTTTGGCATCTACAAAAATTTGAAACATTGCAAAAGTGTGAACAAAACCTCACCTCTAACAAATAATGCTTTGGCCAAGAAAAATGTTGTCTCTCAAAACCGCATACGCGTTGAGCCCTTTTTACATGCTTTTTTTTCCTTTAGTTATCAGATTTTGTATTGCCTCATATTGGCCAAAACAAGGAACAAATAGGAAAAAACAAACAAAATGTTTGAGAGACAACCCTTCTTCTAGCCTTACTGTTTAGGCCAACTTACTTCTGCAATGTTCACTACAACATTTTCTGTGACAATGTCAACTGATGTAACATCTTCAGGTAGAGGCTCATTGGCCATGTCCTCGATCATCTGAACAATTCTGACGGTGAAAAGACGAAAGAAATAGGAAAGAAAGATTATAATGATGAAGTTGATGATGATGCACGATGATGGGTTGACTGATGATGATGATGATGATGATGATGATGATGATGATGATGATGATGATGATGATGATGATGATGGTGATGATGATGATGATGATAATGATAATGACGATGACCATGGGCGGATCCAGGTTTTTTAGGGGAGTCATTGCTGAAATTGTTTCAGACAAAATGCGACATGGCCATTGTTATGAGAGCCCGAGGGGTTCACCCTCAAAGTAGAAACCGTTTGCACAATTTTGTTTATTATAAGATTACCTAAAATGTTTGTACAATTTTTGTCATTTTATTTATAGGAAGGGGGAAGACCCCAGGCCCCCTGGATATATATGGATCCGTCCTTGACAATGAGAACTTACTGTTGACTAAGCCATGGTGGCAATACTGCAACATCTAGAGACAGAAGATAGCTGATTGCTTGGATCGCATTAATAGTCAACTGAAAATAACCATATTCACAAGAACAAGAATGCTTGGTGAAAAGGGTGTTTGTGAGAAGTGGTCTAGATGTTTTTGGTTTAATTCTTAAGTTATGAGGGTCGATTAGTACTAACACACTCGGGGTCCTTGAGACGAATTATTAACTTAAGATGACCTAATCAGAATTCTCCCGCCCACGAGCCGAAAAGTTTACACTGTCGTGGAAATAAAAAAACCGTACCAACTACCCCCCCCCCCCCCTTCGTAATACTTTAGGCCTGATAAGAATGATTGAAGAAGATATAGCTAACCTTAGATTTTTGTCTAGTCTGTCTCCATACGTCGAATGCTTCCCACATCTTGAAGACAACACGGAAGAGTGTCCCGTCCACCTTGTCTCCCAGACCAGATTCATCCAGTGCTTCCTTGACCTCATCTAGATAGCCTGTATCGTCTAACAACTGTGTGGGGAAATAATTTGAAATCTATACACTCCCTATGGAAACAAGACCTTAATCTACCACACCAGGGGTGTATAGAATTCAAATAGAGTCACCCATTCAGGTAACCCCATTTGAAATTCACATTCCCTTATTTAAGGTCATATCTTCCGTAGGCGTGTGTGTGTGTACATTTCAACTGGAACAGCCCAATTTAGTAACCATTTCACACTATTAACTCTGTTCAAGGCTTTGTTCATTACAGGCTAGCGTCGATGCTGTACCTATATCCATCAACTTTTGCACATAAGCCCACCTAATTGCACTAACCCCTCGTGGCAAAAAGGTCCACTATCCGCGACACAAACGGGGGGGGGGGGGTTGTCCTGTCCGAGCAAGAGATAATATCAGAACTAGCTATGTCTATTTGTTTTCTCAATTACATGTTACTCATTTTGGTAACAAATGGACGGTTAATTCTGCCCTCCATAAGAAAATGTAAGTGACTTTGGGGTATATGCATGGTCACTTGCGTCTAACTAACTGTTCAAGTGACCATGCATATACCCCCAAAGTCACTTGCATTTATTATGGAGGGCATAATTAACCGTACATTTGTTGCCGAAATGAGTAACATGTCATTGAGAAAACAAATGGACATAGCTAGTTCTGGCTCTAAGTCCTCGATATATAAGATGCAACCTACCCTGACCATGTCCTGAATGTATGACGCATTTTCAGTTCGACACATCCACGTGTCAGCATGTTTCCAAAGCACTCCAGCACGAACTCGATTCTCCTCACACTTCCTGGTTGGGAACCTCCAATAAATAATGTATTTTATCAAAAGAACATCATCAAGTTTTTATAAGAACTGATTTATATAGACTATACTCTAGCTCCTATCATAAATGCTTAACAGCATAATTTTCATAAAATGGGTTGTACTTTAGGCACCAGTTATAGTTTGGTCCGAGTAACAATATCGGTGTCCTGTCAGAAACTCTTTAGGCCAATATCGTACCCGGGAGATGTAATAAATTGTATGTCAAGCATAATATTGAATATTTGTATAGTGCTATAGTCAGGTGAAAAAAAACGGCGGGTAAATTTAACCGCTTGACAAAAGCTATAAAAGTGATTAATTGTTCAGTTTTCCATCTCAATACAAATTATCAAAATACAAATATAATTTCCCGAGTAAAGCCAGATAGTAACATAATTATTAAGAAATTAAAGGCATACCTTTTCATTGCTCAAGTGCATTTATCTGAAAAGTGGCACATATCAAATTAAAAACTTTTTCATTTTAAGGACTTGATAAGACAAAACAATATGTTGAATGATTCATTAAAGTGTGAGTTTTTGTCAGGTTTTTGCCATATTTGCCGGTTTAAACAGGGCAAAAACAAGTTTTGCCGGCAAAAACCGAACCCTGGCTATCGTTTTATTTAAACAAAAACGACAGCAAATGTTGCGGGTATACGATAGAAGAGTCATCGGTATATCAGGGCGCCGATAGCGACATGGGACCAAACTATACGTGTTACCTTACGTTTACCCAATATGCATACCCAGTGGGTACAGGTCAACGTTTAAGTCCAACTAAACCTGATATCAACGCGATATCCTGACGTTGAAATCAGGTCGATATGTCAAAGTTGAAATCAGTTTGAAGTTCAACTCAACTTGATTTTAACCTGTTTTCAAACTAACAACATTGAGTAATGATTTTGATTTAAACTTTTGATCCAAACACAAGGAATTTAATAATTCCTACCTTGGAATTTTCAGATGGTACTCCATCAGCGAGTGAGTGACTGTATATCAGGTCGTGATCTTTTTGACCTTTGACCTGATAACAGACTCGTAGACTCCTGAAAGTTTGAACCGGCCCCCGTCTTTATTGAGAGATGGTAGGAATTAATTCCTTGTGTTTGGATCAAAAGTTTAAATCAAAATCATGATTTATACCAACACAGAACATTGAGTAATGTTGAAAATGTTGAAATAGGGTTGACATCTCAACGTTGAATCATCGTTGAAATAAGGTTTGACATTTCAATGTTAGTTCAACGTTGTTTCAGAGTTGATTTCAAAGTTGATGTCAACTTTCACTAGTCAACCTAATTTCAACGTTGATGTTCCCGCTTGGTATGTATATACATGTTAATTGGTTTATGATTGAGAGTCACTTCGCTCATTTTGCGGAAATTCGAAAAAAGTTTTATTAAAGATATTTACAACCAGCAACATGTGGAAAACTTACTTGACTGCATTTTCAAAAGCTTCCGAAATCGCAGTGAAATTTAATAACATCTCTTCCTCAATTATGATTTCATCATCTTCAGGTTGACCTCCGATGATACCATCATTGCGAGAGATCTCCATGACGTCATCTTCCACATCCCTCCTTACCCGGCCACCAGATTGTTTTCCTTGTTCCATTCTTATCAGATCGTCAACAGCTTTTACGACGGGATCAATACCTCTCAAATCCAGCAGGATCTTCCCCTTTTCGATCATAATTGCAGGCAGCATCGGTTTATTTAGTACAGACCCTGGCAGACTATCGACCATCTGCATAATTTCAAGAATTCCCGCCACGCCCGCTTTGCCGCCACTACCGAATTTGTGTTGATCGATCCTATCAACAGCTTTCCCGATATCGACCCACCAGTTTGCAACGTTGATAGGTGGTGTATTTTCTTCACCGCCTTTCGTGATTTCCCGTGTATTTTTACTGTCCTTATTAGCTTTGCCGGTATCGCGACTGAATTTGTCGCTATTGCTGTCGCCGTCGCTGTCGCCGTCGCCGTCAACTTCACGAGCACCAAATGTAACATTTTCTATCAACTCAATGGTGCGATTGATTAGTTCTTCTTTAATAATCTTCAAAGTCTCGTTCGTAAGTCCGGGTTCCGTATCATTTCGCGGCAGAGCGTCCCATTCTCCTGTGTTGTTTGCAGGTATGGTGACGTTCTTCCACAGCTCCATGAACGCAGTAGCGATACCAATGCTGAACTTAATGAATTCGACAACTTCTGGAGGTGGGATGAGGGATCCGAAGGGACAAGTGCCACTGTCTATGCCACCAACTATGGTTGTATTCCACTGGAATGAACCTGTAATGACAATGGGCCAATCCAGTTGAAAGCCGTACACCCCCTATGGAAGACATGACCTTAGTCTCCAACACATGGGTGTATAATACGGAGTCACCTATTCATTGTAGCCAATTCACACTCCCTGTGTGGAAGATTAAGGTTGTGTACGTCTAGACGTCTTCCATGTATGGATTTCAACTGGAAAAGCTAAATGTTCAAGTGATATTAAGTCTTATTTTTTAATGTGTGTGTTTGTGGTTTCCCACAATGTTTTAACACTTTTCGCTTGGATCATATGCTACCTACCTGCGGTAGAATTAGTCACATCCTCCTCACAAGTATTATCAGCCACCCAGACATTTAGATTCGATGCTACGGTTTCTTCTTGAGGTGGTATTTTACTATCCATTGTCGCTACAACACAATCCACCAAGTATGGGTCCAGCCATACACCAACTTGGCCGCTACCCACCCATTGGGCCACGCACCTGTCGGGGAAACGTACAACACAGTCTACAAGTATGGGTCTAGCCACACATTAATTTGGTCGCTACTCACCCATTAGCTCCCATTGAGCCACACACGTATCAGGGAAACGTACAACACAATCCACTAAGTAGGCCTACGGGTCTACCCACACACTAATTTGGTCGCTACCCTTCCATTGGGCCACACACCTGTCGGGGAAACGAACATGCCGGTGCTGCATGACAAACCAGTTGCTGTGATAAGGTGGTAGTTCATCACGACTACTATCACGCTAGACCGACTTAAGGGGGTACTACACCCATTGCATTTTTTTAAAACATTTTTTTGCATTTTGTGAAGAAATGAGAAAAAGAAATTGGACAAAGTGGTATGCAAAATGAAGGGGCAAATCTTCTCGTTCAATTGGTGGCATCAGTATCAATGACGCATACATACTTCTAATGGTATAAGACAAAAAGGGTACATCACTGATGTTTTAAATTCACTTCATTTTGGAAAGCTTACTATCAACGGATTTCGTTAAAATTTTGGATATGTGTTGATAACACATTAGGGAAATACTGTTGATATGTAAAATGGGAATAAGTGGTCCCTGATTTCTTTTATGACTTCATGAACTTGGTGCTCCACAACTATCAAAAAACGAACCGGTTAAAATGCTTCTATTTTCAATGTTGAGCTATATTTTGTATTTTGAACTTGCGACACTATTGCACTGAAACTTAATTAAGCCATAGGTAACAGGTTACCACAACCACACTACAGCAATGTTGAAAAAGATTGTATTTTTTGTCACCTATACCACCATATTAGGTAGTTTTCCGTAAGCTTCATTTTTGTGATTTTTGTAACTATTTTATATTTATTTGCCCAATCCATCTCAACTAGGCAATCTAAATTGTACTCACCATTTACATCCCAAGGTATTTTAGTATATCCACCTCACACATTTCCATTATATATCCAGTAACAGACAAAATATCAAAATTGATGCCTCATTATGACATGTATGATATCACAGACTATCACATGTATTCAAAATTGATGCCTGAACCAATTGACCTATAACCTGACCTTTGATGACCTTATAGCCTTTTTTAATCTCTTTTCCTAACAACACATTATAGAAGATACATACATGGTGTAGTATTAAATTGTCTATGTGGAAGAGATTAGGCGTATTTAATTTATTCAGTGTTATAATCAGTGAGTAGGCCTACATTTCTATAGATAGTATAACAAAGGATTTAATGTATTCTATTCATGTATTCTACTTGGACATGTTCAATAGAATAAATTATGGTTTGTTATGAAACACACATCTCAGTTACTAGGATACAGTAAACAAAAAATATATAAGGCTAAAATGACTTACTAAAATGGTTTAAAAACACTTTGTATGTAGATATATTTTATAAGTTCATGACATGAGGTGATGAACATATTTATGTACTTAATAAATTTGCAAGAAAAAAAAGAAGAGGGGTACTGATGAAAATCAGGGTATTATACCCCCTTAAGGCACCTTATCCACATGATTCGATATTAAGATCGACTGTCGATGCTTGGTCGATCCTAGATTCCGGACCCAGTATTTGATGATAGCATTTTAAATAGACCTTTTACTGAAGTGAAAACATTTAATAATGTATTAACAATAAAATGTTACCATGAAAGTTCGATCCCAAGATGGTACTAATTTGGATACGGAGGGCACGGTCTTTAAATTTCTTTAAAAAGACTCAAATTTACAATTACTTGCATTGCACGGACCTTGCACGAAACGTTTCACAAGTCCCAACACAGGCAGATAAGTGACACATTTAAGGAGGTACTACACCCTCGATAAATTTGTGTCTATTTTGCATTTTCTCAAAACTAATAACACAGTGGTAACAAAAGTTATGTATATTATAGGGCAAGGAATCCAATTACTACACTGGAATTTCAGTGAGCCAAGACAAGTGGTTTGTTATTTATGACCAGAAATGAGGTACCACTAGGATGTACCTCGTTTCCTATCATATATACTGAACCGCTTGTCTTGAGTCACTGAAATTTCAGTATTGTAATTGGATTCCTTGCCCCAATAATATACATAACTTTTGTTACCAGTGTGTAATTATTTTTTGAGAAAAATGCAAAAATAGTCACAAATTTACCACATGGGTGTAGTACCCCCTTAAAACCTGAATCATGGGCCCCTCACCTTGGTCTGGGGCGGACATTTTAAAAATGAATTTAGAAGAGCAGCAACGACATCACTTGCATTACATTCCAGATGTTAAATCTACATCATATGCAAAATTTGAGGAAATTTGTACGAGTCCGTTTTATTTTAGGGCCATTTGTCTATAACTGGTCTTTACATGTAGCCCTATGGTTAGTAGCAACTAACCTTCTTGTTGCCACCACATCAGTGCGATTGACCCCCATAGTACTAGGACACGGTGCCGTAGCGGTAACGTTTACAGGCGTTTCGACCCATTCCGTTGCGTAACTAGTATCGTAGGGACACGGGTCAATTCGCTTGCGATCCTCACGCCCGTTACGACGAGCTTTTACGCAACCGCTGTAATCAGGCTCAGTCCAAAATGGTAGGTTAACTCTGTGCTCCAGGAGATTAAGTTTTCTTTTCATGCATACACGCACAATGTCACCATCTGTAATCAATCAATCAATCAATCAATCAATCAATCAATCAATCAATCAATCAATCAATCAATCGATCAATCAATCAATCAATCAATCAACATTTTAATCAAATTTTCTGTTCATGCATACGTACGGCTTTAATACCGCCTTAACCCAAGAACTACGTAGGGGGTGTACCAACTCCCCCTAAAAATGCAGTTTAATTTGTACATATCAAATGAAACAAAAAATTATCCCTGCAGCTGAAATGGGATCGCCCTCGTGAGGTCACAATTGGGTGCCTTGTTTTGTATCAGGAGGGCCAATCACGGGCATCCTTGCTTGGAGCCGTCGGTGGCCATTTTGTTGGCTAAGGCCATTCTCTGTCAGTTTTTCAGCAAGAACGGACGCAGAAATTTTTTATCCCACCCACCACTCCCCATATGTAATATTTGATATCTGTTTAAAATTGATTTCAAGAGTTTGATAGTGGGTCATAAAATTTGAGTCTCGCAGTAGTGAGACAAGTACATATAAAGTGTCGGTCTTCAAATTAAAAGGTAATTAGGAATGAGATGAAATACGAAGGAGAAATGTAAATATATTCGATTGAGAGTTCTCCGAATTTGAATAATATTCTAATTACATTGAGGTTTGTTGAGTTACATAGTAGTACGACTATTGTATACGGGTGTGAGAGTGTGCGTGAGTATATCACTTTAGGTTCAGTTTCTATCTCGGCACTCAGCAACACATTCTATTCTGTTGCGCAGTTGTATTTTTTTTTAAATTCTTTTTTGTATAATGTGTTCACTCTAATGTGTCTTCAGAAGCATTAACAAAATCGATACAATTGGTACCACTTTCAGTCTTAGGTGGTAATATCCTTCAGTCTTAGGTCGAGTAATTTTAATTATAGCAGGACGGGAGGAATTAACACCAGGTTGGCATGGGATAGCTAGACAGGGGCCAAGTACTATGCCCTCAGATTTTCTTGTTCATCAAAGTATAAATAAAAAATGAAATATTGGGTTCAAGTTTTTATGAGGTTGCGCAGCCGGCTGGTTATCGCGTTAATTTCTGTTAAAGGCTGCCTTTTGTGTTAGACATGGTATCCTAGTTATGTATTCGAAAAAGAAAAAAAAATCATAAATGTGCAGAGCATGGCACTGTGTTTGCTTGGCGTTGGCAACGAAAAATAACGGGTTTTGCAATTAACTCCTTCAACATGTTCAAATCGGGTTAATGGTCCACTGTGGTGAAGAGGCCTCAACCGTAAAATTCAGAGGCTCTTCAAATAATCATAAGTGTGGATCTTGCGGTATTTACTAGCAAAGGAAATGAGGGGATCAGAAATAGCTTATTCCATGGTACAGGGTACGGATGTTAACAAGTAGTCCTTGTGGCAGTTTTTGGATCATTTTTCTAAAATATATCCGGAGGTATCTACCTACTGGGTATTTGGCATGGGTATATTTACCGATGTCCACTATGTAATCTGAATATGAATATAATAGGAAAATGAGAAAGGTATCAGCCATTTAATTTCTTTTGACGCGCTAGATGACTGCCTAGCGAATTCATGTAAGTCCGCGGCATTTTATATTCTCTCCATTGGTATTATGGAGCTTTTTATTTCCTCCTCCGAGGAGATGATCGTGTAGAGGATTGCCTAGCGAAATATTTGTCCATTGGTATATGGAGCTTTTCCTCCTCGATAAGGAGTTGATCGCTAGATGAGTGCCTAGCAAAATAGTTCCCAGTGTGTTAAGGGGAACTCTTGGGTTATAGGCGCAACAAGCTTCCCAGTAATTGTTGGGAGGCTCGGTCGGGTATTTACTCCGTTCGAAAAAGTTGTCCAGAAATCATTATTATTTGGCTGATTCCAGGGAATTTTCTAAAACATTGCTTGAATAAATTATGCGTTCTTTCTGAATGGCTGACCAGAGGCCCAAATTTTGGTGTAAGTGTTTTCGTCATTTCAGTGTCTGGGGATAATGTATCCTTCATAAAAAAATTCGCGTTTTCACACCCAAACGACTTAAGCTAATCGTAGATCCATACTTTGCGCATTTGAATAAGAGGAATGTCCTTTTGATATCAAACAAGTTTTTTGAAAGTCACGATATAAATAATACAAATTTCATGACAAATTAAAAATCAATATTTTTGATATTTTACAGTCCTCGAAGTAAACTTTTTAAATATTATAAATATATAAATATTATGCTCTGTACTTAAAGTGTATGTAGCTGGGATGAAAAGCCGCCCGTCGTATAAAAATTTTTTTTTGACCTTTCATATTGAATAAAGATGTGCATTCCCCCTCCCCCAAGACCTTAATTTTTTTTCGGTGTTTCTGCATTTGTTATATCGCGAATTTCAAAAAATCTAAAATTATTTGACATCAGAATGACATTCTTTGTATTTTAAATGCAATTCGATATGTCTGATGTTTTAGAAAAGGTCTCCACTGAGGGAGTATGCATGGGTGGATAAAGTAACATCATTTTGAATACTCCAGTTGCAGAAGATATGTAGGCCTAACTAAAGCTATAGGAGGAGTAGGCCCATATGGGTTTCAAAATATGGATTAAAGATAATTAACCCTACATACCTAAGTCAAAAATTTTCAGGGATAAGTTGAAGATGGGGACGGCAAAGAGTAAAAAGGGTCATTAAAATGAATAAAAATGGGACGAAACAAATCGGAAGAAAATGTGGAAAATGGGGACGAAAATGTGACCGACTCTTAGTCTTAATATACCGCTACTTAAATCTTCCACAAGGATGATAGATTTCAAGTGGAATGGCCCAACCGATGAACTCACCTTTAATCAGAAAACATTTTCTATGCGCTCTTTCCCCTGCTGCTGTTTTTGGCCACCAATGACCACGGTATTTCGATGGCATACAGAAATGGGTTTGTGTCATATTTTTCCACGATTCATAAGGTGATAGGGTAGTACCCGTAATGTTGCCAACATCTAGTGTGAACAAACAAACAAACGAACACGTTGAACAAGGTAGTTAGCCAGTTGTTGAGTGGTGTATCCACCTTACAAAAATGTTCACTTTTCAGGGCTAAAATGTTAAAATGCACCCAAGAAGATCCAAATAACTCCAAATTATAAAGGGTCGGCCTTTTAATGTAAACTGTTCCAATTAGCTCGAAACAAGTCTTATTCTAAGCGCCCTACCAACCCAGATTCAATGCGTTTTGGAGATGTTTTTTTAGTTGAACAGCAACCAGCAGAGCAACACTTAATAAACACTTGAACACGTTATACTTTGATCAGCTCGTAATCGGTGGGCCTTATAACATCGCGGATTGATACCAATATATTTTATATCGAGAATTGTCTTGTGATGTCTCGCTAGAAGCATCATGAATTATTTATTAAGTCCTATACTTTATCTACTTTCTTAACACATAAAATATAGACGCGGGTAAGTCAGCTTAAACACTCTTAACAAGGTCCTATTTTTCGGCGTAGTGGTAAAAGCCTAACAATTCCCGCCGATTACGAGCTGATCACACTATAATTGCTTATACAATGAAGGTATAGGGAGTGTTACTTTATTAACACCAAACGCGTGAAAATATGAAGAAATTCATGTCATTATTAACACAAGATAGTGTTAAAAGCATGCTTTTAACACGTTCGTATGTTAATAACTAACATTAACATTTTCATATATCAACGGTTGCAAACGTTTTTAAAACGTTTTGTATGAAAACACACTACAAAAATATTTTTAAAATGTTTTCAAAATTGTGAAATATTTGTTGCAAACATTTTTTGCCAAATATTTTGTCAAACTTAAATAACATTTTGTTAGAATATTAATTTTGCAGTAAGTTATCAAAAAATTGTTTTTGAATGTTATGAACACGTTCTATACCCTTTATATAACCCGACATTTAAACGTTTTCTGACAACCTTTTCTAACCTTTTGCGAATGATGTCGAAAACATTTTGTGTTTGCTGGGTATGTACAAAAATTCCGTTTAGCACAAATATCGTCAAATTTGAATCACGTTCTGATTAACCAGAACGAAATAACAACACATTGGCCTGTGGAGCAGTGTAATACACATACTCATGCTCGAAACGCAAAATCGGAATCAACTGAAATTTTGGGAATAACTTTTTTCATGCATATCTACCGAAAAATGTCATAAAAGGAGGATGCTAGCATCACAAAATATTCATGTAAAAGACAAAAATCTGCCTGACTTACCCGGATCCGAAGGATAAGATGTCGGACTCTCACGAAGAGTACCGTTTTGAGGACCACTTTTCGATCCCTGTGGAACACCATTATCACCCTGGTCATCTTCTGATGGTTTACCATAAAACTCTGTTGCATTTACGTTACCTTCGTTACCATCCTCGTGGTTATCAATCGATACACAATACGGTAGAAGATTGATAAACGTTACTAAAATGACCACAAATTTGCACATCGTTGTGTCGCTGAGTTGCAGCAATTTAATGTTACCTTTTCTTCGGCAAGATGATTTAAATATCCGTTCATATAAAATAACAGTATTATTCAATCCATTCATGTAACCAATGCTACATGTTAAGGGCTCGGAGAGCAACGTTTGCACAGTATGGGACATAAGAGCACATCAAACATATCAAATTGCATTCTGGATACGAGGAATGTCCTTCTGATATAAAATAATTTTGATTTTTCGAAATTCACGACATAATACAAATTTTAAGGTAAATTATCAAAATTTGATATTTTTTTAAAATTCATTTTGATATTTAACAGTCCTCGAAGTAAACTTAATTAATCTAATGTACTTAAAGTGTATGTAGCTGGGAGGACAAGCTGACGATCGTTTAAAAAATTTGACCTTTCGTGTTGAAGATACACATTTTTCCCCAAAAGACCTAAAATTTGTACGATATCGCGAATGTAAAAAAAAAAATCAAAATTATTTGATATCAGAAGGACATCCCTTGTATTCAGAATGCAATTCGATATGTCTGATGTGCTCTCATGTCACATAAAAATACGGTGCAAATGCTGCTATGCGAGTCATTCAATGTTAATATAGTTAATAATGTCAATATATTACATTGTCCCCAAACTATTTTGCAGGAGCGATATATACAACATTCGAATGACACCATAATTATAATGTGATTGCATCCATCAATTATTAAGTGTTTTGACTTTGTTAAATACTACTTCACGTCACTACACTACTGCAAGTCAAAACACTTAATAACCAAACTTGAATGATTATGCAAAAAAAAAAAACATCAGAAAATGCTGGACTCGTTAAAATGCTGGCAGAAAACTTGTGAATAACAACAATTGGTCCGACCTGAAGCAGCGGGCTAGATGATCACGAACCTTCATTGGTAGACCATCGCCGTGAAAGCATCTGAATCTGAATCAACTTAAGCGACAAGTGAAGAGTTCGATATGTGCGTAGCTCATGATAAAAATTAAGAGTGTTAATTCAACCATGCTGAGTAGGCTATACATAACCGGGTATATCCATCCAAAGCAAATGTAGACGGTTAGATGAAGACGTTGGTTTAAATGAACCTCTCTCGCATCTCGCACGATGTAAGAATTCCGTGCTGGCCATTATGCAACATAAAAAGTTGAAATAGTTTCTCAAAATATCAAGAACTATATATCAAAAACCACTGAATCAATAAAGGGCTAACTCTTTGTACTCGTTTCGATGCATTTTCATTCCGATTCCATATTTTCATGAAAAAGTACAATTCTGACATTTTAAATTTTTAAAGAAAATTTGAAACTTGTCGTCTGCAGTCGACACCCGCGTGGTGAGGGTTAAATAAGTAAACAGTGAGTGTCAATGGAATTGACTCCATATCTAACTGACGTGCCTCAGTGACTCGTCCGTCGTCATGCTGACGTCAGCTCTAAGATGCATAGGCATTTGAAAAACTGTACCTGATATTAGGAAAAGGTGTGTGTATAGATGTGGGCATTGATAAACTATCTGATATCAGTAGATATGGACATTGATAAATACCTAAAATCAGCAGTAGATGTGGGCATTGATAAACTACCTGATATCATCAGTACATGCATATGGGCATTGATAAACTGCTTACTATCAGAAGTAGTGAGTGTTGATAAACTGCCTGATATCAGCAGTAGATGTGAGCATTGATAAACTACCGGATATCAGCAGTAGATGTGGGCATGGATAAATTACCTGATATCAGCAGTAGATGTGAGTATTGATGAACTACCTGATATCAGTAGTAGATGTGAGCATTGATAAACTACCTGATATCAGCCTTAGATGTGAGCATTGATATACCAAAAGTAGATGTGAGTGTTGATAAACTACCTGATACCAGCAGTAGATGTGGGCATTGATAAACTACCTGATATCAGCAGTAGATGTGAGCATTGATAAACTACCTGATATCAGCAGTAGATGTGAGCATTGATAAACTGCCTGCTATCAGCAGTAGATGTGAGCATTGATAAACTACCTGATATCAGCAGTAGATGTGAGCATTGATATACCAAAAGTAGATGTGAGTGTTGATAAACTACCTGATATCAGCAGTAGATGCGAGCTGATGTGGGCATTGATAAACTACCTGATACCAGCAGTAGATGTGGGCATTGATAAACTACCTGATATCAGCAGTAGATATGGGCATTGATAAACTACCTGATATCAGCAGTAGATGCGAGACGTGGGCATTGATAATCTGCCTGCTATCAGCAGTAGATATGGGCATTGATGAACTACCTGATATCAGTAGTAGATGTGAGCATTGATAAACTACCTGATATCAGCATTAGATGTGAGCATTGATATACCAAAAGTAGATGTGAGTGTTGATAAACTACCTGATATCAGCAGTAGATGCGAGCTGATGTGGGCATTGATAAACTACCTGATACCAGCAGTAGATGTGGGCATTGATAAACTACCTGATATCAGCAGTAGATATGGGCATTGATAAACTACCTGATATCAGCAGTAGATGTGGGTATTGATAAACTGCCTGATATCAGCAGTAGACGTGGGCATTGATAATCTGCCTGCTATCAGCAGTAGATATGGGCATTGATAAACTACCTGATATCAGCAGTAGATATGGGCATTGATGAACTACCTGATATCAGCAGTAGATGTGGGTATTGATAAACTACCTGATATCAACAGTAGATGTGGGTATTGATAAACTACCTGATATCAGCAGTAGATGTGGGTATTGGTAAACTACCTGATATCAGCAGTAGATGTGAGTATTGATAAACTACCTGATATCAGCAGTAGATGTGAGCATTGATAAACAAACTGATATCAGTAGTAGATGTGGACATTGGTAAACTACCTGATATCAGCAGTAGATGTGGGCATTGATAAACTATCTGATATCAGCAGTAGATGTTAGCATTGATAAACTACCTGATATCAGCAGTAGATGTTAGCATTGATAAACTACCTGATATTAGCAGTAGATGTGGGTATTGGTAAACTACCTGATATCAGCAGTAGATGTGAGCATTGATAAACTACCAGATATCAGCAGTAGATGTGAGTATTGATAAACTACCTGATATCAGCAGTAGATGTTAGCATTGATAAACTACCTGATATCAGCAGTAGATGTGGGTATTGATAAACTACCTGATATCAGCAGTAGATGTGAGTATTGATAAACTACCTGATATCAGCCGTAGATGTGGGCATTGATAAACTACCTGATATCAGCAGTAAATATGAGCATTGATAAACAACCTGATATCAGTAGTAGATGTGGGCATGGATAAATTACCTGATATCAGCAGTAGATGTGAGTATTGATGAACTACCTGATATCAGCAGTAGATGTGGGCATGGATAAATTACCTGATATCAGCAGTAGATGTGAGTATTGATGAACTACCTGATATCAGTAGTAGATGTGAGCATTGATAAACTACCTGATATCAGCATTAGATGTGAGCATTGATATACCAAAAGTAGATGTGAGTGTTGATAAACTACCTGATACCAGCAGTAGATGTGGGCATTGATAAACTACCTGATATCAGCAGTAGATGTGAGCATTGATAAACTACCTGATATCAGCAGTAGATGTGAGCATTGATAAACTGCCTGCTATCAGCAGTAGATGTGAGCATTGATAAACTACCTGATATCAGCAGTAGATGCGAGCTGATGTGGGCATTGATAAACTACCTGATACCAGCAGTAGATGTGGGCATTGATAAACTACCTGATATCAGCAGTAGATATGGGCATTGATAAACTACCTGATATCAGCAGTAGATGTGGGTATTGATATACTGCCTGATATTAGCAGTAGACGTGGGCATTGATAATCTGCCTGCTATCAGCAGTAGATATGGGCATTGATAAACCACCTGATACCAGCAGTAGATGTGGGTATTGATAAACTACCTGATATCAGCAGTAGATATGGGCATTGATGAACTATCTGATATCAGCAGTAGATGTGGGTATTAATAAACTACCTGATATCAGCAGTAGATATGGGCATTGATAAACTACCTGATATCAGCAGTAGATGTGGGTATTGATAAACTACCTAATATCAGCAGTAGATATGGGCATTGATAAACTACCTGATATCAGCAGTAGATGTGAGCATTGATAAACTGCCTGCTATCAGCAGTAGATGTGAGCATTGATAAACTACCTGATACCAGCAGTAGATATGGGCATTAATAAACTACCTGATAGCAGCAGTAGATGTGAGCATTGATAAACTGCCTGCTATCAGCAGTAGATGTGAGCATTGATAAACTACCTGATATCAGCAGTAGATGCGAGCTGATGTGGGCATTGATAAACTACCTGATACCAGCAGTAGATGTGGGCATTGATAAACTACCTGATATCAGCAGTAGATATGGGCATTGATAAACTACCTGATATCAGCAGTAGATGTGAGCATTGATAAACTACCTGATATCAGCAGTAGATGTGAGCATTGATAAACTGCCTGCTATCAGCAGTAGATGTGAGCATTGATAAACTACCTGATATCAGCAGTAGATGCGAGCTGATGTGGGCATTGATAAACTACCTGATACCAGCAGTAGATGTGGGCATTGATAAACTACCTGATATCAGCAGTAGATATGGGCATTGATAAACTACCTGATATCAGCAGTAGATGTGGGCATTGATAAACTACCTGATACCAGCAGTAGATGTGGGCATTGATAAACTACCTGATATCAGCAGTAGATATGGGCATTGATAAACTACCTGATATCAGCAGTAGATGTGGGTATTGATAAACTGCCTGATATCAGCAGTAGACGTGGGCATTGATAATCTGCCTGCTATCAGCAGTAGATATGGGCATTGATAAACCACCTGATACCAGCAGTAGATGTGGGTATTGATAAACTACCTGATATCAGCAGTAGATATGGGCATTTATGAACTATCTGATATCAGCAGTAGATGTGGGTATTGATAAACTACCTGATATCAGCAGTAGATATGGGCATTGATAAACTACCTGATATCAGCAGTAGATGTGGGTATTGATAAACTACCTAATATCAGCAGTAGATATGGGCATTGATAAACTACCTGATAGCAGCAGTAGATGTGAGCATTGATAAACTGCCTGCTATCAGCAGTAGATGTGAGCATTGATAAACTACCTGATATCAGCAGTAGATGCGAGCTGATGTGGGCATTGATAAACTACCTGATACCAGCAGTAGATGTGGGCATTGATAAACTACCTGATATCAGCAGTAGATATGGGCATTGATAAACTACCTGATATCAGCAGTAGATGTGGGTATTGATAAACTGCCTGATATCAGCAGTAGACGTGGGCATTGATAATCTGCCTGCTATCAGCAGTAGATATGGGCATTGATAAACTACCTGATATCAGCAGTAGATGTGGGTATTGATAAACTACCTGATATCAGCAGTAGATATGGGCATTGATGAACTACCTGATATCAGCAGTAGATGTGGGTATTGATAAACAACCTGATATCAGTAGTAGATGTGGGCATTGATAAACAACCTGATATCAGTAGTAGATGTAGGCATTGGTAAACTACCTGATATCAGCAGTAGATGTGGGCATTGATAAACAACCTGATATCAGTAGTAGATGTGTGCATTGGTAAACTACCTGTTATCAGCAGTAGATGTGGGTATTGATAAACTACCTGATATCAGCAGTAGATATGGGCATTGATGAACTGCCTGATATCAGCAGTAGATGTGGGTATTGATAAACTACCTGATATCAGCAGTAGATATGGGCATTGATAAACTACCTGATATCAGCAGTAGATGTGGGTATTGATGAACTACCTGATATCAGCAGTAGATATGGGCATTCATAAACTACCTGATATCAGCAGTAGATGTGGGTATTGATAAACTACCTGATATCAGCAGTAGATGTGGGTATTGATAAACTACCTGATATCAGCAGTAGATGTGGGCATTGATAAACTACCTGATATCAGCAGTAGATGTGGGTATTGATAAACTACCTGATATCAGCAGTAGATATGGACATTGATAAACTACCTGATATCAGCAGTAGATGTGGGTATTGATAAACTACCTGATATCAGCAGTAGATATGGGCATTGATGAACTACCTGATATCAGCAGTAGATGTGGGTATTGATAAACTACTTGATATCAGCAGTAGATATGGGCATTGATAAACTACCTGATATCAGCAGTAGATGTGGGTATTGATAAACTACCTGATATCAGCAGTAGATACGGGCATTGATGAACTACCTGATATCAGCAGTAGATGTGGGTATTGATAAACAACCTGATATCAGTAGTAGATGTGGGCATTGATAAACAACCTGATATCAGTAGTAGATGTAGGCATTGGTAAACTACCTGATATCAGCAGTAGATGTGGGCATTGATAAACAACCTGATATCAGTAGTAGATGTGTGCATTGGTAAACTACCGGATATCAGCAGTAGATGTGGGCATTGATAAACTACCGGATATCAGCAGTAGATGTGGGCATTGATAAACAACCTGATATCAGTAGTAAATGTGTGCATTGGTAAACTACCGGATATCAGCAGTAGATGTGGGCATTGATAAACAACCTGATATCAGCAGTAGATGTGGGTATTGATAAACAACCTGATATCAGTAGTAGATGTGGGCATTGATAAACAACCTGATATCAGTAGTAGATGTAGGCATTGGTAAACTACCTGATATCAGCAGTAGATGTGGGCATTGATAAACAACCTGATATCAGTAGTAGATGTGTGCATTGGTAAACTACCGGATATCAGCAGTAGATGTGGGCATTGATAAACTACCGGATATCAGCAGTAGATGTGGGCATTGATAAACAACCTGATATCAGTAGTAGATGTGTGCATTGGTAAACTACCGGATATCAGCAGTAGATGTGGGCATTGATAAACAACTTGATATCAGTAGTAGATGTGTGCATTGATAAACTACCTGATATCACAGTAGATATACGAGCTGATACTAGTAGTCGATGTGAGCATCGATATTTTTTTATAAAGTAATCTGTGTATGGTTTTTGAAGGATTGCCCCCACATTGTGTGACCTAATGCTAGCATATCTTTGGCGGAATTTCGCTTGCATGCAAAAAAGTAGACTTCAACCTATGCGTAATTTGTAAAATGGCAGGGACTTTTCTGATGATTATATAAAATTAAAAAGGAGGATATATTGTATTTTTACGCTGATCTCTGCGTCACGTGACCAAACTATATTAAAATAACCAATCACCGGTATAATGTGTGATTTATCAACATTATAAGCAATTGCAATAGTAACCATAGAAGCAATAACAGTTGAAGAACATTTGTGACGTGGTATATCAAAAGGAGACACCTTTGGGCAGGATCGTAAATGGAGAAATAGAAAAAGCAAACAATCTGCCCCGGGGGTATTTTTTTTTCACAATTTGGGTTTGTTGCAAATTTGTTATGATGATAATATTCAAAATAATAGTTTCAGACCGGAATATAACTAGCATCTTGTATTTTTTGAGACATTTTTATTGTCAATAATATTTTTAAATGCCGATATCTCAATATCCAATTTTATAATACCAAAACTTACGAACTCCATATCTTCGCTTAATTAATAGGAATATGCGATTTCAGTGGGGAAAACGGCGTTGTGGAGCAAAATATCTCTATATTTAAGATATGCAAACACTTAAAATTGATAAGTTGCCTAAGAGTGTCTATTTTTTGATATACATGTACCACGTCACATTTAACACGAGTTTACATTAAATGAAGAAGAAAAAGAAAAGAAACCTAGTACGGATGGGGTTCGAACCCATGCGGACATATGTCCATTGGAACTTAAGTCCAACGCCTTAACCACTCGGCCACCGTACTCCAGATAATTTATAAGACAGGGAATACGAGTATTTAAAAGTAGGTATTACATAGCAATCTTTAGCCTCATTTGTTGGCCTATATCACGGAGTTTAAAAAAGTCCATGTCAAAGAATATTTCCTTTTGTTTACTAAACTAAAAACAACCAGTATTGGAGGAATATTGCAGGGCGAGAAGGCAGGGGGGGGGGCAATTTTACCGTAACGTTTTCACAAATCTGGCAATAATTCGACATTAAAGTTATTTAAATGTTTTGTAACTTCCTTTTTTAACAAACACTGTTGGTTCATAGATGTGAGCATTGATGAACTGCCTGATATCAGTAGTAGATGCGAGCATCGATGGACTATATCAGCAGTAGATGTGGGCATTGATAAACTACCTGATATCAGCATTAGATGTGAGCGTTGATAAACAACCTGATATTAGCATTAGCTGTGAGCATTGATAAACTACCTGATATCAGCAGTAGATGTGAGCATTGATAAACTATCTGATATCAGCAGTAAATATGAGCATTGATAAACTGCCTGATATTAGCATTAGCTGTGAGCATTGATGAACTACCTGATATCAGCACCCGTATCCATGTCTGGTATATAAAGGATTTTTACCACATTGATGGACCTAATGCTAGCATTTTGGGGGGGGGGGGGTCCATCAATACGAAATGTTAAAATTTTCAATTGATCGTCGGCTTTTCATCCCAGCTAGATACACTTTACGTATATCATTAGATTTATAAAGTTTACTCCGAGGACTTTTAAAAATAAAAATAAATCAATTTGCCATAAAATTTGTATTATATCGCCGCGAATTTCAAAATATCAAAATTATTTGATATCAGAAGGATATCCTTTGTATTCAGAATACAATTCGATATGTCTGACGTGCTCTCATGTCCCACAAAAATACTGCTCTAAACGCTCATACCAGAGCCCTTAAGGTTAGCAACTATTTTAAACTATTGCGAATTGGTAGTTCACATCATCTTGCGAATGGTAGTGAGCTTTGGCAAAAATTGCATTTATCATTTCATAGCAAGTGTGTAGAAGAAGTCAAATATCACAGATATATACTTTTGTAGGTCCTGTGGTTCTTGAGTTATGTTGCAAAGAGGGCTGAAACAACAACACTTTTGTAAAACGTACATAACTCATTAACAACAATAAATCAAGCAAGTTTTCGATATGATTTGTAGAATGAACATTAATTTTGCAAAATATTGTTATTTTTCAATAATAATTGATTTAGATTAAAAAAAAACTAGTACGGATGGGGTTCGAACCCATGCGGACATACGTCCATTGGAACTTAAGTCCAACGCCTTAACCACTCGGCCACCGTACTTGAGGTGCCTGTAAAACACATAGAATGAAAAGTAATAGGCCTACAATATTTGAAAGCAACCTTTAATCTCAATCACGTGAATCACTCACTTCCCTGCTGTGAACAATCAGTAGCACAGAACTTTTCCAGAAGGGGGGGGGGATGCAACTTTCAAGGTGGATGGGCAAACCAATACGAGAATGGTCAAAACTTAGCTAAGAGCACAAAAAGAATACAAATCTTGCATCATAGTGACCAGCATCCCGTGGGCTTCACACACTACTCATCACGAGATGCCACTTTAAGGGATGGGTTTATATGTGTGTAAATGGAGGAGAAATGGGAGGATTTTGGCATGTTTGCTGTGATTGTTTGCCTAGCAATATTGATCACAAGTACACAATTGATGGTGCATATCAAGGACCAAACTCTATAGTTTTATATTTGAGCACGATCACTTCTGTAAGGTCATGGGAAATTATGTAAATCGGCTTTTATATTTGATGTTGCATATCGGCTCACGCACTTTTTTTTTGTACCCAGTATTTCACAAAGTCCCTGTACTCTGATGACCCTATGACCTTTTGCTGGTATGTTGAGCACTTTAAACAATTAATTATAGTACTTACCTCCTATTTTAGGAACATGCATATGCCTTAATGTATGTCGACCATGTCAACAACCCAGTGTAGTTTTACATGGTTGGAAAAGTCTATTTCCTTTCGCTATTTTGCCAATCATAATTCATAAATTGTCCAACTTTTTGACAAAAAGAGTTTTGCAACTATTCCGCCAGCAAGGAAACACAAATTTATGTGTATCCAGTGCGTCCTTTACGTTTAAATAGTTCAGTTTATTGTCAAGTTGTGCCTCTATACGCCATATTTACGGAATTGATGATACGAGCTGATACGGAATTTTTGAACCCAAATTTCTTGAAATATACATTACCTTTTTAACTTCTCGCCACGAAATTGGATTCATAAGAAGGTCAAATACAAGCCTTCCATTATGGCTGGTATCATCATCTCGATTGGTGTCTTGTGTTAGTATTATTCCATATTTTGCTGGTAGAAGTTCAATGAAACCCTCCATAATTCACGACTTCTGTCACTTGTGTTATAAACTCGATGTGTTTACTATATTGTCGCTCGGGTCCGCGACTAATCGCAGGGACCGGTCTATCATTAGCTATTCTATACACTTTTCAATAGCCTTATTGTGACGTGTGGGAGTTTTAAAAGCCGAGCCATGAACAAAATATAATGCGAGCACCCGGGGGGGGGCATCAACTTTAGAGGTGACGGTATGTGCCTGTCAATATATGCCCCCTCTTTTGAAGCCGACTATGCCCGATGACCAGGCACCTTCAGTTTTCAAAATATTATACCCAATGACCCCTTTTTCATTTTGATTGTACATAATGACCCTTTTTTTTTTAAAAAAAAAACCCAACGTTTTGTATTGATATGCGCCTACTTCGCGACGCTTGTAGGCACATATACCCATCAATTCTAAAGTTGATTGCCACGGGGCGAGCGCATACTGCGGGCCAATGAACAATGAGATAGTGGCTTTTCTGATATAGCTTTGAGGAACTGTTGAAGTATAAATCAGCCAACGAGTAGGTGTGTCCAAATTGCACATCTTGAATTGAGACCAAGACATGCTGTTATTTCAATTGTTATACCGTTCCGGTTGGTTTATTACCTACCATTGCCTACGAGATGCAGTTCTAAGGTGACAGAGGGACAGGTCTGCAATTCGATTCCACAACCATTCATACCTTTCATCTGTTTTATTGTATTATCGTGCGAATTGCTCCGTGGTACCTTACGGGTACCTGAATTTTATTTGAATGAAGATGACTCTGTCATGCTCGACGTCATATTGCATAATTTCTATACAGTATATGCAATAAACCAACCAGAACAGTATAACAATTGAAATAATAGGCAGTTCTAAGATAGGTTAAGAAGAATATAACGTCACAATTCTGTATTATTATTCAAGGTTGTAACGTGTGTCTATGCTGTCATGTAGGCCTACCTGGCAACAGACAGGCCGCCGGTACAAACAGATGAAATTTGTAGAAAAGCGTGATTATGACAAAAAACATTAAAAATGATACTTTGAGGTATTGTTTTTTTAATTTTTGTATGGCAGATCATACATACACATGTGCTGAGGTCAAAAAGGTAAAAATTTTGTTTTTGACCCCTGACTCACCTGTCATTCCAAACAACCCCTTAAAATTGATTAAAGGTATAACTTCGTGATTTTTTCCAAACCTTGAATCTAAAAAGATACTTTGTATCATGCTAGAATCACATGAGAATTCCCCCGCATGCTCCAGCAGGTTGAAATAATACCTAGCAACATGTGTCGCACTTAATAGCCCATCAGTCATATGTAAACATCAATGTGAAAATTGTCCATTAATTTGGTGTCAATTTGAACCAAATTGAGTCTGAAATGTGTGTCAGGTGTTCATGGCATCGCGCTATTCCATTTAAAATCCACACTACCCCTGTATAAGATTTTGGAAATATATTTCACAGAGGGCGTATACATTTTAAATGGAATGAGCACATTAGGCAGTTCCATTTGAATTTCATACACCCTCTGAGAAAGATGTATCATGAATCTTCCACAGAGGGAGGGCAAGTTTCACATAGAGTTGGTTACTGTGCTAAGATATTACCAACATTTTCAACAGGGGTAGTGTGGATTTTAAAGAGAATAGCCAATTCTGACAGTTTAATTGGTAGGTCAAACGGTGGCACTCGTCTCAAACGGTGTGCGATACGTTGTTGCGTTGTCAAGCAATCTCGTTTTGTCATAGACTTGCCTCTTATAAACTGTAAAAACCAACAAATTTCTCACGCATTTTTTATACGTGTATTTATACTCTCTTAATGTAAAAGAGTGAAAACCTCACCCCAAAAGAGTGAGAAGAGTAAAATTACTCCAAAAAAGTGAACCATCCTTTCACATTACTCGAAAAAGAGTAGAGTAGCCTAATGTCCCATCTTCCATAAAGTGTGGTTTTTACTATTTTATACTATTTTAGGAGGAGTTTTCACTATTTTGGAGTGATTTTCACTCTGCTAATTTGGAGAGTGAGTTTTTCACTCTTCTACATTATCTACATTAGGCCTATTAAGAGCTCAGATCATATAGTAGAATTATTGTGAAAGCAGCAAATAAAACCACTACTAGTTTAACAAAAATGAAAAAAAAAAAAAAATAAAATAAAACTATATACCCATATTCTGCGAAAGATGAATGCTATCGGCAGTGTTGTATGCTAAGGCGATGGTAACGTCAAATACAAATACAGCTATGTTTGAAATTATATAATGTTTTGTAAGAAAAATTGATAAATGATCACATCAAAACCTTATCCCCAACCTTAGCCCAAATGCTAACCCTAATTATAACCTTATCCCGAAACCTAAACCTAACATAAAATGTTCTATAGACGAATCCAACGAGCCAAGTGATGGTCAAAAATTTCATTTGGCCATTACTGGGTCCCGTCTGCACCAAACTGGTGTTGTTACTGCTCAATTGGGTGGATTAAATCCGCTTAAAAATCGATGTTGAACTGTATTGAGTTTTAAACTTGCATCATTCTTTTGTCTATACTTGTAACACGGGTGATGGAATGCAGTTTAATATCCCCGCCAAGGCCACATCATTTCACATTTTAGGTGGGATATACCTAAGGGGGGACCCAGCTATGGCTGCCATTGAGGTGTAGGAATACGTCAAAATGGATTCGTCTATACCACTAACCTTTTCGAATCAATGGGCTGTTTCCATATAGATGTATTCAGATGATCATGTGGAAAGGGGGGAGGGGCAAAAACACGTCACTTTTATAATTGTGCCAAACTCATGGTATATGTCTCAAAGCTCCGCCCGCGTTCGTTTTTCTTAGCGCGTGCAATTCAGCTGAAACGGCAAATTCATGTTTAAAAGTTTTTTCCGTAAAATCATGAAATTCTGAGAATATTTTTGAAGAAAATTTGTTTAGGTATAAAACAATTTACTTTTTGTACTACTTGAATTGTGTAAATGAACCAGGATTTTATGCTGTGTTTTTTGAACATTAACAATTGACATATAAATTCAAAATAAGTTTTAAAAAGTTTAAAACAACAACAACAACAACAACAACAACAACAACAACAACAACAGCAACAACAACAATACGCATTTCCCCCATTGTTTTTGAAAGTGCCATGAGGTTTGAGACATAACATTTTTTTAGCCTTATATTGACAAACTCATTAGGCTTTACATGTCACGTATCGGCTGACAATATATAGTGATTGCATGTGATGAAATATCGAACAGCAAACCCCCGGTGCAAACCATTTTATCATTTCGCGTTGCCTGGATATCAACAATGTTTAAAAAAAAAAAGAACTTTGATCATATTATTGGTACAGCAGTGTATTTGCTACCGTATAAGCCTTCGTTCTGTTATAGGAAGCAGTTTGCTGGTTTTAAGAATAACGCAATTTAATGTCACGAGATGTATTGATATTTTTCAAATTTAAAAACAGAATGTGAAAAATTACTGTGCAAGTTTTGAGTTTAATAAAAAGTAATTTGATTAATTAATAACTTGACCTTCCGCACGCTGGAATACTTAACCATTTATAAAGTCTGAACCTGTTATCAAAATAGTCACTGATATTATTCAATACACTTGACTATACTTCAGTATCTTCAGTAGCTAGTATGATACGCTATTAACCACATACCATGGGCGGCGAAAGACCGAAAACGTTTAGGTGTTTTTTTTGGGGGGTGGGGGGGGGGTGGGGGATGTGTATCTCAATACAAAAGGTCAAAATGTTCAAATTATGGTCGGCTTTTCTTCCAACATTGTATTATATCGCAAAAATTTCAACGTCTACTGCTGATATCAGGTAGTTTATCAATGCTCACATCTATATATAATACTGCTGATATCAGGTAGTTTATCAATGTTCACATCTACTGCTGATAACAGATAGTTCATCAATGCTCGCATCTACTGCTGATATCAGATAGTTTATCAATGCTCGCATCTACTGCTGATATCAGATAGTTTATCAATGCTCACATCTACTGCTGATATCAGATAGTTTATCAATGTTCGCATCTACTGCTGATATCAGATAGTTTATCAATGCTCACATCTACTGCTGATATCAGGTAGTTTATCAATGCTCGCATCTACTGCTGATATCAGATAGTTTATCAATGCTAACATCTACTGCTGATATCAGATAGTTTATCAATGCTCACATCTACTGCTGATATCAGATAGTTTATCAATGCTCGCATCTACTGCTGATATCAGATAGTTTATCAATGCTCACATCTACTGCTGATATCAGATAGTTTATCAATGCTCACATCTACTGCTGATATCAGATAGTTTATCAATGCTCGCATCTACTGCTGATATCAGATAGTTTATCAATGATCGCATCTACTGCTGATATCAGATAGTTTATCAATGTTCGCATCTACTGCTGATATCAGATAGTTTATCAATGCTCACATCTACTGCTGATATCAGGTAGTTTATCAATGCTCGCATCTACTGCTGATATCAGATAGTTTATCAATGCTCACATCTACTGCTGATATCAGATAGTTTATCAATGCTCACATCTACTGCTGATATCAGATAGTTTATCAATGCTCGCATCTACTGCTGATATCAGATAGTTTATCAATGCTCACATCTACTGCTGATATCAGATAGTTTATCAATGGCTCACATCTACTGCTGATATCAGATAGTTTATCAATGCTCGCATCTACTGCTGATATCAGATATTCTATCAATGCTCACATCTACTGCTGATATCAGATAGTTTATCAATGCTCACATCTACTGCTGATATCAGATAGTTTATCAATGCTCGCATCTACTGCTGATATCAGATATTTTATCAATGCTAGCATCTACTGCTGATATCAGGTAGTGTATCAATGGCTGATATCAGGTAGTTTATCAATGCTCACATCTACTGCTGATATCAGATAGTTTATCAATGCTCGCATCTACTGCTGATATCAGATATTCTATCAATGCTCACATCTACTGCTGATATCAGATAGTTTATCAATGCTCACATCTACTGCTGATATCAGGTAGTTTATCAATGCTCGCATCTACTGCTGATATCAGATAGTTTATCGATGCTAACATCTACTGCTGATATCAGATAGTTTATCAATGCTCACATCTACTGCTGATATCAGATAGTTTATCAATGCTCGCATCTACTGCTGATATCAGATAGTTTATCAATGCTCACATCTACTGCTGATATCAGATAGTTTATCAATGCTCACATCTACTGCTGATATCAGATAGTTTATCAATGCTCGCATCTACTGCTGATATCAGATAGTTTATCAATGATCGCATCTACTGCTGATATCAGATAGTTTATCAATGTTCGCATCTACTGCTGATATCAGATAGTTTATCATTGCTCACATCTACTGCTGATATCAGGTAGTTTATCAATGCTCGCATCTACTGCTGATATCAGATAGTTTATCAATGCTCACATCTACTGCTGATATCAGATAGTTTATCAATGCTCACATCTACTGCTGATATCAGATAGTTTATCAATGCTCGCATCTACTGCTGATATCAGATAGTTTATCAATGCTCACATCTACTGCTGATATCAGATAGTTTATCAATGCTCACATCTACTGCTGATATCAGATAGTTTATCAATGCTCGCATCTACTGCTGATATCAGATATTCTATCAATGCTCACATCTACTGCTGATATCAGATAGTTTATCAATGCTCACATCTACTGCTGATATCAGATAGTTTATCAATGCTCGCATCTACTGCTGATATCAGATATTTTATCAATGCTAGCATCTACTGCTGATATCAGGTAGTGTATCAATGTTAACATCTACTGCTGATATCAGGTAGTTTATCAATGCTCACATCTACTGCTGATATCAGATAGTTTATCAATGCTCGCATCTACTGCTGATATCAGATATTCTATCAATGCTCACATCTACTGCTGATATCAGATAGTTTATCAATGCTCACATCTACTGCTGATATCAGATAGTTTATCAATGCTCGCATCTACTGCTGATATCAGATATTTTATCAATGCTCGCATCTACTGCTGATATCAGGTAGTGTATCAATGTTAACATCTACTGCTGATATCAGGTAGTTTATCAATGTTAACATCTACTGCTGATATCAGGTAGTTTCTTTCCATCTAGGCTACATGCAATTTAAATACGTATCATTAGATTTATAAAGTTTACTTCGAGGATTTTTAAATCAGAAATATAAAATATCAATTTTGAGCAATTTGCCATACAATTTGTCTTGTATCGCAAATTTCAAAAAATCAAAATTATTTGATATCAGAAGGATTTCGTATTCAGAATGCAATTCGATATGTCTGATGTGCTCTCATGTCCCACAAAAATGACTGTGCAAACGTTGCTACTCGTTCCCTTAAGGATGGTCTTAACCCTGGAATTATATATTTTTTTGGCCTCATAACTGCTAAATTATTAGTCTAAAGTATATAAAGGTAGGGGCCTGTACGAGCTCGTACATATTTAGAATGGCAAATACTTGATGAATTCATCTGTGAGGTCAAATTTCAGCAAAATGCTTATTTTTGGGAAAAAAATCCAACAAATTTTTGGACCACAAAAAAATTCTTGAGTAAAAAAAGAAAAATTATTAACTTTTAAAAAGTAGATTAAAAAATCTAGTATATAGCTTGCCAAAGGATATGTGTTATCCGAGCAATATATACCCTTTAAGAGAGTGCATATATAATCGATAGTAGAATTATTGTGAAAATCAGCAAATGCAAATAAGTTAACAAAAAATTAAAGAAATCAAAATTAAACTAAATACCCATAATGCGAAAGATGAATGCTATCGACAGTGTTTTTATGCCAAGGTGATCGTAACGTCAAATGCAATTGTAAGAAAAATTAATAAATGATCATATCTAACAACGGTGTTGCCTAACCTTATTCCCACCCTTAGCCCTAATACTTACACTATCTCTAACCCTATCCCGAACCCTAAACCTAACATAAAATGGGCTATTCCAGAAAATAGATGCACACCCCCTGTAGAGGAGTGCGGATATCCGGACTTTTTGTCCAATCGAGACTGTTGGAAATCCAGACTTTTAAAGTGTCCAAAGGTAAAAATATCCGGCAGAAAAATAGTTCAACATCAGAAATCCTCAATTTAAGAGTTCATTTTGGACATTTCCGTGATTTTTTCCTTCATTTAATTGGATTTCCAAGCTTTTTCAAGTGATATTGGCAACTGGAATTCCAGTCGTTTTCAGAAAGCAGACTTGGAAATCTGGACATTTCTTTGATTGAAAATTTACTCCTCTATAGGGGGTGTGCAATTATTTTCTGGAATAGCCCAATGTTCTATACCATAACTTGGATTCTTTTCCGACCAATGGGCTTAAGTATGGGTATAAAACAATTGACTTTTTTTTTGTACTACTTCAATTGTGTAAATGAACCACGATTTTATGGTGTCCTTTTGAACACTTACAATTGACATATTACTTCTAAATAAATTTAAAAGAAGTTTTTTTAAACAAATAAAACAACAACAGCAACACGCATTCCCCATTCGATTTGAAAGTGCCATGAGGTTTGAGACATAACATTCTTTTAGCCTTATAATATTGACAAACTCATTAAGCTTTACATGTCACGTATCGGCTGACAATATAGTGATTGCATGTGATGAAATATCGAACAGCAAACCCCGGGTGCAAACCATTTTATCATTTCGCGTTGCCTGGATATCAACAATGTTTAAAAAAAATGAACTTTGATCATATTGGTACAGCAGTGCATTTGCTACCGTATAAGCCTTCGTTCTGTTATATAGGAAGCAATTTGCTGGTTTTACGAATAACGCAATTTAATGTCACGAGATGTATTGATATTTTTCAAATTTAAAAACAAAATTTACTGTGCAAGTTTTGTGTTTAATAAAATGTCATTTGATTAATTAATAACTTGACCTTCCGCAAACTGGAATACTCAGACATTTATAAAGTCTGAACCTATTATCTAAACTATATACTTTCGCAGCTAGTATACGGTATTAACCACGTACCATAGGCGGCGAAAGACTGAAAACTTTTAGGTGTTTTTTTTTTGGGGGGGGGGGGGAAGTGTATCTCAAAACAAAAGGTCAAAAAGTTCAAATGATGGTCGGCTTTTCTTCCAACATGCATACACTATGAATTATCATTAGATTGTCATTAGTTTACTTCGAGTACTGTTAAATATATAAAAAACAAAACAAAACAAAATGCTATCAAATTTGTATTATATCGCAAAAATGTCCACGTCTATTATACTGCTGATATCAGATAGTTTATCAATGCTCGCATCTACTGCTGATATAAGGTATAGTTAATCAATGTTCACATCTACTTCTGATATCAGGTAGTTCATCAATGCTCACGTACGTCACATCTACTGCTGGTATCAGGTGTTTATCAATGCTCACATCTACTGCTCAAATCAGGTAGTTTATCAATACTCGCATCTACTGCTGATATCAGATAGTTTATCAATGCCCGCATCTACTGCAGAAGGGCGTTTCATAATAGTTAATACTCTATGGATACGGTCAGTGAACACAAGCAGGGAGTCCTGAGACCTGTACAACTTACCACATCTGGTTGGAGACGGAAGTGGTAAGAGTGAAGGGCGTTGATAAAATGATTTCTCATTATTATACAGCGGCCACAAGACAACTGTGAGAAGGCAAACTCCTATGTTAAACCATTCTGTAGGAGTTGCGACCGCAGAATTAAGCAGCAAAAGAAAAACTATGACAGCAAACCTAAACTACACTAGGGTTAGAGTCCCTACAAAAACACCAACTCCTGGAGCTGACACGGATTCTGAGAAATCAAATGATGGCTTGTCCTCAAAGCCGCAAGGAAGGGACAAGGCTGACATATGTGGAAGCAAAAGGAGTAACCTTATGAACTGCAAGAAAATAATTGTCACAATCTCCACCATGAATGTGAGGACCATCAGCATGAGCAGAGAACAAAGATGCAGCGAGGAACTAGTGTGCAGCTTAATGGCATACAACATAGACATACTGGGATACAGGAACATCGTATAGTCCACAAGGAACCAGTCAGAGATATGAGAACATCCTTGGCCAGACGCTAATTACAACTTCAGCTGTCAGAAATAGAGCAGGTGCAGCAACTGGCGGAGTTGGCATCGTTCTCAGTTCTAGTACAAAAAGCTCACTAGCTAGCGTGACACAACACACAGACCGTATCCTGGCTGCCAACTTTCAGGGTAACCCAGCAACAACAGTAATAGTTACCTGTTGTCCAACTAACGTGGACAATGAAGACAACATTGAAGCACACTATGACAACTTAAGAAGAGCCATTGATTCCATCCCAGCTCACAATGTCCTTGTAATAGTAGGAGACTTCAATGGTAGAGTTGGAACTGAAGATGCAAATTATACCTATCATGACACAACCAACAGAAATGGAAAGTAAATGGTAGGTTTGGCAATTGAGAAAACCCTCATAATTGTTAATACCTACTTCCGAAAGAGGAATGGAAAGCTGTGGACGTACATGAGCCCAACGGGAAGCAAATATCAACTGGACTATGTTCTGATTCGGAAAAAGTGGAAGAACAGCTTGCTGAATGCTGAAGCTTATAGCACCTTTTCCAGCATAGGATCTGATCATAGGATTGTATCAGCAAGGATCAGACTAAGTCTAAGAAAGAGCAAGGCTTTGTCAAGAAAGAAACACTACGACTGGAAGGTACTGTGTTCAAACAACAAGTTACAGCAGCAGTACACAATTGAGGTACGCAACAGATTCCAGCCTCTAGAAGACATCAATGAAAATGCAACCGAGCGATATGAGAGATTCATAAGCGCCACTGCAGAAGCAACAGAGAAGATCATCCCTGTTAGAAAGAAAATCAGGAAGGCGTGCTTCTCAAGTGATCACAGAGTAACAACAGCAAGACAGAAAATCAAGAAGGCTTATGAGACATATCAAGAATGCACAACCTAAGACAACAGGCTCAGTTATAATCAGGCAAAGTCTGAACTAGCAGGAGCCTATAATCAGGCAATGGAGGATGATCTCAACATCAAGCTGAGAGAAGTTGAAATGGCTCATGACAACTGTAAACACAGTCAGAGTTGGAGACTGATTAATGACATTACAGGAAGAAAATCGTCAATGAGGGGCCAGCTGAAAGGAGACACTAAGATGGAAAGGGTTAACAACTGGTATCATCATTTCAAAGACCTACTAGGAAGTTCCCCAGATATAGAGGGAGAAGATGATACGATAGAGCCCATCACAGATGATCTCACGATTGAGGTTGGTCCTTTTAGCCATGAAGAATACACAAAGGCAAAGACAGCAATAGCAGAGGGAAAGAGTAGTGGAGAAGACGGCATCCCACCAGAAGTCTTAAAGAGATGTGACCTGGATGACCTGGTACTAGGATTTTGCAACGATGCATTGCTGAAAGAAAGAATGCCTGATCAGTGGTCTATTCTTAACATAATTCCAATACCAAAGTCAGGAGACCTAAGTCAAGGAGGTAACTACCGTGGCATCAGCCTATCCTCAATAGTGGCCAAAACCTTCAATAGGTTGATACTCAACAGGATAAGACCCAAAGTTGATGGACTTCTGAGAAATAACCAGAATGGCTTCAGAGTGGGAAGAACTACTGTCAGCCACATACTGGCTCTTAGAAATATAATAGAAGGAGTGAAGGCCAAAAATCTACCAGTCATTATCACATTCATTGACTTCCGAAAAGCCTTCGACACTATTCACCGAGGCAAGATGCTACAAATCCTCAGAGCCTATGGGATACCAAAACAACTTGTGGATGCCATTGGAAGGACATACAAGAAAACCAAAGCCAAAGTGATCTCCCCTGATGGAGAAACTGAGCTGTTTGACATCGTAGCCGGCGTTCTACAAGGAGATACACTTGCCCCGTATCTGTTTGTGATAGTGCCTGACTATGCCTTGAGAGTGGCTATAGATGGCAAGGAAGAAGCACTAGGATTTCAGCTTGAAAGGAGAAAGAGCAGACGAGTTGGGCCAGAAGTGGTAACCGACCTGGACTTCGCTGATGACATCGTCCTACTGTCAGAAGAAATAAAACAAGCTCAGGAACTGCTGCAAAGGGTAGAAGCATCAGTCAGAAGAGTCGGATTAAAGATGAATGCCACCAAGACAAAGTTCATGTCCTTTAACCAAGATCAGCAAGTTAACATCAGCACAAATAATGGCACAAAGCTAGATGAGGTGAAAGACTTCAAATACCTCGGAGCATGGATGGCTAGCACAGAGCATGATGTCAAAACACGCAAGGCAGCTGCTTGGAGAGCATGCAACAGCCTAAGTAAGATCTGGAAGTCTGCTCTACCAAAGAATTTCAAACTGAGGGTCTTCAGTGCAACAGTGGAGTCTGTGTTAACGTACGGATGTGAAGCCTGGACCATAACTCCCAAACTATCTAAAGAGCTGGACGGCTGTTACACCCGTATGCTTAGGGCAGTGCACAACATCCATTGGAAACAGCACATAAGCAACAAAGAGTTGTATGGAGACCTCCCAAGGCTCTCAGAGAAGATCGGAGAAAGGAGAACACGCTTCGCTGGCCACTGCTTCAGGAGCAAGTGTGAACCTGTCGCCAACCTGATAAACTGGGCACCCAAACATGGAACAAGAAACCCTGGTAGACTACCCCTTACATATGTTGATGTACTCAAGCAAGACACTGGACTGGAAGCATCTGACCTGGGAACGGCGATGCAGGACAGGAAGATATGGAGAGCTGTCGAGGTTCGGGAAAACCACCCGAAATAAGCAAGTAAGTAAGCAAGCATCTACTGCTGATATCAGGTAGTTTATCAATGTTCACATATACTGCTGATATCAGATAGTTTATCAATGCTCACATGTACGGCTGATATCAGGTAGTTTATCAGTGTTAACATCTTCTGCTGGTATCAGATAGTTTATCAATGCTCACATCTACTGCTGATATCAGGTAGTTTATCAATACTCACATCTACTGCTGGTATCAGATTGTTTATCAATGCTCACATCTACTACTGATATCAGGTAGTTTATCAATACTCACATCTATATACTGCTGATATCAGGTAGTTTATCAATACTCACATCTACTGCTGATATCAGATAGCTCATCAATGCTCGGATCTATTGCTGATACCAGATATAGTTTATCAATGTTCACATTTACCGCAGAGGATGTTTAAAGACTTTCCCACAACCCAATGGGGTTTCTGACCTTGTATGGCTGGCTTTTGTACACATGTGGTACAGTTGATCATACCTTGCATTGGGATTGTGTGCAAATATCTGGTGTTTTCATCCTATTATTTAACATTCAAAACATCGAGACTTAGGAATAAAATTAATGCAGTGGGACAATATGAATGTTTCCTGTAAGAAAATCAAATATCAGTCATAAGTCTCAACTATTAGCTCGTTGGCTGCAGTTTTAAAATTACCATTTTGTGTGTGTGGCAATGGGGACTTTGCCTTTAAAATTAGGTTATATTGATCAAATTCCCAATCATAGTGCATTGTAGGAATGCCTTTAAGCCTCCTCTGCATTTACCGATATCAGATAGTTTATCAATGCTTGGATCTACTGCTAATATCAGATAGTTTATCAATGCTCGCATCTACTGTTGATATCAGATAGTTTATCAATGGTCGCATCTACTGCTGATATCAGGTAGTTTATCAATGCTCGCATCTACTGCTGATATCAGGTAGTTTATCAATGCTCGCATCTACTGCTGATATCAGGTAGTGTATCAATGTTAACATCTTCTGCTGATATCAGGTAGTTTATCAATGTTTACATCTACTGAGCTGATACCAAGTAGTTTCTTCCCATCTAGGCCTACATACAAAATATGTATCATTAGATTTTACAAATCAAACAAATTTTTTGGACCACAAAAAAATTCTTGAGTAAAAAAAGAACAATTATTAACTTTTAAAAAGTAGATAGAAAAATCTAGTATATGATCCGTTTTTGTATTTATTTTTATAATTTGACCAACTTTGAGAAAGTCACACCAAAATTGGTTAAAAAATTCTAAATAAAAAAAAAAGCCGGATTTTCGCCCAAATTTCAAAACTTTTTGTTGCAAATTTCTCAATACATTTAAACGTTTTCTGGCAATTTTTGTGTCACCTTTAAAAAAACGAAGATGCTCCCACCCCTTCTGTTACTAGTTGTTCGCAGTTTGACGTGATCTTTTGTGAACTCCGCAATACTTTGGGGTTGAAGATTATTTTTACAACATGAAGTACGGTGGCCGAGTGGTTAAGGCGTTGGACTTAAGTTCCAATGGACATATGTCCGCATGGGTTCGAACCCCATCCGTACTAATTTTTGTTTTGTTTTATGTCAGGCATATCGAATTGCATTTTAAATACGAGGAATGTCCTTCTAATATCAAATAATTTAGATTTTTGGAAATTTGCGTTATAATACACATTAATATGGCAAATGATTAAAAATTGATATTTTTGAAATTTAACAGTACTCGAAATAAATTGCATAAATCTAGTGATTGACATGTATATACTTAAAGTGTATGTAGCTAGGATAAAAAGCCGTCCATAATATGAAAATCTTCCGTATTGTAGATATAGATTTTGTCTCCAAAACACCAACAAATTTAGGTCGGGGGGAGGATGGAATGTATATCTTCAATATGAAAGGTCAACATTTTCATTTGATGGTTGGCTTTTCATCCCAGCTACATACACTTTACATATCATTAGATTTATAAAGTTTACTTCGAGGACTGTTATATATCAAAAATATCAAATTTTTATACGTGTAATTTGCCATAATATATGTAATATATCGCGAATTTCACTAATTCAAAATGATCTAAAAAAAAAAGGACATTCTTCGTATTCAGAATGCAATGTGATACGTCTAATGTGCTCTCAGGTCCCACAAAAAAAACTGTGCATAATAATACGAATATTGTGATATGTCCCACATTATACACTCTAATTTCATACTACCGTAAACGTTCGCCTAATGGCGCTACGGAGTTCATGGAAATGAGAGAGCGCCATCCCTGTAAAAGCCGACTATTATCACTGATCATTAAGGGTACGTGTAGTTAAAGGGTGAAACCTATCGACACATACAATTGAATACCTGAGTGGAAGAAGGGCCCAACTCCAATTTTTTACAAAAATGAGTTAGACCCAGCATTTTATTGCCAGCAGACTGTTCTTCCTTGTGTGTGAAAGATGAGCCAAAATTCATTCTCTAAATAGTCTTCCACGTAAACTTAATCATGGTTTTCATGGAAGAAAGGCCCAACTCCATGGAGTTGGGCCCTTCTTCCACAAATATTGGATTAAAGAGGAATTTTGTTCATCCATGAAATCTGCTTTTCACTACAATAAACTTTCTTGTTAACATATTACATGCTTCTACTTGTGCAATTAATGGATAATTACCTAATTTCTGTAGCTATTTATAACACATCTGCTTACGGAACTGGCACTTGCAAGTATATTAGTGGAAGAAGGGCCCAACTCCAGCTCGTATTAAGACCTGTACCGTTGCCATGGAAACATCATATATAATTTCGAATGTATGTAATATTGTATGTTCATGTATTAAAGGTTCCCTGAAGATGAAAACATTCTGTCTATAAAACTTTTCCAAATATTAAGTTTTTTCTTAATATCTCAAAAACAGTTTTGATGGAGTTGGGCCCTTCTTCCACTCAGGTATTCAATTATGAACAAGATCGAACAAACTTGTTCATGATAATGCGGTAATCATTCACCTGATACGTTGTGGCCCAGTGAGCAGAGCATTAGACTACAGTGCGAGGATAAAGAGAACTTGTGGAGAAGATTGATGGTTCGAATCTCATGCAGTAATTTCTGACAGATTATGATGTCTGTCAATGTTTTTTTTCTGATTTGAGGAAATTTTATTCTCTATTTCCTTGATTTTATCTTTAAATTGTTTATATAATTTTATTATTTTATCTTGTATGTGTCTTTTTTCATGATTCTTTGTTTTTATCGTTTCATTTGAGAGTAACTCAATCCATTCAATCAAATGTTGTAATGAACCTATTTGATTGTATAGGCATTTGTTATGTGTGTGAGACGAACTGTCAAGCGTGCGACAAGTCTTTCAATTCAGTATCGAAGTTACGTAATGTTACTATGTCAACGGGATCACGCGCTAGAGTAATGAACCACGATCGAAATGATCACCACATAAAGTATATGGCACTCGAAGGCATACCAAAGTAGCGTGATCCGGTAACCAAGAGAATTACGTAACCACTTCGATGCTGAATTCGCGCGAGTGTCCTTGCCTATGCATCCGTGGTCATAAGAGGTATATCATTTTATTCGAAAGGGGGGGCAAATATACGGGGGTCATAAAGTTTTGGAAAGAATAAGAGGGGGGGGTCGTAAAATGTTTTATGACAAAAATGTTGGGAGTCACCCGATGACCACAGAAAGTGTGTTGTTTTATTCAAAAAGACTGATTTCAATACAATTTTGGGGTTTGGGATCATCAAATTTGTGTTGCCGAAATAGGGGGTGCGCAATTTTATTGACGCAAACGTTTTGTAAATTAGGGACCCCCCTTCCGAAAAAAATGATAGCCCTCTAAGAGGATTCAAAAGATAACCTCTGCCCCAATAATCCCTAGCTATATTTGTTTGAAACTGTTCCACGGAGGATGTATCATAATAGGCTCAGTCTTCAAATGATATAAATAAAATTTGAATGAGTGAACGAACAAAATCATACAACGACCAACTGAATAGAGGCTGTGCATATGACGTATCATCCCGTAAATATGGTGGACTACTCAAATGCATTCAACAAAATCATGATTGCATCTACCGCGACAGTTCGTCTCACACACATAACAAAATGCACTACGATCAAATAGGTTGATGACAACATTTGATTGAATGGACTGCACTGCGCCATGATTACGGGGAAGAAACCGGTTCAAATCCTTTGTTTGGAGCCAATCGATAAACGCAAGGCCTCTATAGCTATTATTGAATACTGGCTAGGATTCCACAACACAATGAGAACATGTTATAAGGCGCTTTGAAAGGCACACAATACCCCAATGGCTTTCCATATTATGTGCACTCAACAACTATTCAGTATCGAAGCCCGGTATCGAAGTTACGTAATGTTACTATGTCAACGGGATCACGCGCTTAAGTAATGAACCACGATCGAAACAATCAGTACACAAAAAAGGCATACCAAAATAGCGTGATCGTAATGATCGCCATACAAACAGTGCTTGGTTCCGATACCATCACGGAGTTACGTAACTACTTCGTGGTCTGATAGTTATATGATCAATGGTCTAATCTACTTGGGTTCGATCCTTTTAAGAAAAGAAAAAACAGCTGATCATTTATAATGCATAAATGCATAAAGTAATGTAGTTACACATTTTGAAACATTGAGGCCGTTCTATTTTTCAAAGGTCATTTAACTGTTAAATGTAGTGGAATATATCACGCATTGATAGGTAGCATGTGGAGCAAATTTTGTCAGCGGTTTTTGTTGCCGTTTGTTCGCAGTGCCTATTTATCTAAAAAAATAAGAAAATTAAAATTAAATTAAAACAAATTCACAATATTCGTTCGTAAAATGGGGACAAAATCCAAAAACATTTCTTGACCCTTCTTCACATAAAAGTGGGGGCAGAAATCAAGATTCGAACAAGTACCATTCACCATTCAAGGCGCACCCTCTACCGACTGAGCTAACGGGTCAGACAATAGAGGGTGTAATTTTGAACTGAAGAATATTAAAAAAATATGAAGAAATAACAATGTTATAAAAAGATTTACCAAAATGAGTATGAATCGATTTACAAATTAAGTCCAATGGCACTTTGAGAAAGAATACCCGAAGAAACCCCAAAACATTTGCTGCTCTAGCAACTAACCTAGTGACCTAAAGTATTGGGTCATGTCACGATATTTTTTCTGAGGCATTATTTCCAGGTTGCTCAATTTAACATACACGTATCCTTAATGCTGTTGAGATTTTACAAGGATGGCGCTCTCACATTTCTAAGAATCCAAAAGCGCCATTAGGCGAACGTTTACGGTATTAGTTTTTCTGAATATAATCCCTACTCATTTATTTTTTATCTCGTAAATATTCGTTTTGATGAGATTTAGTGTTCATTTTGATTAGGTATATTATCACTTTGCACCGACAATCTTATCAAAATGAATAGTTTCCGTTTTATTTTAACAAAGTAACTATTTAAATTGAAAAGATCTCCAGTTCATTATTTGACAAGATTATCCATTTCAATTTGAAAAGGTTCTATTATGTCCCCCTCGGAGAAGACAAACTATTCAAATTTCATTTTTGGTCATTTTTGATAAGAACCTATTCATTTTTGACAAGAATCTATTCGTTGTTTTTTTAAATTACATGACAATCTTATCAAATTTGATGAGTTTCTCGTCAATTTGATAAGAATATCCGATTCATTTGGAAAAGAAATGATTATGTTCATTTTGAAGAGAAATCTGTTATATCCCCATCCGAATAGTTCCCCTTGTTAAATGTGACAAGTTTCTATTAAAAATGAGCAGTTCGTTTTACGAGTGTACCGTTGCTTGGTTATATAATATATTATATGCTATGCGTGCCGCCATAGGCTTCAATATAAAAAGTCATAAGTTCTGATATATTTCTCAAAAAGACAACATATCAAGAGCCCTGTCAGCTACTGAACAATACTAGGCTTGTTGTACTCATTCTAATGTATTTGTCATGATTATTCCAAATATGGTCGTGAAAATGTAACAATTCTAAAATGATTGAATTTTTAAAGAAATTTTTTAACTTGTCGCCTGCAATGCCCATATCTACTGGTGATATCCGGTAGTTCATCAGTGCTCGCATCTACTGCTGATATCAGGTAGTTTATCAATGCTCACATCTATACTGCTGATGTCTGGTAGTTTATCAATGCTCACATATACTGCTGATATCAGGTAGTTTATCAATGCGCACATCTACTGCTGAAATCAGGTAGTTTCCAATGTCCACATCTACTACTGGTATCAGGTAGTTCATCAATGCTTGCATCTACTGCTGATATCAGGTAGTTTATCAATGCTCACATCTACTGCTGATATCAGGTAGTTTATCAATGCTCACATCTACTGCTGATAGCAGGTAGTTCATCAATGCTCACATCTACTGCTGATATCAGGTAGTTTATCATTGCTCATATCTATTGCTGATATCAGGTAGTTTATCAATGCGCACATCTACTGCTGAAATCAGGTAGTTTCCAATGTCCACATCTACTACTGGTATCAGGTAGTTCATCAATGCTCGCATCTACTGCTGATATCAGGTAGTTTATCAATGCTCACATCTACTGCTGATATCAGGTAGTTTATCAATGCTCACATCTACTGCTGGTATCAGGTAGTTTATCAATGCTCACATCTACTGCTGATGTCAGATAGTTTATAAATGCTCACATCTACTGCTGATATCAGGTAGTTTATCAATGCTCACATCTACTGCTGATGTCAGATAGTTTATCAATGCTCACATCTACTGCTGATATCAGGTAGTTTATCAATGCTCAAATGTACTGCTGATATCAGGTAGTTTATCATTGCTCACATCTACTGCTGATATCAGGTAGTTTATCATTGATCACATCTACTGCTGATATGGGGTAGTTTATCAATGTTCATGTCTACTGCTGATATCAGGTACCAGTTGTTTATCAATGCGCACATCTACTGCTGAAATCAGGTAGTTTCCAATGTCCACATATATTACTGGTATCAGGTAGTTTATCAATGCGCACATATCTACGGCTGAAATCAGGTATATAGTTTATCAATGCTCATATCTCCTTCTGAAATCAGGTAGTTTATCAATGCCCACATCTACTGCTGGTATCAGGTAGTTTATCAATGTTCACATCTACTGGTGATACCAGGTAGTTCATCAATGCTCGCATCTACTGCTGATATCAGGTAGTTTATCAATGCTCACATCTACTGCTGATGTCAGGTAGTTTATCATTACTAACATCTACTGCTGATATCAGGTAGTTTATCAATGCGCACATCTACTGCTGAAATGAGGTAGTTTCCAATGCCCACATCTACTTCTGGTATCAGGTAGTTTATCAATGTTCATGTCTACTGCTGATATCAGGTACCGATAGTTTATCAATGCGCACATATCTACGGCTGAAATCAGGTATATAGTTTATCAATGCTCACATCTACTGCTGAAATCAGGTAGTTTATCAATGCCCACATCTACTGCTGGTATCAGGTAGTTTATCAATGTTCACATCTACTGCTGATATCAGGTAATTTATCAATGACCACATCTACTGCTGATATCAGGTAGTTCATCAATGCTCACATCTACTGCTGATATCAGGTAGTTCATCAATGCTCACATCTACTGCTGATATCAGGTAGTTTATCAATGTTCACATCTACTGCTGATATCAGGTAGTTTATCAATGCTCACATCTACTGCTGATATCAGGTAGTTTATCAATGGTCATATCTACTGTTGATATCAGGTAGTTTATCATTGCTCACATCTACTGTTGATCAGGTAGTTTGCCCAGGCATGTGCCACGGGATGCAGCAGTTACGAGTGATAAGCCCACACTAATTGGCGTAGGTTATGGGTGCTACGGGCTGCATTCGACGGTGGGAGGGATCATCGTGTCCCACTGGTCAGCTACCGCCCACCTAAAGCTGGGCAGTCCCCAGTTAGTAAGGTGCTGACCCGTCACGGTCTGCCTGCTTCACAGGGTGCTTGGAGCTTAGAGTATCAACTTAACCAGCAGACCGAAAACAGTGCACCTGGAAAGCAACAAAGAAACAAGAAATTTCCAGTCTTGCGTTTAGCTATCTGGAACGTCAGGACCATGTGTCCTGGCATCACAGATGATCTCCGTCTGATTGACGATGCAAGGAAGACAGCCATCATTAATTGCGAGCTCAAAAGAATGAATATTGACCCGCAAATAGATTCATCAGGATTGTCCGATTGAAATTATTTACAAGGTTCTAAAACAAATCCAATATTAAAGTAGGTGATGTTGACATACATCAATGACGTTTCGTTCTGTATCAAAATCAGTGAAGTCCATTGTACACTTGCGTTTATAAATATCCTTGCGTATGAAATCCTCACACGAAAATGATGCTGCTTCTCCAATCACTTATCTTCTTGCGCTGCTTTCTCCAAAAATATATCTCCTTGCGCTGCTTTCTCCAAATATTTATCTCCTTGTGCTGCTTTCTCCAAAAATGGTGTTTCTAAACTTGTTAAAATGTATTTCTTTTTTGAAGCACAAAGACCCAACACACACATGTGGAGTTTTACAATCTCCCATGACATTCTGTAATCAGCAAACTCAAGCTCTCACATTTTTATACGCCCAATCTATTAATAGACCATTCTGTCACATTTACTTCGGGGGGGGGGGGATTTCCAAAATTATCTCCATTTCACAATCCAAGGGATTTCCCAAGATTAATTATACACATTAACCTTCCACATTACATCACTCCCTGGGTTTTTTTCCTATGGTGCAATACACTGAACTGGGGATTTCCAAGTTCCAAACATAGATCTGACTTTGTTTACAATAATTTGAGGGAAATCCCAAAATGACTTTGCAGACCAACTCTTGCAAGTGCAAGGGGGTTTACCATCTCATGAAATACTTTCAGCTTGTAAACAAAGCTAAACAATTAAAATAAATTAAATTACTCAGGGCACATCACAACACTTTAGGGGAAACTGCCTATAGGCTATGTATAAATATGAATGAACACAGCTGTACGTGATCCCACAGCAAACATACAACACAGAAATACAATGCGAAGGGTACTATTAAAATAATGGAAATACTAATATGAAGGTAAAAAGAATTATACTACCGTATATACAAAGTTTGGCAAGCTTTCGGCCATAGGCCTTTTTCATAGCCATAATAACAAGTAAAGGGAAACCCACTGGGCCTACAAATGAAAGAAAACAGCAGCACTCTCTGTTAATATATGCATATATTGACATTTATAATACACATGAGCTACCTATATAAATATATTTGAAAGCAATAAATTAAAAAACACAAAGCACAAATCAAATAATTGGTACGAAATGATTATGTTCATAATGTTACACACCTCAAGTATCCAAAAGAATTAAGGAACCAGTTATGTTCACCCCGGTAATTAAACAAAGATTAAGCCAAATTTTTTTTTTTTTTTTTGGCCCTCCAGTGGGATTTTTGGGGTGGGTGGGTCAGTCTGAAATATATATAATTTTTTTAGTGACTCGCTACTAATGGGCCTGTAGGCAATGAACATTGGTCATGTGTATTAATGATACATCAATACTTCACTTCAGACTTTCAATACACAAGATAGGCCATAGAAATGGATTCAATTAGAATGACTGCATACTTACAGGCAAAAAAACAGGCAAAAAAACAGGCAAAAAAAAAAAAAAAACACATGGCGGCTAGTTCCAATTATGACATAGCGGTCTTTGTTTAGGATAATTAGGGATGAACATAACTGGTACCTTAATTCTTTTGCTTACTGTATAATATCATAATTTACTTAAAACTTGAAATACAGTGTATAGTTTCATATATAATCAACATGACTTAGATTTTTAAAATTCTAAACAGCACAAATCATTTCAGACAAAACACTTTTAATAGTTTTAATTGTGTTAGAATAAAATAATAATAAAATAAAATAAAACTAAAAGGCGCACAAAAACAAAACACTTTTTAATTGTCAGAATAAAATAATACTTAGTAATAAAATAAAATAAAACTAAAAGGGGCACAAAAAACAAGAATTTTGGACAAAATAAACTTTGTTTTAATTGTCTTCCATAAGGGGAGTAAGGATTTCAGCTGAAATAGCATACTGGATTTAGTGTCCAGTGTGGAGTGAAATGAGGAATGATTTGAGCACAAAACTATTAAGAGAAACAAATAAAATATTTTGAGTTGTGGCAGCTGGTATCCATTACAATAAATTTGTATTCAGTGGGTGTGTCTTGTAAAGAATTCACATTAATTTGATTGGATTTCTGGTGTATAGTGGACAGTGATATTAATCAGGGCACACCCCGCCATGGCACGCTTGTTGCTCCTCAATGATTGTGCGATAATGCGCTTGCGTCGTACACATGCAAGAACTAAGAACGCAGATGTCCTCACAAAAGTAACTTTATTTTCTTCTGAAAAAAAACCCAGTTTTTCTCACAAAAATTACATTTAAACTGAGTAAGAATCAAAGATAGGATTTTGTGTTTTGCCTATCCAATATTGTGTCATTCGCCGGCATACTAAAACTATTGGCCAGCCCATCCTATATTCGATAGGCAAAAGACACAATCTTATCTTTTATTCTCTAAATGTGACATGTCATGTCAAAAGGAGACACTTTTGGGCAGGTTATCAATTATGAGGTTTTTACATACATGTATCTTAAATATAGAGATTTGTGATGTGTCGTGTCAAAAGGAGACACTTTTGGGCAGGATCGTGAAATGGAGAAAATAGCCAAAAATCTCCCCGGGTGATTTTTTTTCACAGTTTGGGTTTGTTGTGAATTTGTGATGTTATTAATGTTTAAAATATTGTCTGATAATTTCAGACCGGAATATAACTGGCATCTTGTATTTTTTCAGACATTTTTCAACATTGTCAATAATATTTTTAAAGGCCGATATCTCAATTTCCAATTTTATAATACCACAATTTACGAACTCAATATCTTCGCTTAGGAATGCCTGATTTCATTGGGGGAAAACGGAGTTGTGGAGCAAAATATCTCTATATTTAAGATATGTAAAACCTCAAAATTAATAATCTGCCCAAAAGTGTGTCTCCTTTTGACATGACACGTCACAAATATTGGACCTGTCTGTCTGTCCTCTACCAGGATAGTAAAAAATCCAAAAATTCCTATTGTTTATTCTCATTCTTATTTAAATATTATTTTAGTAACTATCAACTATTTTACTGACCAAAATTAAGTTCTCATCATAAAAACTCCCCTTATTCTAAAATGACTGCACGCATGCCAATCTAATGATTCTATATCAGCTTACGATTTCATAAGCCCAACAAAGTATAGAACTATAAACCAATATAATTGCACTTTTAAGTCAAATACAATGCAGATCCAATACTAAATGTGCTATTCCAATTTGAATCCATACACCCCTATGAAAGACACAACCTTAATCCTTTTGAAGCCATAGACAAATCCAATTCCACACATTCCAACACCTCAATGGTAGTTATTGGAGGGGCCATCCCACCTGAAATGTGAAATGAGGCAGGCTTTACAGGAATTTTAACCCTGTTCCATCACCTGTGTGACAAAAGGATGCTGAAAGTTGACAATGCAATACAATTGATTTTGAAGCAGCCCTTTTCCACTCAATTGGGCAGTTACAACCCCAATTTGGTATAGATGGCCCTCAGTAATTATGGCGGAATGAATTCTGACCATCACTTGGCTCATCGGATTAGTGTATACACCCCTATGAAAGACACGACCTTAATCGTTTACACATGGGTATGTATTTCAAATTGAATTACCTAAATGGGTGACTCCATTTGAAAGATTGAGTTCAAGTGTTCCGCAGGGGGTATGATTTTAACTGGAACAGCCCACATCACATAATATAACAATAACAGCAGCAAGTTGATGATTCAAATATTTGGACACATTTTCACTCAAATTTTCCTATGAAACATTGTACTATATATGTACAAATGGACAAATCATATCAAAATGTTCAGAAGAAAATTACACAAATCTGTAAATAATGTGACCTTTGCCATGGAAACAGAATAGAATGTGTAGGTTACAAATTTGCCAACATGGCAGAAAAGAGTTTCCTGATTCTTCTGAAGATTTTGATGCATGGTTTGTCCATTTGTTACATCTGTTGTTCAAAACTGTTAAAGTGAGTCGCCCATTTAGGCAACTCACTTTTGGCAGCATGGCCTCTATACTGTTCAAGTGGCCTCCATGAGCGACACACAAACATGGCAGAGTTGGTACTCTTGGATTCTACCTCATTGGTTTGATCACAATTATTTGCAAAGCTCCATTCTGATTGGTTGGTGATTAAAGTAAAGATATCATGTAATTGACCAATCAGAGGCAATGTTAGATTGGCAGGTAGTGCTCAGGGGGTTAAGTTAGGATTGATTTTGATACTCACAAAAGAAGACCAAAAAATGTGCAAGAGACAAATACAAACCATTTATTACAAAGTGCCAAGGTCCATGCCATTGAAACACAGTGAGCTATGATCTTTTTCTCCCACCACAGGTATTGCAATTTGTATGGAAGACAAGACCCCTTTAAGGTGGCACTACACCCCCTGATAAATTTTGTGACTAATTTTGCATTTTTCTCAAAAAATAACTACACACTGGTAACAAAAGTTATGTATATTATTTGCTGTCGTAGTGCACATTAGAATATGGCCGTTGCTAGGTCAACTAGATCACGCTTTCTTTGTTACGAACCACTGATCGAAATGATCACAACACAAAGCCTATGGCACATCGAAATTCGGAACAGGTGTATGAGCTCAGGCTTGGAGCAGTAACCAAAGGTTACTAACATGCACTACGACAGCGAATAGGGGCAAGGAATCCAATTACTTCACTGAAATTTCAGTGATTCAAGACAAGTGGTTCATTATATATTATTAAGAAATGAGGTACATTCTAGCAGTACCTAGTTCTTTTCTTATCATAAATATATAACATACCGCTTGTCTTGAGTCACTGAAATTGCAGTGTAGGAACTGGATTCCTTGCCCCTATACTGTTACCAGTGTGTTATTACTTTTTGAGAAAAATGCAAAAATAAATTTATCAAGGGGTGTAGTAACACCCTAATCCCCCTGAGTACGTATTTCAAATAAGGTTACCTGAATGGGTGACTCCATTTGAAATCTACACCCCCTGTGTGGAAGATTAAGGTCATGTCTTCTATGGGTTTGATATGATGCACAAATCCTGTAAAAAGACTATATGATACCAATTCAGGATTAGCTACTATTGGGAATCCTCTTGGGTCATAACACAACTCTTTAGTACAAAATAGAATTTATCAACCTCACTTAGTATTACCAAATGTGTAGGCTCTACATTTTACACTTCTTGAGTCAAATAAGGTTTGAAACCCACAAATCCTGTAAAACGAAGGATATTATTAGCCACTTTTGGCAATCCTTTTATGTCAAAGGTTGTTACACAACTACTCAGTACAAGCTATAATTGTGACCCGACCTGATCCACTCAAGCCAAAGTCAGAAATTGTGAAAATTGGGTTACTACCATTTCCAACTTGCTCAGTACATACATTTACTGATGTTGAATCCCCAGATCTCTTGAATACTTGGTTGGAAAGTTATGAACATTTTATACGTATCCATTTTCTTATGTTTTTTATTGTGTTTTTCTCGTCACTTTTTGCCTGTATCTCAGTTTCATTATTGCCGACTTCAGATCAGATGTAGTAACAATTGAATACATGAATACAAAAGCCACCTAAGTCCATGCGAAGTTATTTTGAGAGAAAAACCCGTGTATCATTTTAATTCCTTCAGTTAGATTTACCTGGTCAATATGGTAAGTTTTACGTGCAAATGAGTGGATTAACCTGTATTGGGTATGACGATTAGCATTTCAGGGACTTCGTGGGGTTCATTTTAAATTTTGGACTTAGGTGGTTTTTGAATCATATACAAAGACAACAATGTTAGAATGAGATTACCACTAGTAAGATAATACAAAATAAAGCACACAGGTATGTATAATGTTGATAAGCATTCTGCCATGTAATATAAACCACACACTTTCCTTTATTAAACCCATTTTTTGTTCAAAAGTCATTCTCTAGCAATGAATGTGTTACAAGTGGACTTTTATACAAACTGGATTTCAATCAATGTGTTACAAGACTCAAATCATGGAATTGGGTGATTCTTTCATACATGCTATTTTTCACATGCCCAATAGACACAGAGAATGAATTTGAGTTGTTCTTTCATGCATATGACAGGCCTATGTATAGCAACAATTTCCCATGCTTAACTCAATTTGGCCAAAGTATGGACTTAGGTGGCTTTTGTATTCATATATTCAATTTATAACCTCACTTAGGCTTAACAAAGTATCTATGTTCCGAGTCAAATACCTTTTGAGTTAAAGTTTGTGACGCACAAATCCCACAGGATCACTTCATGATAAGCCACTTAGGTCAAGGGTCATATCCCAACCACTGCCACAATACAGTTAGTTACAAACTTCACTTTGGATTTACCACTTCTGGTATTAATGGCGGGGGAAGTTGTTCCTGTGACTCATCTCCAATATCCTCATCCAGTCCTGCAGGAATCTTTGCCCTTTTGATAACCAATGGTTTATTCTTCAATACATCCTGCACTTGATTTACAACACCGTCCCTCCAGTCCGTGATCTCCTGTTGAAACTCCTTGGCATTCTGCATGAGACGGTCTTGACGAATACGAAGCTCTTCCAGTGCGGATAGATTGGCGTACATCATACGTAACCCTTCGCATATAGGCTCGTTATGTAGTGTACTACCCGGTGGTAGGGCTTTGCCGGACATGTAGTCGTCATATTGCTCCTGTGATAAGGAGAGTGATTGGGCATCCAAGTTCTCTATGAAAGATATTGCACAACACTGTAATAAAGAGAGAATAATATAAGGTAATTAGTTATTCAGGAACTTGTATGAACAAAAGGCATGTCAAGTATTACAGGATGCAAATAGTGAACTTGCCTTCATAGTAGTTCCTGTAGTATTTCCTGTTGTGAACTTGTCTTCATAGAGTAAAGCCACAGCTTATTTTGCTCTGAGCTTTTTGTCGTGTTTGCTACCGAGTTCTATTTGAACTTGCCTTCAATTTTTGACTTGAATTTGTTTTTAAACGTACAGCATGTAGTTTTCTCTGTTTGATTTTATAGTTTGTTGCCTCCCTGAAGAAGAGCAGTTTATCTGCTTGAAACGTCGGTTGTTTTTTTGTCTGTTTGGTTTTGTTTGACTGCTATGTGCACAGTGATTTTCATCACTTCCAGTGTACTGTTTTCCTGACACTTTTGTGGGCTCTGGAATTGGCAATTTTTGGCCACCAAACTTTGCCTGTTTTTGTGCCTACACTGGTTGTTTGGTTTAGCGTGTCTGTTTATATTGCACTCGTTCTAGTGAACTTTTGTATTTCATTGATCCTTGTTGTGTTTGCAGGTTTAGCACTTCTGTGGGCCTTGGAACTGGCAATTTTGCCTACTTCTTATACCTACATTTGCTGTTTTTGTCCCCCTGCGTAATGTCTAGTCTGCATTCTTTACTTGTTTAACCACATCAAGTTGGTGTACCTTGCTTTTTTCTTTCTTGTTGTTCTTATTCAAGGTATCCTCTTGTATCATTTATTGATCCTTGATGTGTTTTGTGTTCTTGTCTGTTGGATTAACCATTACCCACTTTTAGTGTGCAAATAATTAGATACAAGTTATGTTCATCCTTGTATATCCTAAACAAACACAAATTTGTTGAAATTCAAACTAGCAGCCATGTTCCCTTTAGATTTGATTTAAGACCTCATTTGTTGAAATTGGTTAACTGAAGAACAAGTGATCAAAGACCTAAGTAACAAAAGCAAAAGTTGACTTTTATGTTCTAATCAATGAAAGCACATGACCAGTTTTAATGTGCTAATCAATGGAAAGTCCTCTTGTTCGAAAACGCCTTGTGTACAAATCAGTAGGGCATGCAATGAAGCAAACTGCATCATCATGTTTTTATATCTTGAAAGATTTCAATGAATGAGGTCTTAAATCTGAGTTAAAAGATGCAGATATTGGATGCTAATTATGACATATCTGTCTTTGTTTGGGATATACAGGGGTAAAATGTAACTGGTACTTATAATTGTTTTGCACACTGTATTATACAAATACAACATGTTTTGAGGGGAAGTAGTCAAAACTACTGGTCCCAAGGTGTTGGATGATTTGTCTACTTCCCGACGCATCAGCGGAGGGAAGTAGTCAAATCATCCAACATCGTTGTATTTGAAACATGTTGTATTTGCTTTACTATACCTCATATATACCAGTCACGTGCCGAGCGGCAGGGTAAATAAGCTTAATATTTTTCTTACCTGGTTTTATTGGGGGATTTCTGTTTTGACATTTTGACCTATATTATTCTAATTTTCTTTTTAACATTCCATAAATACATTTTGTTTCGTAAAACGTCTAATTCGCATATTTTTTATTATCCATCGGTAATCTTGGTAAAATAACTGCCGCAGACGCCATTTTCACGAAAAACGCATCTGCAGAATCGCCATTGTATAGCATAATGCTATGTTTGAAGGAACGGTGATGTGAGGTGTCGAGACACCGTGTGGTAGTAGGGGTGCGGAAGTTTTTACTACTTCCCTGCGTGCACGTAATTGCACAGGTGCGGGGAAGTAGTCAAAATACCGTACTCGTACGATGGCGTTATTAACCAATAAGATGTCTGGATTACCTAATAAAATTTATGAGGTATAGTAAAATACAGTTATTACAGGTTTTTCAAATAACTTGTGACCATGATGGAACATACCCTTCAGTGTAACATACATGTCATAAGATGAAGTCTACTCGATAATGGTATCCAGGAGCACAAAATGGTTAAAATTTGGTAAAAAAAGCATGTTTTTTTTTAGGAATTTTACAAAAATTGAGCATTTTTCAACCGTTTTTGGTTATGAATATTCCTCAAATTAAAAAATTAAAAATACTTAAAAGAATGGCTCCTTGATATATTTATATGTAGCTAGTTCTTGAAAATATGTATCTAGTTTTGAAAATATAATACTGAAGAATTTCTTTTTTTATGATGTCCACAAACATTTCCCCAAAACTAAGCTTTTTGTGAAGTTTGCAAAAGTACATGAATCTGATAATGACATGACAGAACCTGATATAGCTTACCAAATTAGTAAAATAGTAGCCCACTTCACCAGTCATTAATCTGGGTGGATTAGAGAATCTTGTTATATACTGTATATTGGAATGTAACTGTGGTGGGTTAGCCTTGAGTACCATGTAGATGACAGCAGGCAGATAATCATCCGCGCTGGCCGGGGCTTCTTGGGATAACTTGATGATATTGAAGATGTGGTTGCTACAGCGCGCAAAACATTGGAGCTTGTCCACCGGCGCCCTCTTGGCATTGATTTCAATCAGTTCTAGTAATAAAATTAAAATTGTTTGGATATTAATTATTTGTAAATCAAATCAAATCAAATCAACTTAATTTCCAAATCACAACAATGACCTCACCCTTTCAGACATCTTAAATTGCAGATACAATGTACAAATTACTCGATGCAACGAACACCACAAAACACATACTCCAAGATTGTCATTGAGCAGGAAAACCTCGTACCTCGTATGTTTAAAGCAAAACCTCCTATGTAACCTGTCGACAGTTTTGTTTTAAACATGTTCAGGGGCCACATACACATACAAGGTTTTTCCTGCTCAAAAATTGATTACTAGTAAGTTACGTTCATAGTATGGACAAAATGGGCTTTTCCATGAAATCCATATACCCCTAATGGAGACACACAGGGGGTGTAACCGCATTTGAAATTTACACTCTCTATGTGGAAGATAAGGGTCATGTCTTCCATAGAGGGTGTATGAATTTCAACTGGAACAGTCCAAGACTTTTGTTGTGATTATTTGAAAATGTTCTTATTGCCCATTGGAGTTTAACACAAAAGTTGTGCAAATATTGCCATGGTCTGTACACATACATGACCAAAAACATGATAGTAAAAAGAGGTGTTTGTTTTCACCATGCAAGTAATAATTGGTTTTAGATTTTTGCTCAGGTTCAACTGCAATAGCCCATTTGATTTGTAATGTACCTAAGAGTAGACTATGCCATAGTCAATTTTGATAAATAAAAATATGTTATCAATCATGATGAATTCATTCAGTTGAACTTGACAAACAGTCTCACCTGAAATAGCCCTGTCAACCAGCTCCCTCACTTGAGGTTTGCCATCATCAATAGCCACCATATTAGGGCACCCTTTTACCATATTAGGGCATCCTTTTACCATATTAGGGCACCCTTTTACCATATAAGGGCTTTCTTTTACCATATTTGGGCACCATTTTACCATATTAGGGCATCCTTTTACCATATAAGGTATACCATATAGTCTCACCTGAAATAGCCCTGTCAACCAGCTCCCTCACTTGAGGTTTGCCATCATCAATAGCCACCATATTAGGGCACCCTTTTACCATATTAGGGCATCCCTTTTACCATATTAGGGCACCCTTTTACCATATAAGGGCTTTCTTTTACCATATTTGGGCACCATTTTACCATATTAGGGCATCCTTTTACCATATAAGGTTTACCATATAGTCTCACCTGAAATAGCCCTGTCAACCAGCTCCCTCACTTGAGGTTTGCCGTCATCAATAGCCACCATATTAGGGCATCCTTTTACCATATAAGGTATACCATATAGTCTCACCTGAAATAGCCCTGTCAACCAGCTCCCTCACTTGAGGTTTGCCGTCATCAATAGCCACCATATTAGGGCATCCTTTTACCATATAAGGTATACCATATAGTCTCACCTGAAATAGCCCTGTCAACTAGCTCCCTCACTTGAGGTTTGCCGTCATCAATAGCCACCATATTAGGGCATCCTTTTACCATATAAGGTATACCATATAGTCTCACCTGAAATAGCCCTGTCAACCAGCTCCCTCACTTGAGGTTTGCCGTCATCAATAGCCGCATCCAGCATATCTGTCGTCACCCACCGTAATCGCCGGATTCGGTTCTGTATCGCTAGATCCTTCTGCTCATCGTCCGTAAATGCCGGACAGAAGAGGGTCTGGTAGAGTCGGGTCATCACAATTTTCTCAATGTTGTCCATCATGTTCTCACAAACTTCAGGGCTGGTACCTTGAAATTAAAATGAAGGCCCTATCTGTAATAGCTGCCCCATATACAATTTGATAATTTCTGCATTCTATATTGTACACATATGACACCTGGCAGCTATTGCAAGTGGGAACTTCTTCTTGCACTAAACTCTGTATTTAAGTGATTATCGAATGTACCATTGGCCCCTGTACATGTTGAAAGCAAACCCTCTTGTGTAACCTCTTGGCAGTTTTATTTTAAACATATGTTCAAGGGCCACAAGTACATATAATTTGGTTCACCTCAAGTTTGGTATTGACGTATGTGCGTATTTCGTTGGCCTAAGCCGTGAATCGTGCGCGCCAAGTTAATCACGCAAAGTGTACACTCACACGCACAAGAGCGATTTGTCGGCACGCTTGCGGCGCAATCACGAAAAAGCATTGACGTCACTACCGAACTTGAGGTGAACCAAATTATAGGAGGTTATGCCCAATGATGTTGTATTTCAAAAATAATAAAATCTGATGTGCGGCTGTGATTCCAAAAATATACCAAATATGATGAAAAAGAGACTCCAAAATAATAAAAAATTTGGGAATTTGAAATATAATTAAGCTAAATTTGGCAACTATTTTTATGCATTTGACTAAAAAGAAATGACAAATTGGCACTTTTCCCAGATTTTTGGAAAAAAATTTGAAAAAGCAGGCCTTCTCTAAACTTGTTTTCTGAAATTTGAAACCTAAATCAGGGCTATCAAAATGTTGAAAAAGCAGACCTTCTCTGAACCTGTTTTCTGAAATTTGAAACCTAAATCAGGGCTATCAACTTTCACGCATTCTGTGTGAGTCTCACACCTCGAGCACTTCATGCTAATAAGGTAGCATAAAATTTCATTAATCGTCAAATTATAGTTTTGTTATCCAAACCCCTTACACTTTTTATATTCTCAAGCACCCCGGAGAAAATAATTGGTGTCAACAGTTAACAATTTTAGTCAGCAAACAATATTTCCATCCTAATAATAAGCCCCTGTTGGAGAATATCTCACTCCAAGCAATTCCAAACAGCCCAGACCTAAATCAAAACCAAACTTTCACTAAAAATCCCCTATGCATGCACTATATGCACATGCCATGCAACAAGACAGGTCATATACAGTATTATGCAATCAAGGGTCCAATGGATCTATATAATTTCCTTGTTTTATATCACTGGGCCATTCCAGTTGAAATCCATACAGCCCTCTATGGAAGACATGACCTTAATCTTCCACACAGGAGTGTGAATTTCAAATGGGGTTACATGGATGACAACATTTGAAATCTATACTCTATGGGTAGGAGATTAAGGTCATGTCTTCAATGGCCCATTTGAAAAGTTCATTACAGTCTATAAAAAACAAAAAAACAAAAACAAAAACAAAAAAACCAGTTTCAGTGACATTTCTATGATAATCTATCATCTTCTTCAGACTGGCAACCCATACCACTGCTTACAATGTACTGTCCATTTAAAGGCTTTGGAGACTGCCACAGTGGGCGTAGTGATGAGTTGGTCAAAGATGTTATAAAATGTCTTTATTAAGAATATTGTCTAATTCAGATAGCTTCCTTTAAGCCATCTGGTAGTTTTTATGACCCTCTGTCTATAACTTTGGCCTGATCCCATTTAATGCTGTGGTTTGTACCAACAGCGATAGCAGATTTGTGCTGATCTGTGATGGAGGATTTGCGAGTTGCTCTGGTGTATTGTAGGGGCAAACAAATTACATAACATCTTTGATCAACTCATCACTGCACTCTCTATGGCAGTCTCCAAAGCCTTTTTTTTTTTTTAAAGAAAGCGCAGTGATTTATAGTGCGCTACGCACAGGCACAACCCCTAGATGTTGATCCACAAACCTCAGCACATTTTACAGGTTGTCGATGACCACTACAGCCCAATATCATTCCACAAACCATCATTAAAATATAACACAGGGACATACTGGCAGCTAAGAAGCGCACACCCTAGACATTCCACAATTGACCTTCACAGCCATGCAGGATCCAATCAGCTCCCCAAGTTTTGCATAAGTTACAACAAGCCAATTAGCATTATAAGATCCTTGTCTAGGGGAATTTCAAGCTTACACAATTTTTACACAGGAGCGTATTAAACTACCGGATGGTGGTGGGTTGCCAATCTGAAGAATATGATAGATTATCATAGAAACATCACTGAAAACATAAGTAAATAAACCATCTTTAAGGAGGCATATAGGAAAAACATGCATGTAGCTTAACCATAACCCTACCCGTGGTTTTGGTGCTATCGGAAGGGAAAGAAGGAACAAAAAAGGAGAGAAGATGAAGAAGAAAGTCACTTGGCACCCCCGGGATGCGAACCTCGAACCCTCGCATGCCACGCAGAAGATTCCCAGCATGTAGCTACACAGGTGACGTTGGCCCGGCCAACGATTCCCTGGGTATATATGACTTGGTCTGATTGCGTCATCAAGTCCCGTGGAATGCATGCACGCAGAGTGGTTTTAATAGTGAGCTTTAGTGAGTCCTAGTTGGGTTAGGGTTAAGGATCTTTTACTACAATGGACTTTCCAAATCATGTTCACAACAATCCAAATGAACTTATTCAAGAAAAAAAATGGAAGTAAAGTAATAAGTAGATACATACACACTGAGGAAGAAACAAGAAAAAACATAAACAAGGCACATCATAAACATCTAAGATAGATATCTACTGCTGATAATAAGGAGGTGATAGAGTTATAGTAGATGTGCTGTGTATACATATATGATGATCCTTGAATGAACCACATGGATTTAAAGTTACACAGTGAGAAGTGTATGAAAGGAATATGAGATTGAAAAAGTGTAAATACTAGGCAGGGTATAGTCCATGTATACCTTGCACAACAGTTAAGGGCTGGCGGGTGACAGTTTTGCTTAAAAACAAACATGTAAATAATGAAGCAACAACTGAAAAGAATTACATCAAAATAACAGAATATACAATTCATAAAAATAAATTACCTGAATCTGGTGACAAATTATACAATTGGGCAACAGGTGGTTTGCATGACCACATTCTGTTGCGGCATTTCAGACTATTATAAATCAATAACAAAAGCAGATTTCAGACATTATCACATACAAAAAGAAATTGCTGACTGCTTTTTATTTGTGTATATTGTACCAATTAATTTGGCAGTGAGTTAGTAGACATACGATGTTTCTATGCACTGATATCATGCATATTTACGTTTTCATGCTTTTATGCAAGTAATCATAATGGCAACTGCATGATCTAAGGGACTGGAACACTCAGAAAGCATTGTTATAAACTTACTATATTCAAAAATGGTATTAATATTTATAAAGCAATGAACCAATAGCAACATACGGATCTTTGAAAAGTGTGTTTCATTGAAATATTGTGCATTTTTAAATGACACATAATCTGTGATGATATGAAAACTGTGTGTGGGTGGTTAAGAATTACATAATAGTGACTGTGATCATAGAACAGAGACCTCTGTGGATGAGTTTGCATGTGACTGTCATATTAAGACAGAGTGTGAATGAGCTTAGTGATCGATCAAAGGTGAATTAAGACCCCATTAAATGCATATTTTTAGTTTGTCAACTGCGATTTCAGGCAGTAAAATTGAAATTGCTGATTTGTTCTTCCTTTTGTATACAACACAAGACATAACTTTTATCTTCCACAGAGGGAGTGTGAATTTCAAATGGGCTTACCTGAAAATGGTGACTCCCTTTGAAATCAACACCACATGTATGGGAGATTAAGGTCATGTCTTCTATTATAGGGAGGGGTGTATGGATTTCAACCGGAATATCCATATGATAACCAAACTGCTATTAAAAACAGGTGGTGATTTATAAAGTGTTTCATAGGGATGGTGTCAAAACCCGATTGCTGGCACCCTGTGGCAGGACAGCAGTTTAACCGTGTGCTGAGGCTTGTCGATCAACATCTAGGCATTGTGCCTGTGCATAGCGCACTATAAATCACTGCGCTTTTCTTCTTTTTTCTATTGTTCCAAATAATAGAACCCCGATTCAGCCAGTGTTTTTTTGCAATTGACCGGCAGTTTTGTTTTGAAGCCACCCCATTGCAATGATGATATGCATGTTAGTGAGATCAAGCACCAGTTATCAAGACCATGCAGGGTGATATAAACGTCATGTTTGAATTGAACTATGTACTCCAGAATCAAGAAATGACAGCATTAGCTTCAATGTCACAGAGGTTTTCAATAGAATTTTGACTGGGAACTAACTGTAAAAGTGGAAATTTTCGTGCTACATTTATTTTCGCGTATTTTGCATTCCAAGCTGCTACCACGAAAAAAAACCAGTTAATTTTACATTCAACAACTCTTCCTATACCTTTGTACAGGAGCCAACCGTTGTTAAACCGTGATGAATCCACACTTTTTTACTGAAGTGATATCGCGAATGCGAAGCGAGACTACGCATTCACGCGGGAGAGCGTAAAATTAAATCATGTCTGGAACTTTTGTGCGTGCAATGCGTGTGCAAGCTTGCAAGTTGAATCTGAGAGCTGTTGAATTCAGTATTTTTCAGGTAGCGGCTAAACATTGCCGTTTTATTCTGTAGGCCCTAGTTTTATTGCTGATATCAACAGAGAAATCATTGAAGTTTTTGTCAAGATGAGTGGCAATGATTAAGTGATATTCCTCGTGAAATAATCGGGAATTATACGATCTTTAGCTTCTTTTCGTTGTTGAAAGGATTCAATCATGTTTCACCGTTGTTCATCACCGTTTAACAACTCGCGTCCGCGTAGCGTCTGCGTGGTTTACTTCGCCGCAAAGTAAACCACGCAGACGCGCCGGACGCGAGTTGTTAAACAGTGATGAACAACGGTGAAACATGATTGAATCACTAAGTATATCATTACCATGGACGAAAAAGATACAAGCAGTGTACAAGCAGTCAAAGTCTCAGCATCACCGCTAATGAGGGCCAATTGTTCCATGAAATGCGACAGGCAAAACTGCTACACACTCACCGCGTCGCGCATGCACGCGAAGCTCTATTGCGTATACGCAAAGGCATGCACTGGTGGGATTGTTAGACACAGCACAATCGAACAATCGGCCCTCATGAGCATGCAAGAATTCACAGCATACAATGCACTGCGGCCCTGATTTGGTAAAACGATCTAACTTGAAATTGGGACATTTTGAGATAAATCCATATCATAGCTAATGTGAGGGCGCTCTTTCCATTGGTGACATCCTAAAATCACCACCATGCCACCAAATAATGAGATTTTTTATATTTTCTAAGACATTAGATCTATTTAATAATTTATTTTATTCAAAAAGAAAAACGTCAAGTGTTCAAACTTTAAAGCTCTTTTTCTCGAAAGAGCGATTTTAATTTCAAGTTAGATCATTTTACCAAATCAGGGCCGACTGGGACTTTGACTGTTGATATGGTCTGTAGTAGTCTGTGATCATTACAATTAGATGGCAATGATAAAAAAATCACAAAAAGCAGCCTTTTCAGATACAACCGTATGTGAAGCCGATGCTGTGATTAATGGTTAATGATAGTCTGAAATGTTTTGTGCAACAGGTCATGTGATCATGCATACCTGGGTTGGCGCCCCCTCTGCGTACACCAGATCCACGCCTACCTTTAAAGGCTGGGTGCGTTTTGATGCGGTCTGACATGGCTTGGTAGAAATCCTGCACCATCTCGGACTGTTCATCTACAGTAATATGGTTAAGTCTGCAGGAAGGAGAGTTGTATAAATTATACATCATGTCAAATAATGCAGTGGCATATCATAGGGCACAATCCCCCCAATCAATATGAAAATTTAAGATTTTTTAATTTTTTATTCAAATGTGAAAAAAACCCAAAGTCATATTCTACTGCATGAAGTGTTGTATTGAACAATAAAGTGATGCTGCTATTGTATTGCAAATTGCAATGGGGTAATCTAAGAGCAGGGGTCTGTCTGGTGGTTCATATTTCCCCCACCCCCCCACCAGACTAAAGTACAGGAATAAAAATACACTGAAAAAAAAATTGCAGAAAAATGGCTTGTGCCCCCGCCCCATGAGGCCTTGTACATGTACCCCCATAATGCTTGATGCCCCCATCAAATAGGATGACTCATGCTATACGTCACTGAGAACGAGCATGGAATCGGGATAAACCAAGTACACATGAGTCCTTGGGCCGCGCCGGGGCTTGAACCCGGGACCTCAGTGGTGCAAAGCGAGGGAATTACCGCTGCGCTAACTATCTATATTGTAGATATGATGAAAGTGTGAATCTAGCACCTCCACACCCTCATTCTGAGTAGGTACTCTTTGGATATAAACTCTTTGATTCACACAGATCAAACCAGGAAGTGGTTTATTTTGGGTGTAAACTACTTTTTGTTGCAACATCAGATACAGGAAGTGAAACCAGCATCTTGTGATAACAGGAGCATTGATTGAAGTGTGAATTAGTCCATTGTGTTCTTTGTATTTTAATTCCCAACACAATTATATTCCTATTGTTACTTGCATTCTCAGATCAGTGCACTTTCGAAACCAACACAAGTAAATGTGTCGAAACATGAAACTATAGTCATATTTTATGGCAGTTATTTCTCTGACTTCTTTTATTTGAATATTTCTTACCCAATGCTTATCATTTTCTGTAAAATTGTGTCATTTTACAAATTGAAAATACCATGCATGTCATTTGTGTTTTCTTCTCATGACTGTTGAAACATTGAGTGAAATTCAAAGTTAGTTCAAAGTAGTTCTGTGAGGGTATAGTACAGGAGGTATGGTTGAATTGACATGGAATGACCCTATGTGGCAGTTTTTCTATATAAGAGCTTTTACATCCCTGATTAATTTTAAGCTTTAATGGGCTATTCCAGTTGAAATCCATACACCCTCTATGTGGAAAATTTAAGATCATGTCTTCCATAGAGGTGTTTGGATTTCAAATAGTGGAAAATCCCTATAAGCTTTACTATTCTTACTCTAATTAGCTCAATTAAAGCCATATTTATAACGAATCAAAATCAGAGTCTAGTACCTGATTGATTGAGTGCTAACCACATGCTTCAACATCAAAATGCTAAGTTTTCAGATATTTTCTCAAAATATCAAAAGCTATTTCAAGAACCACTGAACCAATTCTTTTTTGTACTCATTTAAATGCATTTTTCATGCCGATTCCAAATATGATCATACAAATATACAATTCTAAAAATGTTGAATTTTTAAAGACAATTTGGGACTTTGGCGTCTGCAGTTGACATCAATGGACTGCTGCCTTTGATTTGAGTACTCACTCTTTCATTTTTTCTACAGAGGCTTTTCAAAAATCATGAGGTATCTCAAGAATCACTGAACCAATACTAGGCTTGTTTGTACTTATTTTAATGCATTTTTCATGCTGATTCCAAATATGGTCACAAATACAAATATACCGGTGTATACAATTCTAAAATTTTTGAATTTTTAAAGAAAATTTGGACCTAGTCATCTGTGGTTGATACCTGTGGTCTACTACATGAGTATACTCACCCTTTAATTCTTTCTACAAAGGCTTTACACTGTTTGTTGAGATCCTGTGCAGCAGGTCTGTTCAGCACCTTAAGGAATTCATGGAAATCACCCATAGCCTTCTGGCTCTCTGTACTGATTCTCTTGTCTACTGATTGGTGTGGTTGTGCTTGCTGACCTGATGGTACATCTAAAAACATGTGTAAAGAACAATAATTGTACAAGTCATTTACAGTTTTCCCCCTTATTTTTGTAATATGTCTTGTATGTATTGCCCTGCCCCATCTCTGGTGCCCGGGGGGATCACTCATGTATAAAAGTTGTAAGGATCCGCGTGAATTGACTTTCAAAAATGACCCTACATGTAAGCTAGGATGTCGAAAATTTGTCAAACCAACCCTAATAAAAACACCCTAAGCAAGGAAATGGTTTGAAATTTACCCCTAAACAAGGACATATTAATAGACATTGCGTGTATCGGTACAGTGATATCGGTAAGCTTAAAATTGGTGCTGCTGAGGTACATAGAAACAGATCACCTGTGTATACATTAATGTACGGCTTTCATTTTTAAATATGATAACAAATGGGCTATTGATTAGATCAATCTACCATACCGTACTCTTGTGGAAGATATGATAAGTCTTCTACAGAGGGAGTATGTTTTTGAATGGAATTGGCTAGAGTTAATTACCATTACATTGTGTATTTGTCAAATGTCGAATACAACAAGATTTCAGTCATAGGCACGTTATCATGCAGGCTTATAGGCTTGAAACAGGCACTGTCATTGATTGGTTAGGGTTAGTTTAGGGTTAGGATTAGGGTTAGAGTTAGGGTTAGGATTAGGGTTATGAATAGTCTTAGGGTTAGCTTACACAAAATAATTACTTGAAGGTTGGACCCCCCCCCCCAGTAGCTTGTTGAATCAAAAGCTAGCTAGTGAGGGCTGCAAACATATTCAAAGCGCTATCAGAATGTAAGTTTCTAACTATTAATAACTGAAATTCTATCGTGTTCGACCAGTAATGACTTTGAAAACCATACTCCTCCTGTATATGGCTTTACCTATCTTCCACAAGCATTTCAAATGAAAACCTAATGGTGCACATGGGCTCCTTTGCTAAAATGTTAATTTCATGAACAAATTGAGAAAATCCCAACAAAAATTAAAGAGTCCCTAGTGCTACCCTTATTCACAGGTGCAATTTTTACGGGAAGGCACTTTTAATTTGTGTCTATAATTCCTGATGTCAAAGGAGCCCATGCACCATTTCATATATTTAAAACCCATAGTCCCTCTGTGGAAGATTTTTAATTTTCCACAAGAGGCATGTGGATTTTAAATGGAATAACCATGTGTCATGCTGTGGTATTGTGTCATTATGTGCATTGTGCAATGATTGTTTGCCAAATAGAACAGGTTGGAGTCCCGGGGGTACTCAGTACAAATGGCCACACGGGACGTGCCGCAAAACATGGGTAGCATTTTCAGCCTTCTGGTATACCAATGACCCCTTTTTCAAAGCCTATTTAGGTATATGAATGGGTCCTTTTTTCAAAATTTTCTCAATTTTTTCGGAAAACAGCCCAATTTTTCCTTAATCTAGCCAAAATTTTCCCAAATTTTTGGGAAAATTTGTAAAAACTAAGACAATTTTGAGTAAATTCGGCCGAAAATTTTGACTTTTGGTATATAAATGGGTCCAAATTTCTTGAAAAATTGGTATATTTATGGGTCTACTTCCAAAATCTCAGCGGCACATCCCTACCAAAACCAAACTTGAGTACCCCACCGGGGTTGGAGTTCCCCCTTTGCTTGACTGTGTTTGTCACAGTATAGGCCTATATTTCAGGTTATAAATAATTCTGAAACCAATCCATTGCAAAACATCAACACACACTTTTCAAATTTAGTAACCATATATGAGCATAGATTACATACATGTACTTAGATAATCTATGCCATGCGTCATCTTCAGCAGATGACACAGGTCTGCTCAATTTGAATATAATGGTACCTGGATGGGATCCAAATATTGTTAACGGGTTTTATTTAAAAATTTAATTATGTAACATATTCATTTGATGCAATATCTGTCCAACTATCTCTAGATACATCTCTCTCCCACTCTCAAAATACATGTCTCTCCTCTCCCTTCCTCCTCTGTCTCGCTCCTGCCTCCCCTCTCTCTCTCTTATATTCTCTCACTCCCTCCCCATCTCTCTTTTTCTCTCTCTCTCCCTCTCCACCAGTGAAACAAAGTATGATAACATGATCTCTCCCTCCCTCCCCCCTCTCTCTTCCCATGTCTTTTTTGCCTTCCCTCCCTCTCTTCCCCTCCCTCCCCTCCACGTCTCACTCCATACCTCCCTCTCTCTCTTCCTCTCTCACTCCCCCCTCCTCATCTCTTTTTTCCTCTCTACCTCCACCAGTGTAAGAAAGTATGATAACATCATATTGCACAAGTTTCCTTTAATATTTTGGCCACTTTCACGAGTGCGACCTCAAAGAGCATTTCCGAGATAAAATTGATCTACAATTGTATAATTTTCTGTTAAGTTTAAACAAACATCATTTTCAAAAACTACCATTTGTTTAATTGTATGTTAAATGTTATGTACATTGTAACCTTTTGATCAGCAAGCATGCTGGTATATTGCATCATTTTCAACTTGCAACCTTTTCAACATATCAGCTTGTACTTTTCAAATAAACAACTTGTGATGACTCATGCTCTGCAGATGAAGTATTTTAATACAATGGCACATCAAATTTGGATAGGATTCAAAACATATCATTACATTAAAATTACATATTATACCGTAAAAAATTATTTTTCAGTTTATATTTTGCCATACTTATAATATAAAAAAAAATTTAAATGCCAATAAAACAATGATTGGAATGGAAACTGTGATGAAAAACAGAAATAATTCAAATTTTCTAACAACAGAAAAAGTGATAGAAATGACAACACAGAGGCCTATGGAGCACTGTATAAAGATGCAATTAAGGTCTATAAAAAATTATTTGATTGGCGTAACTGACCGACTCCTAAAAAAGGTCCAACCCTAGACTTTTTGCATATTTTTTTTGCAAAAAAATATTTTAAAATTAAAAAAAAAAATTGAAATTAAAAAAAAAGTTCCACAGCCTTTATCAGACGCGATTTACAGCTTTTAAGAAATGGTAAAAAAAAACTATAAAAAAAAAATACCGACAGACCTACCCTATTTTTTTATGTTTCCCCAATCAAACAATAATTTAGGCCTAATTATGAGCAACTCACTTTTTCAATGTCCCAATCAATATACACTCTTGAAATATACCCCAAAAAGATGATGCCAAAGTACTGAGTTGTGCACATTATGATCTTTTATAATAAGGCCTAAAAAAATTGTTTGATTGGTGTAACCCGACTGACCCTAAAATTAGGCCTAACCCTAGACTTTCTTTCTAAAATATGAAAAAAAAAAAAAATTAAAAAAGTTCCAAGGCCTTTATTATATGCAATTTACAGCTTAAAATATGTGTGTAAAAAAAAAAAAATAATAATTTAAAAAAATGCCGACCGACCTACCCTAATTTTTTTTAATGTTACGCCAATCAAACATTTTTTAGGCCTAAAGGGGTATTCCAGTTAAGTCAAGTAACCATATGTAAAGTTATGAATACCCAATACTAGACGTAACTTTATGAAGGGTCCCTGTAGTAAATCCCTATTAGGGTACCATTCGTAAGTAAGTTTAGTGAAATGGATTTTATGACTCGTCGTAAGTTACGATCGATTTCAAGACTTACGAAGCTTCGTAAAGTTTAGTGAAATGGATAAGGACTGACATATACACAGAATCAAAGCCTTAACATCCCCTCCTAAGGAGTCACAGAGTACTCTCATGGCTATGCGGAGAGTTGAAGTCGGAATTTAAACTGATGTTAACTTTATATTCAGACTTTATTTTCTCCTGGTTAATGTCCCAGCATGTTACCACTACTGGGAATTGAACCAGGGACCTCATGAACCACTAGGCCACGCTCTAAATATTATATCCTTAAATACAGTGTCTTTAGGGGCTGTGCAATAATTATGAGCCCTGGGGGTGGGTAAAATTGGGGGGAAAGAAATTTTTGGTGCACCGGAAGGGGGGGGGGCAAGCAATTTTTGGCAAGCTGAGAGGGGGGAGCGATTTTTGGCACACATTCATGGGGCGCCTCTTGAATTAAACGTTCTAAAATTTAAAAAGGCTTGGGAAAACAGTACGTTTCCTGCTTTATATCTAGAGCATTTAAGGGCTGTTCGTGGAAAATTTACCTCCCCCCGGCCTCATAATTATTGCACAGCCCTTATCATCTTACACATACCTTTGCTTGGACTACGACTGCTTTTCCCAAAGAACGTTTTCACCGTCTTACTCCTCGTTGATGCCTGCTGCTCTTTTTTCTTGCCAAATTTATCAAAGAGAAGAGGCGAGTCACCTTGAGCTTGAGGGCGCTGTGGAGGTGGCGGCGGCGGTGTCTGGCCTTGTGCTTGGCTTTGTTGGCTGGGATTCAACTGCGCCATTTCATCTTCAATCATTCTGTTAAAATTTATTGACAATAACATCTCAATATTTGACATTGTTTGATTTTCAGGGTTAGAGTTAGCAGTTTTTCAGTGCAGGGGTAGCATTAAAGCCCGAAAGTCGGAGGTTGTTTTCCCGTGTTTTTCACTCCCGAGCTTGCAGAAAATACAAATACATGGGGTGAAAATAAAATCTCAGGGGTAAAAAATATTTTGCAGTGTAGTCAGGGGTAGGAGTAAGGTCCAAAAGTAGAGGGTCAGAGTTCACCCCCGAGCTTGCACATATTCCCAATACAGAGGGTGAAAAATTAATATTTTTTTAATTTAGGGGGTCATTCACCCCCGATCGGGGTTTAACGCTACCCGTTTCAGTGCGTAGGGCCGGGGCTGTGAAAGGCCTTTTCTGACATCACAAAATCCACCCGTCCTGGCACAAGCACACTCAAAGGTTGTTTCCCATTTTGCATGCACCCCCAATGGAAGGAAGGAACTCTAGTACCCCCCCCCATGGAAGCAAGGAACTGGAACCAGATATACAGTACCTGTTTATCAGTGAACTGCATTTGACCTAATTAGTGCCCTGTGTGCTTATTACAGTCAGTCAACATAATCTTAAACTTGGAAAGTTTAGATTGATCAACATTAAATGGAATTTACTTGTACATGTGCATTGAAAATGGGAATGACAACTAATGCCCTGCGGGGCAAAATTTTTTCCACCCTAATCCTACCATTCCCCGAATAATACCTACAAAACCCGACCCGACATGTCCCCCAAAATTTGGAAAAAACCTGCCCGATTCGGACCGATTGAATTGTTTTGCACACCAGACCACCTGACCGGCCGATCTGAACTTCTGTTAAACATATCCCATTCTAGCTTTTCCAAATCCAATCAGAAGTTTCAAAGTTCTTTTCAAATTGGATCCAATCAATGTAAAAAGAAAACTAAGAATATGCAATCACCCATATTCACAATAATTATGGATTTAAAATACCGGTACCATGTACTCAACCTGAAGTGAAATTTTACTGTAAATAAAGAAATTAATGAACACAACATCATTTTTGTGGGATACTTCCGGCGATATTCAGCACGAGAGGGTACATAATTCAGCTATAAAAGATAAACATTTTACTTTTTTTCCTGATCCCGACTCAAACTGAAAGAGAGAACCCCGGTCAGTTTGAACTCGGCAAGAACTCACCCTGATCCGGGACAACCCGAAGACAACCAGAACTAAGAAAAAAATCAACATTTGAGGTATGGTATACACCCCTTGGTAAGTTGACATGGAATGATCCATTCCATTTCATGTCTATTTTGTTATAAATGTGTTTTTAGCTCAGTATGTAATTTTGAGGATCAGATCAGAATAGGTCCTACCTTCTAGCTAGCTGGGCATCGCTGTCAATCTGAGCTTGTCTCGCCTTCTCCTCCTCCTCCTCTAACTGTACCATCTGATGTCTTGCTTTAACCTTATGACATACTTCTCTCCAACACTTAGAACAATACCCTTGCCATGCTGCATTGCCGTAGAAATCACATCCATTCTTGCACATCAATTCTGCCTCATCGACGTGAAAACCTTTCTTCTTTTTACCGGATGGTAGATTATTCATGGTTGTGATTGTGTGAGTTGTTGAATGGGTTGGTTTATACTTTACACAATGAACTCGGCATCTGTAATGTGTGTAAAATGACAAAGTCAATCCCATAATTTCTCATATCTCATGGGGGAAAACAAATTTTGCAATTTTTCCAGGTATTTGAGATTCAGTATTATGTTACTTAGTAAATTAGGGGAACATATCAAAAAGTTGGGTCAATTAATTCACAAAGTTCTGTCACCAAAGTGACTTAAATCATCTGCCCTCACTGCTCAATTCAACTAATAACATGCACTGCAACTTGTATCCAAGTTGCATTTTCAAACTAGCATTAGTATTTTTATGTAAATATTTATTAATAAATATAGTACTAGTACTATGTAGCGAACTTAACCATGAACTGTTCAAAGCTAGGTCAGCACAAAGTAAAACCTGTACAGTACTACTTACTAAGCCTGTAAAACCAAGGGTTGTGATCAGATTGAAAAGTGGTTGTTTTTTTTAAGTGGAAAAACAATGTAAAACAGGCATGAGACTGCACTTTCCTAAAAAAAACTGAACATCACATTCACAGACTGGCTTTTGAGGAGAGCGAGAGCAATCACTCTCTGCTGCTCTCTTTAAATCTGATATAGGAGAGTGATTTTTAGCTCTACTTAGTTGACCATTCTCTCCTCACATTTTATTGTAAATTGATCTAAACAGCTCTCCTTGAAGGCTCCAGAAGAGCTATTTAATGATCTCCTGCAAATTCCAAAGACAGTCCCTGGAAAATACATTGTGAAATTGGGCAAAAAGTACCAAAAACAGGTTGAAATTAAATAAATTTTTGACTAAAAAAACTAAATTCAGTTTTAAAACTGAAATTTCTTATGCCTGGTAAAAATGCCAAATGGGCTGAAAATAAAATAAAACATGTAAATTTTGAGAACAAAAGAAGATAAAATCAGCAGAAGAGGAACTCTCATAGACTCACAACCCTGCGATATTTTAGGATACAGATATTTTCACTGTTTTGAGCTTGGTCCCTGAACATGTTTAATTTAAAGCAAATCTGCTAAGGTTACATTGGAGGTTTTCACATGTTCAGGGGCCAAGGACACATCTATCTGTTTTTTCCTGCCCAACGACGTAATACCATTACAGGGTGCTGAATTCCTGGAGCTATGTAAAACCGCAAAATGCACAAAAATAAAAGCACCACAAAAATTTTGGCTATACATTTTTTGTATGTGTTTATTAAAATATTTAAAACCCCATAAACATTAGAATGCAATTTTTATCTGTCCATTTCCTCTTTTAAAATGGGACTTTTCCAGTTGAATACATACACCCTGTGAACGACATGACCTTAAATCTTTGGCACAGGTAGTGTGAATTCCAAATGGGATATACCTGAATGAATGGGTGACTCCATTTGAAATTCACACCCCTGTGTGGGAGATTAAGGTCATGTCTTCCATAGGGGTATGGATTTCAACTGGAATAACCCAATGTTTATGGTTTTGTTATCACCATGCATTTCCTGTCAATGTGTGCCATACTTGATCAGGGTTGCCAAACCCGCGATTTGAAAGCCCAATTGGGTGACTTTTGAAGATTTTTCCGCGACTTTTGACAATTTCCTGTCCCATAGAAACCAATGGTTAAGAAAAAATTTGGGCGACTTTTCAACATTGGCTCCCGCGATTTCCGACAGTTTCATGCCCCATAGAAACCAATGGTAAAGAGAAAAATTGGGCGACTTTTCGATTATTTGACCCGCGATTCAGGCTGAAATCTTTTGGCAACCCTGTACTTGATGATAAGCAGGAAACCAGGGTCATTGTAGAAAAGAACTTGTGTCAACTTTTGACCATTATCTTATCTGGCATGAGGAAAAAGCTAGAAAAGTTAGATTCAAATTTAAAAGGGGCTGAGTAATAAAATTGGGGGGAGGGGGGTCAAGAAATTTTTGGTGAGCCGAAAGGGGGAGGGGGTAGATTTTTGGCAAGCCGAAGGGGGAGGGGGCAAGAGATTTTTGGCACACATTCATGGGGTGCCTTTTATTAAAAACGCTATAAAAAGGCTTAGGAAAACAGTACGGGAACGATTTAAATGCAAATTTTCATGCTCGCTGCACTCGCAACATGTACATGTATCTAGACCATTTAAGGTTTGCAAATTTGGGATCCCCAAAATTTGGTAACAAGTGCAAAGGGTGGGGGAGGAAAGATTTTTTGGCGGGCCAAGCGATTTTTGGCAGGGGCAAGCGTTTTTGGGCGAGCCGTTTGGAATTCCCCCCCCCCTCCCGGCTCATAATTATTGCACAGCCCATAAAGATATTGAAAAGGAAAACAGTAAAGGCCAGACAGACAGGAGGGTTGAGAAGGGACAAGAACCAGGCTCAACAGCAGGCAGCACATTTTAAAGCCAACATTTATTGCAGGTTATAAAAACATCAAAAATATTATTTTCAGAAAAATATATTGCATAAAAAAGTGAGAGGTGCACTGAAACAATCACACTACGTGTGTGTCATTTCATATAATAGCTAGGAATAAATACCAGACTCATCTCAAGTGGAGGTCACTTCAAATCAACAGGTGCTGTGTACATGTATGTGTTTAAATGTGTTTAATGTGTATTCTGATATTCACATCTATGTATTTTAAAAGCCGTCAGTACGAAGCAATCGTTGTTCCAAAAATGATTGCAAATTACACATTTGTAATCATTTTTCACCACAAAATATGAAAACACAGGTGAGCAATAGAGGTACTGTGCATGCTTTTATCGATTGGCTCTGGAACAAAGGGTTTGAACCGGTTTCCGCCCTCGTATTAATCATAGCACAGTGCAGCTGCAGTCCATTCAATCAAATACTAGTAGTGCATTTGTTATGTGTGTGAGACGAACTGTCGCGGTAGATGCAATCATCATTCATGATCATGCACAACCTCATTCTACATGTCTAGATGTATGATGAATATATGGAGAGGTCAAACAGGTTGTTAATTAATTATCAATATTAATATTTTGCGACATTTAAATTATAATGAAAACAATTAACACTGAAGACACCCTGGCACCTGCTACAACTTGAGAACAAGTCCTCAAACGTTCTGGCTTGAGCATTTTGTTTGAGCCTGATCCCACCAGGACCCAAGCGTGTCTCCATACGGAGCGACCGTTTAAACAAATAAACAAATGTTCAAACAACTGTCAGAGATTGCTCGAGAAGTCTGTCTAGCCAAGAATTTGCTCACCGATAGCTTCACATTCTAGGCTAGACCGTAGCATTCAAAATATAGTCGGAATCGCTGAAGCATGACACTGTGTAAAGCAATGGAAGTTCAGAAGTAAACACAGCTGATCACGACAGGCTATTGCATCAAAAATGTTGCTAAAATTACACTTCAGCAAAATTATAGACTGTCTAAAAAATTATAGGCAAATCTTGCTCAAAACAAAAGATACTGTTGACTCATCAAAATTAGTGGGGATTATGCACTTTCAGTTTCCCACACGTTTGAACGGGAATTGGATTGCGTACCGTACTTTTTCGATGTCTAGTGAGCAAATTTCTTCAATATTTTGAGAAAATGATGTCAAATTTTCTATATTGTTTGGTAAAAATGTCTTTTGCCAGTAGTAGGCAGTGTTCGAATTTAGGAAAAATAAGTGGTTGTCCCACGGACAACCAGATTACAATTTCTGGTTGTCCGTCTAAGTTTTTGGTTGTCCGTAGGCCTACAAATGTAGGCCCTACTTTTGGCTAGATTTATGGCTAGATTTATGGTTGTCCGGCGGACAACCGAATCAGTATTTTTGGTTGTCCGGCGACTTTTTTAGTTGTCCCGGGCAACCGGACAACCAAAATTTCGAACGCTGGTAGTAGGCCTATGTTTAAAGTTGTAATTTTGTGTTTTTGATCACAAAGATCGGATATTTTCGTTCCCGATTCGAATTCTGAACCCTTCGCAAGGGTGCCGATTTTGGCAGAACTTTGACGATAATTTTGCCTTTTTGGACACTAAAATGCATTCGATCCTTAATTTTGTTTCAACCGAGTCTTAAATTAGCAAGCACAATAAGGTTGGTACCACTTTTATATACATTGTCTTGAATGAAATTGTTAAGATTTTTTTTCAAGTTTCTAAAAACCGGCGCAAATCGTTAAGTGTGTACCGTATTTCCCGTTGACATCCAAAATGGCGTAAGCCAGTCCTTAATATACATAGGTACGGCTGGCAAGCGAGTCTACATCAAAATAACTTTCATCCAAATTGAAATTTCAACCTAAATTATATTTAAATAGAATAAATAACCTCCGCTGGTGCAAAAAATTGCACCGCTGTCCGACCGAAAAACCATAGTAAAGCACTCTAGCTTAACTTCGAATGCGTAACTATCGTGTGCAAATTCGAAGCTGGAGTTCTCGAGTATAAAGTCAGAGATAGTGACTGCATACTGAATCATTTGAATGCACGGGTAAGCTTATAAATAAATGCTTTAATTTCATGATTTTAGCATACCATCATGATCATGCTTACCAGAAAAATGTATAGGAGCTGACTTGTTTCTTCTACTTCTGGTATCTCGTTAGTTTCGTATGCCAAAATGGCAGAAATTCAGAAGCAAATTTTACTTACACATTCAAATGATGATGATAAAATCATTCGTCATCGACTCGATTGTGTTTTATATGATAATTGCAGAAAGTCTTCCGGTTTGCGAAATGGTAATCCATGTATTCCAGCCGTTCAAGGTACCTATGAATAATTAAGCAGATGACGTATTTACGAACTCTGAGGACGTAGTGTTTCGTCTATTTTGACGAATACAACTATGTTTGAATGTCAATCCAAAGATAATATTCAATTTATTATTTATTATTACTACTGCTCTTATCATTCATTATTATTATTATTAGTTTATTATTATTATTATTATTATTTATCATTATTATTACATCATTCATTATTATTATAAAAGGCATAAATATCTTCTATCAGGGCAGCCAGCATCCCACATGGGGGGTAGTTAAAAGGGCGGGGTTTTGTCACTGAACTCAATCAGTTAATTAACCTAATCAGTTTATTAATCTAATCAAGTAATCAATCAATATCTACGATATCCATAAAAATAACCAATTCCATAATGATTATTCATGATGATTCTGATGATGGGTTGGATGATTCTGATGGTGGGTTGGATGATTCTGATGGTCATGATGACTCTGATGATAATGATGATGCGAATGATGACTCGTGTGATATAGGGATGCTGATGCTGATAGATGATGCTGATGATGATGCTGATGATAATGATGATGCTGCTGATGATGCTGCTGATGACGATGATGATACTGATGATGTTGATGATGATATTGCTGGTTATGATGATAATGATGCTGCTGATGATGCTGCTGATGCTGATGCTGCTGACGTTGCTGATGATGATGATGATGATGCATGATGACCGGAGCATGATATGATGACATGCATGATCAGCAGCAGTATTATCACCATCATCAGCATCAGCAGCAGCAGGATCATTAGCAGCAGCATCATCAGCATCATAATCGGCATCAGTATCATCAGTAGCAGTATCAGCATCATCAGCAATGATCGTCAGCAGAAGCATCATCAGCAGCATCATCATTATCAGCCCCATCATCAGCAGCATCAACATCATCAGCAGCAGCGTCATCATCAGCAATCATCGGTGACTTGCATGATGATGGCGCACTATGACCGGAGCATGATGATGACATGCATGATCAGCAGCAGTATATTATCACCATCAGCAGTAGCAGGATCATCAGCAGCAGCATCATCAGCATCATCATCATCAACAGCAGCAGCATCATCATCAGCAGCAGCATCATCATCATCTGTAGCAACAGCAGCAGCATCATCAGCATCTGCATCGTCAGCATCAGCAGCAGCATCAGTACCAGCATTATCAGCAGCATCAACATCATCAGCAGCAGCAGCATCGTCAGCAGCAGCATCATGAGCATCATCATCAGTACCAGCATCATCAGCAGCAGCATCATCAGCAACATCATTAGCATCATCAGCATCATCATCAGCTTGATCGGTAGCATCATCAACATTAACATCAGCATCATCATCAGCATCATTATTATCATCAGAGTCATCATGACCATCAGAATCATCCAACCCACCATCAGAATCATCCAACCCATCATCAGAATCATCATGAATAATTAAATTATGGAATTGGTTATTATTTAATTGATTCATGGATATCGTAGATATTGATTGATTACTTGATTAGATTAATAAACTGATTAGGTATCATTGAGTTCATTGACAAAACCCCCCACGCTGCCCTGGTAGAAGATATGTATACCTTTTTATAATCATGATGTAAATAATAATAATGATAATAGTAGTAGTAATAATAATAATAATAAAAATAAAAATATGTATGCCTTTTTATAATAATAATGATGTAAATAATAGTAATGATAATAAAAATAAAAATAAAAATAAAAATAAAAATAAAAATAAAAATAAAAATAAAAATAAAAATAAAAAAAAATAAAATAATAATAAATAATAATAATAATAATAATAATAATAATGATAATAATAATAATAATAATAATAATAATAATAATAATAATAATAATAATAATAATAATAATAATAATAATTCTTTTGTTTAATAATTAACAGCGATTGAATTAGTAGGCCTAGTAGTAATATTCATTAGAATTGACATTCAAACATAGTTGTATTCGTCGAAACAGACGAAACACTACGTCCTCAGAGTTGGTAAATACGTCACCTGCTTTATACTATAGTTATTCATAGGTACCTTGAACGTTAACCTGTGTTTAACTAGTGCCTCCTAGCGTCGCCAACTATTGCTATTTGGCTGTTGGGACTTTCCTGTCAACAAATCCATGTATTCCAGTTAAACCAAATATAGGGTAAATTGGGGTAAATGGAACGCTTAAGCTACAAATCACTTTCTGTGGTTAGGAGGGTATCCATATATGATTTTTGTTTGTTTCAATAAGTAGATAATATGTTTTTACAACTTGTTTTAACATTTTATGGCTTTGTTTCCCCGGGTTTGTTTCTTGTATCGGTCCAAATACATGCATGGTCATGCCGTGTTCCAGTTACCCCAACAAATTGGGGTAAATGGAACAGTGGGATGGGTAATTGGAACAAGGGGCATTACTTGCAAGGAGCCTATATTCATAGCTATATTTACATTGAAAAGACATCAGAATATTTCATTTAACATATATTTTGTGACTAAACAAAAGATTAACAAAAATAATTTTGTTTTCTTATAAACATGGTAAAATACCACGTAAAAATACACTTTCTCTCTGTACATAACAGAAAAAAATGGTTTTCAGATTTTTACAAAACCAATAAGAGGCCTAATCTACCATGAATTAGTTATTTGTAGTATATAATTTCATAATAATTAAACCAATTAGTAAATATTAAAGGAGGATTTCGTGATCCTATCCTAGCATCCTCTTTTTATGACATTTTTCAGTAGATATCCACGAAAAAAGCTAATTAAAGCTTATTTCCAAAATTTCAGTTGATTCCGATTTTGCGTTTGCGAGTTATGCATGATTATGTGTATTACACTGCTCCATAGACAATGTGTTGTAATTTCGTTCTGGTGCACCAGAACGAAATTCAAATTTGGCGATATTTTTGCTAAACGAATTAATCTGCAAGAAATATTTGGTACATAAACATTATGTAGCCAGAGGTATCCAGTGGTGTAAAAATCTCAACTTTTTTGGGAAAAGTGGGGGATGAGGCTGTGGATCACGAAATGCCCCTTTAACATGTTATATATATTTGAAGTCAGTCAACCGTGTTCCATTTACCTCAAGTGGATCTGTTGTGGGGTAAATGGAACACCAAACTAATTAATTAGCTAATTAGCATATTAATTTGCATAATTTCATCATTAAAATCTGCTATTTTATTGTTTAAAACATTTATGTTATTGTAGATAACAAACATATTGCCAATATTGTAAGACAACTCTCAGCACGACATTCAAATATTTAGGAATCAATACCCTTATAAATTAGTAATGTTCACTGAACCGTAGCACCACTTCATGGTCAGTGACAACATTTGAGATTTTCTTCCACTCAAATACCGAGTAAACCCACGCTTGGGGTATGAAACGAAAGCAGAACGTATGGCGTTGGGGTAAATGGAACACTCGGTATGATGTTGCCCAATTTTTTTCTTGATTGAGGGAATTGTATTCTCAGCGTTCCATTTACCCCACCGTTCCATTTACCCCTATTTACCCTAATGATGATGAAAAACAAGCTAGTCGTTTCCCTCTTGGATGTTGAGACCGTGTGGCTGGATGGTACGAAGGCGCTTCATCCAGAATTTCTCCCTGCTGGCACGGACGGTGTCGGGGCGGTTACCTAAAGACTCAATGCCCTGTAGGATCATGTCGGAGATGGAGTGGTTGGGGAGGTTAAAGTGATTGTCAACAGGGGTGTCAAGCTTCTTGGTTTTGACAGTGGACCTGTAAAACCGCTTCTTAAGTGCAGTCTTAGTTTCTCCCACATACTGTATACCACAAACTCTGCAAGAAATGAGATATACTAGATGTGGTGCACGGTGAATTTTGCCCCTGATCCTGTGGGAGGAATTGTTGGAATTACTGGCGACAGAATCCCCTTCTTGGATATGGTCCTTGCAGACAACACACCTGTTGGAATCACATGTGAAAGTACCCTGTTGTGTGGAAGGAATATAGTATCAGAAAGCGGGGGGACTTCAGCTCTCACAAGAAGATCTCTAAGATTGCGAGGACGTCTGTAGGCCAGGATGGGGCTATCGGGAACTGCTCGTTGTAGCCGATCTGAGGTTTGAAGTATATGGTGATTGTCATTAGTGATGCTGCGGAGAGGAGGGAGGTTAGGATGAAAAGTGACCACAAGAGGGACTCTGGTATTGGTGTCCTGGCTTCTGGGCTTCTGCTTCAGTACATCTGACCTGGGAAGAGATTTGTCCTTGTTGATGGCCTGCTGCATTTTGAGTGCGCTGTGTCCCGTAGATGTAAGGTTCTTCTTGAGGTCTCTGGCATGCTGTGAGAAGTCAGAATCATTAGTACAAATGCGGCGGAGGCGGAGAGCTTGACTGTATGCTATACCACTTTTACAATGTTGCAACTGGAAGAGTGTAGGTACTGGTGACTGTCTGTGGGCTTGGTGTATAGATCTGTGACAAGGGAGTCATTCTCCTTTCTGATGGTGACATCCAAGAAGTTGACCTGGTGGTGATAAAGTTCAGACGTGAATTTAATTGTTCTGTGGAAAGAATTGACATGGTTATGGAAGGCGTGAAGGCTGTCTTCTTCTCTGGTCCAGATGAAAAACACATCATCAATGTACCTCCACCAAATCCATGGGCGACAAGGGGCAGCATCCAACATATGCTCTTCAATCCTAGACATGAAGAGGCAGGCGAACGACGGAGCCACGCGGGTCCCCATCGATGTCCCAAAAACCTGTAAATAGTGATCTCCCATAAAGGTGAAATTGTTCTTAGTTAGTACATGATTCACGAGAGTCTTCAGATCATCAATGGGGGACTGGTGTGGCCACTTCTAGACAGCGCTTCACAGGTAGCTGAAATTCCTTCACTGAATGAGATGTTAGTGTACAAGGATGACACATTACAAGTGCCAATGATGGCAGTGCTGGGGATCTGGTCCTTGATAGCTTCAAGCTTCCTGAGAAAGTCCGGGGTGTCGTGTATGTATGACGGAGTCTGAGAAACAAGGGGTTTAATGAAGTGATCAACATAGAGGGATATGTTCTCAGTGGGGAACCATTACCGGATACAATGGGTCGACCAGGATTCCCAGGCTTGTGGATCTTGGGGAGGAGATAAAATCGAGCAGCTTTAGAATAATGCATGGGCTTTGTCAGTTAATTCATCACGAGCATGCATGTCATCCAGGGTGGTCTTTTTATCTGTTGAGAGAAAGAGTCAGTAGGATCAGAATCAACAAGAGCATAGTTAGTACGATTGTTGAGGTGCTTCATGGTCTCATCGATATACTTTTGGCGATCCATGACAACCACGGCAGATCCTTTATCAGCAGGCTTGATGATGATGTCAGTCCTGGTTCTAAGCGACTTGGGTCATATGGTGCATAGGTTGTTGATGTCCTTCCATTTGTCCTAACAATGTTTGACTTCTTCATGGCCAGACTTATGCATTTAGTAGGTTTAACTTCCATCGTTCTGGTCCACTTCAGGAAGGTTTCGACCAGGGTAAGAAGTTCTACACTTCCTGCTATAATTGTCAGGTCATCTGCATATGCTTTCTGGGATTGTTTGAAGTCTGTGTTCTTCAACTGGTATCATTGATCTTGCTTGGTCTTCATAAGTCCAATAGGAGGTTGAATACCGTCAGGAAGAGCACCACGGAGAGTGGACATCCTTGGAATAAGCCAATTTGGTACATAAACCAATCTGAGGTCCATTTCTGGGTTCTCATTCTTACAAACAGCTCGTCATAGTAGTTAAAGATTAGCTCACGAGTGACAGATGGGCGTTATACCATTCCAGTGCAAATTGGATCAGGTTATGAGCAACCGACCCATAAATTATGTATTAGCCAGGTCCAGCCATGCTACAACAATCTCACGAGCATTCTGTTTAGCAGCAAGGAGGGTCTCCATCAGGGCTTGAGCGTGTTCAGCGCACCTGCTATACCTGGTAGAAATCCCAGCAAACACAAAACGTTTTCGACATCATTCGCAAAAGGTTATAAAAGGTTGTCAGAAAACGTTTAAATGTCGGGTTATATAAAGGGTATATTAAGGGTATAAAACGTTTTCATAACATTAAAAATCATTTTTGATAATCTACTGCTCCTCAAACAAAAATGTTTTACAGAAAACGTTTAAATGTCGGGTTATATAAAGGGTATAAAAACGTTTTAATAACATTCCAAAAACATTTTTGAAAACTTGATACAAACCATTCTAAACAGAATGTTATTTTGGGGTTGAAAAAACATTTTGCGAAAAAGGTTTGCCCACAATATTTGCAATAACGTTTTAAAAACGTTTTCATGACCTTTATATAACCCGACATTTAAATGTTATTAAAACGTTTTGAAAAACATTTTAAGAACATTTCTGTGTTTGCTGGGTGCAAATATTTTAACATAATGTTATTTAAGTGTTGACAAAATATTTGGCAAATAATGTTTGCAAAAATAGTTTACAATAACATTTTTGAAAACATTTTAAAAATATTGTTGTAGTGTGTTTTCATACAAAACGTTTTAAAACGTTTTCATGACCTTTATATAACCCGACATTTTAATGTTATTAAAACGTTTTTATGTAAACCAAAAGCCAAAATATAACTTATTAAAAACGTTCTTAAAACGTTTTTGTGTTTGCTGGGATCCCTTCTAGATGGCTTGCAGGGGTGTCTATAGACTATGCCAAAGTCTATTTTTGATAAATAAAAGCATGTTATTAATGTTAATCATGATGAAAGCATTCAGTTGAACTCGAAATTATACTGATATAAAATTGTTATGAAAAAGTTTATATTAGTGACAGTAAAAGTAAAGTGTTCGTAGGCTTATATTATTGAATGCAACATATCATAATGGCGTAATTGTAATGGCACTTCACTGAACAATTCTGATTTTACAATCTGCCAGTTTATTAATCGCGAAATTCCAGGTTAAAAATAGACTATGGACTTCAAATTTTAAACGGGATTTTCAGCGGGCAAAGTCCCTAACTCTCACACTGTCAATCATACTTGTTTATCAATCAAATTTAACCGCAAGCAAATACAATACGCGCTCATGCACAATACTGACGCGTTCATGCAATTACACAACACAATGGCTGCATACTTGTGTACCATGTAGTTATTAATGGTAATGATAGGTACCCGGAGGATTTAAACCATAACGAGATCTGGGCGACCAATCACAAGCCAGATCCATTTAAAGATGCATTACATCATGGCCAATTTTAGTAGGCCAGATTTCCGACAATCTCATCCATAGAAGCTCATAGACAGCCGTGTTAAGCGTGAAAACCGCAATCCAATGTCAGTAGTCCACTTGGGGAGCTAACAAACAGAGGGTGTAGGGTGACTGAAAAGATCAGATGTGAAAATCTATCAATTGTGCACACATTAATTAAATCAGAGTTTTAAGCTTAAATACAATATCCAGAGTATATGCAGAATGGGCAAGTGGACTACGGGGTAGTCTAGGGTGTCTATTCTTCCAGAAAATTGAAATTATTCCCTCACCCTACCGCGCTGTGTCACATCCATCCCCAGATTCTTCCCCAACTGAGATCCCAAAAATTTGACCAAAAAGGGAAAATTTTAGGCTGGTTGCTATCTACATGTACTTTGCCTTATTTTCTTGTTCCCTCCCTTCCCTGCCTGAATACCTGTGTGTCACCAGACCCAGAAACTTCTTAGGCTAAGTTGTGAGTTGTTCTATACACCAGATTTATTCCTAGATGGTACAGTCTGGACACTGAACCATTGCATCTAAGGACTAATGGTTCAAAGGAAAGACAGGCTGGCAAACACCTTTATGCACTTTATTATTTTCAGAGCTAGCTGTAATTTATTACTTACAGGGCTGTTAGAGTTCAGCTTTTTGTTTTGATTTTCAGCTTTTTTAGTACCAGTACACTTGCTTTGTACAAAAGTATAGGATCTTCCCAAATTGCAGCTTTTTGCTAGGTGTTTTTAGCTTTTTGCTAACTGTTTTCAGCATTTTCAGCTCTTTTATATATGTGGTCACTCACATGCCCCAGATTTATAAAGCCTTAGAATTAAAATTCTTCTGTAGCAGAGTTCGGAGATTGCCATTGAACTATTGCATCTAGGCCTAGGGAAGGATAATCAATGATTTGGATCTGAAGCTGAGGTTTAAAAGGGAAGATATACTTGGACAATAGAGCTGTTAACTAATTGATGGTTCTGTCTTCCCTTAGAATCTCAAATGCATGTATGAAATGTACATGTATGAAATATGCAAAGCAAAGCTCCGTTAATCTTTGTGTGCATTATTACCTATAGTATGACCACTAGTCACTATTGCCCAGGCAGGGAAGAATTACTGACCCAACTTTTCCCTGTTTTATGCTAAAGTCCATGATTTCTCTCAAAATAATTGTTTTTGGGATGGGAATAGGTAAAAGCCAAGGGACCGCTACATGTATGCTAATCCACTCGTTCTTCAACAGCTACGCATGGCGATTTTGTTCGAGATATGCCGAACGACTCAGGCTAAGCATATCACTGACACAATATGACACGTTTTTTACGATCTGCGCATACTCAGTACCCCATATGATGTTGCCATTAAAAGAAACTTCGATTTGCTGTCAGGTAAAACCCAAGTTTTGTTCAATACACTAACTGGAAATTCAACACACTCAGCTGTGATTGCTGTTTTCTTTAAACAAATATATTTTACTGCATTTTCATGTTTCAGCGAAATGTTTTTAAATCGTACGATAAAAATGTGATATATTCAACTATTTGAGAATTATAATCATATGAAAAGAACAGGCATAGCCCATTCAGGGAAAATATTTATTATACAGGTTGTCGACACTGTGCCCCCGGGGGGGGGGGGGGCCCTCCAACTTTGGGGGTGACGCGTATGTAGGGCTGTTAAGACCCCCTTTTTCAGCATCGCTGTCACCCAAAGACCCCATATTTTTTTACGAACACATGCTCTGTCACACGAAGACCCCATATTTTTCCATTTGATCTGTCACCCAAAGACCCTTACAAGTTCAATTTGAACAGCAACTTTCATTTATCACTGATTTTGTAGCTTATTTTGAAAAAACAGAGAAATTTGAAACCATTTAGAACTAGAAATTCGATTTTCGAGGTTTCTGGGGCGCTTTTTCGGCTCTCACCCAAATATTCCATTTAAAAAAAAAGGTCATGTTCTCACCTAATGACCCCATATTTTTACATTTTGTTCTCACCGAATGCCAAAAATCATGCTCTCACCCAATGACCCCATATTTTTTACATTTTGCTCTCACCGAATGCCCCTTAGTGCGAAAGTGCCAGCCCTACACCTATATCCATTTCATATTGAAGTGCTCCCCCCGGGCTGTGCCCCTGCCACTGTGTCATCCGCCATTTTACGAAAAGATCGAAAATGTGTTTTCCAGAACCGAACCGCGAGAAAGTTGTCCAACTGTTGATCTAGTCTCCTACACAGCCAGTTTGCGTCGGTCTGACACTCGCCGATCCTCCTATGTTCGTGATAGTCACATACAGTCTGGCCCGAGACTACTGTTGATCAATGAAAAGACAACAGTGCGCATGATCGAAAACTTTGCTCAACACTTTACATCTTTTTACTTAACAACTTGTAATTCACGCAATTTACCACAAAGTTGCCCGACTGGTGTGATGATATTCGTATATAAATTAGGTGGCCAAAAACTTAACCAACTTTACTCCTCTCGTAGTAAATTAAAGATAAATAAATGGTCAAGAATTTAAATGTAACTATTATTGGACAAGGCTTGACCAACGAATAAGTAAATAAGTTTGCCCAACCAAATAGGTAAAAAGATTTGACCAACTTTTTTGTAGTATACACCCCGCGACTGGCGGGTATTATAATATGGTTTACTTTCTTCCACAGGTCCATGAGGTATGAGAGCTAACACATGTCCGTGTGTTTTTGTCCCTAAATCGTGTCACATCTGCCCGTTTCTTGCCTAACCACTTTGAAGAGCAAAAAAAAAAAAAAAAAAAGGGTTTCAGGCGCTAGCGCCCTAAAAGCAGCACATTTTGATGTATAGTACCATTTTTTCAAAATTTTTGTATGCTTTATAAAATTGTCCGCCCTTTTTATTTTTATTTTGGCCGCCCCTGCTTTTACCCTGGGGGGGGCTAGCGCCCCAAAGCCCACCCCCCAAATACGCGCATGTGAGTGAGCAAACTATGTAACGCTTTTGTTAATCAAATTACGATATCGATAAACTAAACACTGTTTCGTCTTATTATTTCATCTCTGTTAGAAAACACATTTTTAATGTTGATCGACTTGCACGACTATGCACACAGTGATGTAACAAGAGAGAGTGCTTGCTTATGCGGCAAATGCAAACACGAGATTGAATTTGTAAAGAATCATGGCGGAGATCGGTGATCCCGTAGCTGTTAATCATTGTAGCAGGGAAGATGTACACTAGTACCACTGTCTGATCATCCTAATGCAGGAAGCAGACAACGAGGTAAACTGAAATCCGTTATCACGCTCTTCGTGTTCTTCATATTCATTTCTATGAGTCTGATGATCTCAACTGACTCTGGCATTCGCCGTGATAAGTCAACTCTTATTGCTCAAAGGCAATATTCGCATGATTTAAGAAGTACAATGCTTACTTCTAGTACTACAAAGACCGGAATGCGTCTCGACGGATTGGACTCTCACTCGACATTACCCTCAAGACAACCTGATTCCGATTCGTGGCTTCCTTCGTTCAATTATTACAAACACTTGTATGGAATGTACAGGCACATTCTCCGATAAAGTGTCCAAAATGCCAAATATGTGTCGCCCATAGTTGCAAGTCGTATTCAGACTTGTTTCGTCAGAAAGAAATAACTTTTATTAATATAACTTATACTTAGGAGTTGCTTTTTAAAATGTGTGAGGCTAGAGGTTGTAACATGCCTAGAAAGAATAAAACAATAGAGCTGATTATGCATGTCCACTGTTTTCCTCCATGTCGCCAGCCAAGGTGTGTTCAGTATAATGTGTCCCTGCTCTCTAAAACATGCGCGCATATAATGGATTATAGGTACTTTTCATTAGCTGGTATCATGCCCTAATTATAAAGTATAAATCATCACAACACAGATTATTAAATTTTTCCAACAGGTCTTTCAGACTATGTCGCCAATATTGTTCACAGATACGTTACCATATTTCTAATGGATAACAAACTGTGAAAATAATTGGCTAGATGAATGTTCTCATATGTGATGGATCAAGCAGGCTCTATAGTTATATTATATATATGGAACAAAACATAATGGTTTCAAAGTAAAAAAAATCAGGTCTATTAATGGAAAAAAGTCCTGACGTTACGTTCATGCCTTCACAGATACGTTACCTAAATTATACTCCCCTCGGAAAAAACGCTGTGATAAATGAAGCCAAATACCATACCAGACTTTAGTACATTGGGTGATGACTGATCAAGTATGGGTATTAAGTCGGTCAGTTTTTACACTTGCACGATTAAGACAAAGATGGGAAAGGGTTTCACAGATACGTTACCACTGATACGTTACCCCAATACGTACAAGTAATATTGCTTAAAAATGAAGTATTGTTAAAAAATCACCCATGCACTGTTTTGTGTTCTTAAACTATTAAAGTTTACGATTCTGAACGAATTTTATGAATTCTTTGTGGTTGGCATTTTGTCATTCCTGAGACCAAACTTGGACGCTTTAACGGAGAATGGGCCTACACGTTGTCTTCCAATCCGTGGACTCATTCAGATTCGGGAAGTATGGGTACAACAAGCGCTGAAAAGTCGTATTACAAATTACTAAATGATTAGTAATTGATGGTGATATAATACATTTTACTGTGATATAATACATTTTACTGTCATAGCACGAGATGCTAATGAGAGGAAGCGTGTAGGAGGTGGTGACTTCTGGTTTGCTGTGCTCTCTTCTGACAAGAACCCTGCAGCAAGCACTGCAGGCAAGATCGTAGACTATGATAACGGGACATATAGCGTATACTTTGTCGCGGCTTGGAATGGATTTGCCGAAGTCCGAATTTCTTTGGTACATAATGCAGATGCTACCTACTTCCTGGATTCTCTATGGAACACACAGCGTGCTCAATGGGGAGCTTCATATAAGATTGATAACACGAAAACCGACACATCTTGCTTTTTAATAACATCTGGAATAAGAACATGGAATAATATGTGTGAATACCCAAATCCAAAAGCACTTGGAAAAACTGCTTTCATGTGCGAAAAACGAAAGGGCTTTCCTTGTTCATCGCTGAATCATGGTAGCCTTAGCACAAATCGGAAGAAACAGGCAATGATTGATGGAATTAAACGACTTTTAAAAGGTCACGAAAAATTATTTGGAATATCGAATGGATCCTGGAAAGTCAATCAACGTGTGCGTTCTGGCCCTAAACAGATAGACATCAAAGGACATGGACATTTAGTCCCACCCATCAATCTGCCTTACTGTGGTCCTAACTTAGAAAGACCTATAAGTGATGGATTTTGGCATAATGGAATCTGGACATCTTTTAAGTGTAAAAAACCTAGACTAGACGTCCAATATGTTGGAGAATGTATGAGAAATAAAGAAATCCATTTACTAGGTGATTCTACTTTAAGACAATGGGGACATGTATTGGCTTCATTAATGTCTGGTCATGAGATTGATGATGATATTGTTGAACACCATGTTAAAGCTTATAATTTCACATTGACATTCCATTTCCATAAAGTAAGAGTTGGTACAGTATATCCCTACGATTTCAACGAATATGAGGTCGATGTGATAGAATCTTTAAGAAATCCTGAATGTAATTATGTCGTAGTCTTTGATGCTGGTTTTCATTATGTTCAGTGGTCAAGAGAAGCTTATAAAGACCGTCTTCTACACCTTCGTGCTGCATCCATGGACTTACTTACAAGATGTCCAGATGTACCAATTATTTTCAAAGGACTGCATCTTTGAGATCATCCTTATGACGTTAACATAAATGTTGCAATAAGTGATTATATCATTCATGAAATGCTACAATTGGCGCGAAACATTTTCAATCAACCAGGAGTACAAATTTATTTGTTAGATACGTGGGACTTGGCATTTTCTTACCCGTCCCCAAATAAAGTTCATATGCCCTTCCATACAGAGAAGGAAGAGGAAGTCGCCATGTTTTTGTCATATGCTTGCAACATGAAAAGAACAAAATAAAGGAACATTATAATGATATTCCTAGTAAATGTCGGGTTATATAAAGGTCATATTCATGTAAACATAAAAACGTCTTATATGAAAAAAACCCAATTAAACAACATTGTTAAAATGTCAATATTGCAAAATATTTTTGGCAAACACTTTTGCAAAATATTTTGTCAACACATTATGTGAGAATGTGAGGTATGAATTTTTGGACAGTATTTTTTGCCTGGATTTTTTGTGGGGCAGGAGATATGTTAGACATATCGAATTGCATTCTGAAATCGAAGAATGTACTTCTGATATCAAATAATTTATGGCAAATGATTATAAACAATTGATATCTTTGATATTTAACAGTCATCCTTGAAGTAAATTTTCTAAATCTAATGATATTTACTTAAAGTACGATGAAAAGACGACGATTAATTGAAAATTTTGACTTTTCGTGCTGAAGACTGGGATTTTCCCCAAAACACCAAACAAAATTAGGTCTTTTTGAGAAAAAAGTGTACATCTTCAATATGAAAGGTCCAAATTTTCAATTGATCGTCGGCTTTTCATCCCAGCTACATACACGTTAAGTACATATCATTATAGATTTAGAAAGTTTACTTCGAGGACTGTTAGATATCAAAAATCACAAAATTTCTATTATATCGCGAATTTCAAAATGAGAGGCTGCCTGTTAAAAAAAGAATTCAAAACTTTTTTTCTCATGCAGAATCAGCCTCATGTGTACCTTTAAAATATTCTGTTGTTACCTAGCTGGGGGTTTTCAACCCCCCACGCTAGGTCCTGTTTTTCTATCCGATTCTTCTTTCTTCTTCTGACAACAAATTTCAAAATCCTTCTCCTTTATACATGTTACACCCTTCAATTACGTAACTTGCACATATGTATCGGCTATATCCAGTGCCCATAGGGTGCAAACAGAATTGGGGTCAAAGGTCATAAAGGGGGAATTGCCGGTATATAACCAAATACCTTCAAAATGCTTCTTCTGCCACATATTACATAGCACAATGACGTCACTTACTATAGTGGTCTATGACCACCATTTGCCACTAGTTGTAGTTGTTGTTGTATTAATAACATTTCATTTTGGAAAAATTGTGTAAAATTGTTTCTGCAAACTTATGTCCGCTTCTGTGAATAAATAATGATTGACTGCAGAGAAGATGTCTTGAACTTCCCACAATGCAATTCTTCCATTTCAATTTCCTGTATTGATTTGCTTTCTATACACACTTAAAAGGAGGGGTCAAAATAGCAATCCTTTTACTGGGTCAATTTTATTTAACCCTATTCGTGGTTAAATCAACAACTGTCGGGGTCATTTTCAGTTGTTGACATCATATTAAATTGACCCCTAAAAGGGTCATATTTAAATGACCCCAAATATAGTCATTTTTTGACCCACGTTCCGGGGTCATTTTCTAATCGGGACCCCTGAATGTAGTCATTTCAACCACGTTAGGGGTAATTTTCTAATCATGACCCCTGGATATAGTCATTTTTGACACTAATTTTTCAACTGACTCTATTAGGGGTCAACTCATTTTTTGCCCCTAAATGTAGCCATTTTTTTCAAATTTCGTATTTTTATTTCTAAGCTGGTAAGCATACTTTTAAGCAAAACAGTTTCGAAGTAAATCTAGCAAGACTGAAATAAGAAGCTTTTTGCAAAGTCAAACCAAATAAAGGGCCCGCCGTAGCGGGCGCTCCCAAAAGACCAGTCGAAGGTTGATATGACGGCATATTGAGCATATTGAAACTGATTCAATATTGATTGACGGCAGGTTCGAATTTTTTTCCAGAAATATATTTGATATGCAAATATCAAAGTTCAAATTTAATTGACGCCACCTAAACCCAAAATGGTTTGAAAAACCCACATGATTGAGTATTAAAATAGCTGCCCGAAGTGCTTCAGGCCTACCATATCAGTGAAGCTTGTTTTTTCTCTGCTTTAGACCATACTTGGTCCAATAAAAATAATGACGAACCCGAGTTGAATTTAAAATGATTTTGAAAAATTAGAATTATTTGAAATAAAGCCGTATATGAAATTAATGATTTGGTTCTCGTCCAGAGCATTTTCATGAATTGATGAGAGGAGGTATTTTTCCATCAATGTAAAGTTAATATTGTTAGCAGTTATTGGCCTTTCCAACAGTGCTGGTTGGAATAGTCACTGCTCGAGGAAAGGAGGAAGCCTCTTTTTTTTTTTTTTTTTTTTTTTTTTCTTTTCAAATGTGAGATTCTGAGGATAATTCTCATAGAGTATCAAAAAAAAAAGAAAAGAAAAAAAAAAGACTTGGTAGTGATCCTTGTTCTCTAATACTTATTTATCCATATGCCTATGTACGTTTCTTAAGCATTCTAAAGTCTACACATTTGTGAAAAATCTGACAAATCACATCAATTGAGGAGGAGTGGGACGAAAACCAAAACATCATTTTTTCAGCGTAAACAAACGAAATACAATCAATAATGAGGGCAGCTATTATGATGATAATAAAATAAGGCAGCTTTATTATGATCATTTTATTTGAAGAAGAGAGTTAAGGTGCGATTAAAGGTCGGATTTAGGAAGCATTGGTCATAGAAGTCACAGCCTATACCAATACGATCCCCAAAGACCAGATAGAACACAGCTAAGTGACAGGACCTTTTAAACACCACTTTTAAGTAGGCCTATAATAACCATAATGGCTGGTACGACCGAGGAAAACGCCGTTCTTAATGAATGGGATATTGTTGTGATTGTTTTGTACTTTGTTTTTGTATTAGCTGTTGGATTATGGGTATGTACAATTTTTATATTAATTCTCTAAAAATAAATAAATGAATAAAAAAATCCAAGCCAGTGCCCTATATAGCTGGTAAAAAACTGTAGGCCTACTTTAAGGGCTGGGATAGCGACGTTTTCATGTATTTATAGAGGTTATCCACTTCACTTATGTGTGACTTCTAAAAAAAGGCGCTGATCCCCGTAGTATTCCTCATTCAAACCAATTCAATGCACGACCTTAGAGTTACCTGCATGACTTTGGCGGGCTATTTTGAAACAGTCATGGTTACACATGCAGGTACTTCTTTTGAAAGTCCTAAACAAGGTATAACAGGCGTTGATAGGATATGCAGCTTATAGAACACGGATAACCTCTATTGTGGGACCCGAGAACACATCAGACATAATTATCGAATTGCATTTTGAAAACGTGGAATGTCCTTCTGATATCAAATAATTTTGATTTTTTGTTGTTGTTGAAATTCGCGATGATATATAACAAATTTTATGGCAAATTATATATTTTTGATAGTTAACCGTCGTCCTCGAAGTTAACTTTATTAAGTTAATGATATGTACTTAAACTTAAAGTGTATGTAGCTGGGATGAAAATCCGACCATCAATTGAAAATTGTGACCTTGCATATTAAAAATATGTACATTCCCAAAAGACCCAATTTTTTGGTGTTTTGGGTGAAAAAGTCTTTGATCTTCAATACGAAAGGTCAACATTTTTATATGATGGACGGCTTTTCATCCCAGCTACATACACTTTAAGTACATTTCATTAGATTTATACAATTTACTTCGAGGACTATTAAATTCCAAAAATATCAATTTTTAATCATATGCAATAAAATTTGTATTATATCGCGCCTTTAAAAAAAAAATCAAAATTATTTGATATCAGAAGAACATTCCTCGTTTTCAAAATGCAATTCGATATGTCTGATGTGCTCTCAGGTCCCATAATAAATACGTAAAAAAGGTCGCTATCCCAGCCCTTAAGTTTGAGCATTCAAAATGTTGTCTCCCAAACTGTATAAATATGAGTATACATGTACACGGATGATGATTTTCGCAAAAAAGGCTAATCGATCTGGCAAGAGAAACTAATATGTTTTGGGTTAAATGGACAAAACTGAAAACAGAAATATTTTGAAAATGGGAAATAACTAAACGGAGTCAATTTGACCACGGAGATTAAGTATAAAAAGGTCACAGGTCACGGTTGTATAGGTGTCAAGTACGTCTGATAAGATTCCAATCTGTGACTTTACCCATCGATATCATCACAAACAAATAACGCATCGTGCAAATCGTGTATAGGCATACAGTAAACACTAGGCCTAACCGACTGACTGTATTGTATGTGTACATAGGAAATTAGTAGCAAATAAAATATATCATTCATATAATGAAAAAAAATCGAAAAGTCAATCAATCAATAATAAATAGATAAATCAATCAATCAACGAACGAACGAATAAACGAATAAACGAATAAACGAATAAACGAATAAATGAATAAATGAATAAATGAATAAATGAATGAATGAATGAATGAATGAATGAATGAATGAATGAATGAATGAATGAATGAATGAATGAATAAATAAATAAATAAATGTAGTGGAAATGGTGGTACGGAATGTGCGGCAGATTCGGGGTACAATTTCAGCCATTTAAGTTTAGATCAGGGTTTTATTTTAGCAAAAGTTCCAACTTTTTTCCAAAAATCAACAGAAAATTCATCAAAGTTGGTATAATATTGTCAAATTTGGTTTAAAGTCAGGTAATTTTACCTATTTCTCTGAATTAACAGGCATCTTTCCAATCCAGCAGAAGTACTTTAAAAGGATACTTCTTAGCGGGTAAGAACATGATATGGCTTCCCATAGGAGCGTCTCTGTTCTCCAGTAATATTGGTAGTGGACATTTTATAGGACTAGCAGGAACAGGTGCAGCGTCTGGACTCGCTGTGGGATCATTTGAATTCAATGTAAGTACGTTAGTTATCATGATGATCAGTAGTAGATATGTACCGATGACCCGTTTTATCATATCGATATATCGTAGCGCTGTCGGTGCACCGATAGGTACCGATGACCCGTTTTATCATATCGATATATCGTAGCGCTGTTGGTGCCCCGATATGTACCGATGAACCGTTTTATCATATCGATATATCGTAGCGTTATCGGTGGCCCGATAGGTACCGATGACCCGTTTTGTCATATCGATATATCGTAGCGCTGTCGGTGCACCGATAGGTACCGATGACCCGTTGTATCATATCGATATATCGTAGCGCTATCGGTGCCCCGATATGTACCGATGACCCGTTTTATCATATCGATATATCGTAGCGCTATCGGTGCCCCGATATGTACCGATGACCCGTTTTATCATATCGATATATCGTAGCGCTGTCGGTCCTCCAAGAGGAACCGATGGCCCTTCTATCGTACCCTGGAAATGTAATAAATTGTATCGAGCGTAACTTCAGTGCTATCGTATTTTATTTGAATAAAAACTGATACCACCATATAAATGTTTCGGCTGTGATAGGAATTAGAGCTATTGGCACCTATCGGGCATCGATCGCGCTATGGGACCAAACTAATGAAACATAGTGCCTTAGATTTTACGCATTACGCCCAGAACAACAATGTATTCATTATTCGGCATATACAGTGGTCGTTTTTAGTTTCTCATCCTCGTTATGAACATCTCAAAAGACATTTTAGGAATGATCCCTTTGCCTTTGTGATTGCGGACTCCTTAATGACGTATCATCGAAACACAGTGAAGATGTGCGAATTGAAAATACTTTAATATTGCAATGATGATTTAGGGTTTCGGGCCCATTACGAAACGGTAAATTGTAATGTTAATTATTGGTCTTTCACGTGATGCGTTTCAACAAATCACAGTGCGCGATTTCGTAGGGGTCATATAATTCCAATTAACATCCAGACGGATTTTATTACAACTAACTAATCAAATGACAGAATTTTAACGCCAAACCCTACAGACAAATCCAATTTCATGCATTCCTACACCTCATTGGCAGCCATGGCTGGGTCCCCGCTGAGTATATCTTACCTAAAATGTGAAATGATGTCTCCTTGGCGGGAATTTAAACTGCATTCCATCACCCGTGTTACACTTAGACAAAAGAATGATGAAAGTTTACAACACAATACAATATAACATCGATTTTTAAGCGGCTTTAATCCACCCAGTTGGGCAGTCACAACACCAGCTTGGTGCACCGGGGACCCAATAATGGCCGACCAAATCCTGACCATCAGACTTGGCTCGTTGGATGGATTCGTCTATAGTCTTGCATGTCTAGTATTGCATCTTATTTTATACTCCATCGCTCAGTGACGAGCGATTGGCTTTTGACCAATGATGTAGCGAGCTTTCCCGAACGCAACAAAAAGCGCTCTACCTCATTGGCTAAAAAACTGTTTCCTTTCTTTCAGGCCATGTTTATACTGTTGCTTTTGGGGTGGGTGTTTATTCCGATTTACATGTCCGCTGGGGTGAGTATGGAAGAAGCAAATTAGTTAAGTAAAAATGAGGAGGTTATCAGCGAATATCGTCTGTCTTTTTAACATATTGTATGAAGATAATTGGTAGAATGAGGAACAGGCAAAAGGAGAAGGTGGAGTAGAAGAGGAATAAGGAGAAGGAGTGGGAGATGGCGGAGAAAAAGGTATAAGAGGAATAAAAGAACCTAATGGGGAGGAGGAGTAAGAAGAAAAGAGGGGAGGTAGAGGAGTGTGAAAAATACCAAGTAATAACATGAATGAGGAGGGGCTGGAGAAGAATAAAAGGGAAGAAATAAGGCGAGGGGGAGAGGAAGGGAAGAAGAAAGTAGACGAAGAGGAAAAGGAAGGTAAGAGAGAAGAAGAAGACGAAGAAGAAGAAGAAACGAAAAAGGAGAAAGAGGAAGTCGAGGAAGAAGAAGGAGTAGAAAGAAAAGGAAGAACAGAGAAGACGAAGAGGAGGGAAAATAGAGAAAGAAGGAGATAAAGAAGAAGAAGAAAATGAATAACAAGGAATACAAGAGGACGAGGAAGAAGAAAAAGACGAATAAGAGGAAGAAGAAAGTAGAAGCAACCATTGAATGATTTTCGGAGCGATATTTCATATTTTGCATGCACAGGTTTATACTATGCCTGAATATCTGCGTAAGCGATTTGGTGGTCAGCGAGTACGTGTCTATTTGGCTTGCTTGGCACTCGTTCTGTCTGTCCTCACAAAAATATCCGTAAGTATCATAAGAACGATAATTTTGTAAGCATTGGTAAGGTTCCCAGCAAACAACCATAACGTTTTACAGAAAATGTTTTTAAACGTTTTTAACCCGATATTTAAAAATATCAGGTTATAAAAGGGTATAAAAACGTTTCCATAACATTCATAAAACGTTTTTGAAAACGTGATGCAAAATATTCTAACAGAATGTTCATGATGTTTTTCAACTGTTGACAAAATATAGTTTGGTTTGGGTAGGGATGTGCTGCTGAGAATTTGAAAGTGGACCCATCCATATACCAATTTCCCAAGAAATTTTAACCCATTTAGGGACCGTTCACAAACACTTGTAAGGGGGGGCCTGATGCAAAAAAATTTTCGCGAAAATTTTTCGCCCCCCCCCTTTACAGACCTCGAAAATTTCAAGGCCCCCTTTTTCGACATGAAAATTATCGGTCAACCCCATAGAAAAGCATATTCCCAGGAAAAATCGTGGTCATTTTTTAAGGCCCCCCTTACGAGGGTCAAAAAATTTCAGGGCCCCCCCTTTTTGCATCAGCCCCCCCTTACAAGTGTTTGTGAACGGTCCCTTATCCCTTACACATACTATACCAAAAGTCCAAATTTGCATAACTTAAGGTAAATTGCCAAAGTTTTTACAACTTTACCAAAGTTTCTTGGGCTTTCTTTTGAAATCGCAAATTTGGGCAACTCTTGTAATTTGCATCCAAGCTGGCCACCGGACGGCATCTTGTAAATTGAACTTTTGAATCACTTCTTTTTCCTTTTGACAGGTTGATATATATTCAGGTGCTCTTTTTATTGAATTAGCCCTGGGCTGGAATTTATACGTGGCCATAGTCGCCCTTTTGGCCATAACAGCAATATACACCGTAGCAGGTAAGGGGTTAACAAGCGGTATTTGCACTGAAATATTGAAGTTAAGCTGGCACACAAGATGAATGGTACGGGTCAGTGGCGACGGAAGCATTAAAATTTAGGGGCGAGCATAATATTTGGACCAGTATTACTGGAACATTTGACAGCGAAGCGCGCGAAAACAATTCCATTTCAGACTAGTTTAGCACAAAATGAAGGTGAATTTTGCTATTTGGTTGGTCAATGCGCGTTTTAGCGCTCAAAAGTATGTAATTTTGCCCTAATTTGGTCCAAAACACTGTGTGTTCGGGCTAAAGAGTAAGATGCCCAGGGCAATTATAGCTTTATTTTTTCTTCTTTTAGAATATTTTAGGGTTCCGCCCCTGAAAAAATTCAGGGGACGTGCCCCTCCCGTCCCCACTTCCACCGCCTGTGGTTCGATAAAAAAGACCCCAAGGCTTGATGTGATTAAGGGGTATTATGTTCCCCAATGGTATGGTTTTTATCGGGAGGGAGAAAACATCCAAAACTTTAGTTTGATATAATTATTATTGGCTCTTAACTCAGGAATCACAATATGTATAGGCCCTAATATTAAAAAGAACGCTGCAGTTTTTAGTTTACTTACTAAAGGTGGAAAGATAAGGCTACAATGAAGAAAAACAGAGAAAAAGCGCGGCCCTTTTTCTGGTTTTCCCATAAAAGGTTCCAAAAAGGGTTCTAAAGTATCCTCATGAGAGAACCTAGACTGGCCCCCAGTCTCGGTTCGGTTCCATCTCTGGATAATGTAACAATAAATAATTACGTAGTGCCCTATGAAAAAAAATGCCAACTCCCCCCCCCCTTATTTTCTTCAATGCCAAAAACCCATTCCTCTTCATCCACAAATCGACGCCACTAATTACACCCACCACAGTCAACCATGCAGCAATATAGAAATATACTCGTATTATAAGTGAACGCGAAAGTCCATTGAGCGCTAATAACAATAAATAATTACGTAATGCCCTATGAAAAAAAAATGCCAACTCCCCCCCTTATTTTCTTCAATGCCAAAAACCCATTCCTCTTCATCCACAAATCGACGCCACTAATTACACCCACCACAGTCAACCATGCAGCAATATAGAAATATACTCGTATTATAAGTGAACGCGAAAGTCCATTGAGCGCTGATTCCGAGACTGGTCCAATCTGTTAGAGATCTCACTTCCAAATATTCGTTCAACGAAGCACGGTGATTCTGATGTCAATTACGAAAGCCCCGCCCCAGTTTCAATTCAAATATGGTAGCACAAAGCTATGCCGCGGGATGTGACGCAAGATCGGATGGGACACTTGTCAACAACTGAGAGGTATTGAGCTCCTTAAAGTGGCACGCGTCTGATAGACCCATGGTACGCGCAATAATAAAAGGCAACCACTCGACTAGGACTTAGGCCTATTGTCCATATTTCGTATATTATCGCGTGCGGTTTGCAAATGTTTGCACATTATTTAACTAGGGAAGCCTTTTCAAATATCCCCGCGCTGCCAAGCTGCGTTGATTGGTCGGATACAATATCGTTGTTTAGTCGCTTACACAAACGTTAATGTAGTGAAAACATGGACGTGGTATATAGAAAGATTGCGTGACTCCAAATCCGTAAAAGTGAACTCCCAGCATTTTGTGGGAACTGGAAGTCAAATTGCTTACAGACTGGGAGGGTCCATGTATTGGGTTGATTTTTAATGCTATGTAATCTACATTACCAGTCGTTCTCCATGGACCCGAGTATTGGGTTGATTTTTAATGCTATGTAATCTACATTACCAGTCGTTCTCCATGGACCCGAGGGAGGGTCTAGAGAGAACCCTCACAATTAAAACAGAAAAAGGTTGGTCCATACACCCGGCCCTATTATACGGAAGACATGACTAATACGAGGTGTGTGAATTTCAAACGGGGTTTCCTGAATGAGTGAGTCCATTTGAAATCTACACCCCTTATGTAGGAGATTAAGGTCATGTGTACCATGGTGGTGTATGGATTTCAACAGGAATAGCATAATTGCTCGCCCTCTGTATGCTATTAGGCCTACCTCTTGTCTTGCTGAAATGCTTTTGTTTTGTGCTTATGAATAATACTTATTTCATTACTGGTCGAATAAGATAGGATTTCAGTCTTAGGCACGTTGACACAGCCACACAATAGGACTGCATGGGTTGAATCTCCGGTCGAAGCAGGTAGTCGAATTCAGCAGGCAATCATGCATGCAGGCTTATAGGCTTGAAACACTAAGGTACTGCCATTGATTGGTTTGAGGGTTAGGATTAGGGTTGTGAACAGGCTTTAGGGTTAGGAATCACTTACACAAAATAATAACATGAAGGTTGGACCCCCCACAAGTAGCTTGTTGAATCAAATACTAGCTAGTTAGCTAGCTAGAGAGGGCTCAAACATGATCAAAACGGTCGTCAGAAAAGTTTCTAAGTTTTATAGAACCGAAATCCTATCGTGATCGACCAGTAAAATATCTCCTCCATTTATATCCATGTAATAATTTGTCATTGTTTTAGGTGGTTTGGCTGCTGTTATTTATACGGATACTCTTCAAACGGTGATCATGTTAATCGGTGCATTTGTGTTAATGGTTTTGAGTAAGTGGTCAGCATTATTCTTTAGCTTTATCTTTATATTTTAAGGTATGCATAATTAAAAGATAATGACGTAACAGTATTATGATGCGAATTTTAAAAGCCCATTCAGCGATTTGTTCTTTCGGAAAACGTAAAAATCATCCAAGTTCAACTGTGTGCACCTTTGTTAGTATAGTACAGTCATGGACAAAAGTTTGGAATATTTTTATTTTTTTACATCTAGCTTTGTTTTTCAGTGCAGATTTCTTACCAGTAATGACCCGTCAGCCATGCAAAATGGATCACGGATGTCTGGCAAGGTCTTAGGTACCATTCCATATCACACATTACGTAATGTAACACAATGGCTTCTTATACCTCACCAATGAGCCATCGGCCATTCTTTTCGCAGTTATTTCAGGGATATGAGTCATAAGGTTACATTGGCTTTTGCATTATCGTCTGAAGAAACCAGCTTTTTCTGATCATGGGGTTCGAGTTGAGCGCATATTTATACGCCCGCGTCATTGACTTACGTATGCGGCTACAAATAGAAGGACATTGGTGCCGCTTTAGGAATTACACAAGGTGCAGTTTCTAAAATTTTGAAGATAAGTCGAGAGACCGGAACTACTACACCTAGACCAAGGCCAGGTCGGCCCCGACAGACAACCGCCACGAAAGATCAATCTCTCTCGAGACTTTGCCGCAATGGGCGCACAAACCTGCATCTCAGCTACGAACAGAATGGCTGAGGTCCATAAACGTGCCTGTTACCAGGAAACTTGTGAACAATATTGGTTAGCGCAGGTTTTCGCGCAAGATGACCAATAAGAAATCCGGTACTTCTGCAAAGACATCGGCATGCGCGCATGCGTTGGTCACAGAGACACAGGGATTTGACAGTAGGCCACTGGCGTATTGTGATCTTCAGTGACGAGGCCCGGACCATCATCTACAGGCAATATGGCCGATTCAAGGTCCGAAGACAGAGCCCGACACGTGAGGGAATTCCTTGAAAATGAGAATGGAGAACACCTGGACTGACCGGCTTTGAGTCTGGATATGTACTCTATAGAGACCTTATGGGTAGAAGTATCCCGCAGGCTATACGTAACATGAACAACAACCAATCACCATGCAGGAACTTAAACACGTCCTTATTGCCTTCTGGCGAGATATTTCCACAAGGAACCTTGGCAAACCTGGTCGAGAGAATGCCACGTCGCGTACGTGACCTTGAGCTGGCAAGGGGTGGACACGCCAAATATTGAGTTGGGTTTTCTCAAGCATGAGACTTATCTGAACATGTCACAGTGAGAGTTTAAGTGTTTGTTTAAACAATAAAGTTTGCTAGTGTCTTTAATCTCATTTTGTGATACAAAGAGACCGCCAAAAAAGTGTTGCAATTGTGTGATCCTTTCATTGTAATTCGCTTCCTCGGGTAATTCTTTGTTTAATTGACAAACTGTGTGATGGAAACATCAAAGGACATTTTGTACCTTTCAATTAAATTCAACTGAGCACTACTCCAGAACAATAAACCTGTTCCTAATATGATTAAAAACTGCATTTGATACCAAAATAAAATATTCCAAACTTTTGTCCATGACTGTAGTATGTGCTAACATTGTGGTCTAAAGCATATTAACCTTTATATACGTGTTATAGCTGAGCTTAAACTTCACGCGCGTCTCCGGGCCGGGAGATAAATAGCGCGAATCAACCTGTTCAATATTGTTAACACCTCTCACGGTGTGGCATAATGGGCTGTTCCATTTGGGCTGTGGAAGATTTTTGCGATATCTTCTACAGTAAATTTTTAAAATGGAATTAGCACACAACTTTATTTGAAATTCATCCTCCCTCTGTGGAAGATTCAGATTGAATCTTTCCCAGAGGATGGAATTCAAATGGAGCTGATGCCTAATGTGTCCATTTCATTTGTAATTAATTCATACTTCCTTGTGGAAGATATTTCCAAAATCTGGAATAACTTATAGTGTGAATTTAAATGGAATAACCTAATTTGAAGGTTTCCAGGAGGTCCCATACAACGAGCTGCACGTGAAGTACTTCCAAGCCGTGTCGAACCAAACACTGAAGGATCCGACCACTGGATGCGGTTACCCAAGAGAGGATGCTTTCAACATATTCAGAGATCCTAAGACGTCTGATTTACCGTGGCCAGGGATGGTGTTTGGTATATCGATCTCATCCATTTGGTATTGGTGTACTGATCAGGTATGGGGATGCTGAATGTTGGCCCTGTAATCCTGGCCCTGTGAATCAAATGTACAAAATACTCGTGTTGGGCGAATAAACTAGTGCTCTAATCGTCTTCCTTTGTATGCCCCTGACTGGGCGTTCCACAAGGATCTGCTGTTGGCCGGTCATTATCTATTCTGTTTTTGCTGCAGGCGCGTAGCTGGGCACACAAACTCTTATTCTTATTCGACGGGGACTTTTTCAACTTTTCACACTAATTTTTGTGTGGGGGCAACCTTTTGCAAAAAAAGAAAAAAAGAGAGAGAAAGAGAGAGTCCTTTTTCCGCATCCACCCTAATCGGCTGCTAATGCTTGCATGTAGCATGAGTGATATTGAATGCAGTTTTTATATTTTGACAATAATGTCAACATAAGATGTCAATTACATTAATAATGTATATGTATATACATTATTATTATTATATGATTTTTTATACGCTCTCCCTTTTGGGATTGAGCACTTTATTCAAAAGATAGTCTAACTTGAGTAAAATGTTGTTATTACGCTCCTGTTTTGCAGTTGAGCACTTTCTGACTATCTCCGATAGATAGACTGACTCTGAATAGACTTTGGCTGTGTTGACACCATGGAATGTATATTCTTTCACATTCCTAAGAGATGGTAGTCCACCCAAAGCATTTCATCGTGTGAAGACAATGCTGTAATTTGTATAAATCCTAACTCACTAGCTCCATGTGCTAGCTTGTTTTTTGTTATGATTTTGTTTGAAGGTACTGGATGCTGGAGATTATGTAACTGGCGCAAATAGCCATAGTAGCTGAAGGCGCCATTAAACCCAAAGAAAGAAAGAAAGACAAAGCATTTCATCGTGTCGTCTGACGATTGCCTTATAGGCATGAAACTCAGAGTAACGACTACCTATTCTGGAAGGTCTGTTCTTTGAATTTTTATACGCTCTCCCTTTTGGGATTGAGCATTTTATTCAAAAGATAGTCTAACTTGAGTAAAATGTTGTTATTACGCTCCTGTTTTGCAGTTGAGCACTTTCTGACTATCTCCGATAGATAGACTGACTCTGAATAGACTTTGGCTGTGTTGACACCATGGAATGTATATTCTTTCACATTCCTAAGAGATGGTAGCAAGGGGGTGACACTAACTTCACGGTTGTTCTATTAGCAACGCAAAACCTATGAAAAATTCCGCTGGTTTACTAGCTAGAAAGTGAGGCCAGTTATCGATCCGTTATGAATAATTCATGTTCGACCCCTTGGATCATGTTAATTGATATTGGCAAATAACAACGTTGTTAGTTTTGCGAACTTTGCCTGTTCAAGAGAGTATAGCACGCCCCCAATACATCTGGGCACAAACTAGGCGAAAACGATCCAGTTTAATGAAATGGCGGACGGGTATTCCCATCAGGCACCAGTGATATGTTTTTTTCAAAGAAAGTCTACTAATTTGATATGAAATGACATTTTGCAATAGCAAAGTCAAAATTAGGACTTGAGGTCAATAATATGAAGGAAATACGTGACAGAGGCAAGGTGTGAAACACAAGTAGTATTTGAAGTTAAAATAACCTTTGATACCCGACCTGACCTTCCATAGCTTTCCATCGTGGCGCCTTATTCGTCTTTATGTATTTCTATTATGCTCTCAAGTAAAATAAAATACCAATCTGCACTAAGCAGACAGAATGTTACTTGGCTCCCAGCATGAATTATTGATTTTATACGGAGGTAAAGAAATACACAGTTGCCTGCAAGCCGTGCACCATACTCCAAATACTTAAGGTAAATCAGAATAATGGTCACATGTTGACATATCATGTGTTCGGGAAATCACGTGGCAACATTTTAAGATTTCAGACTTGTTTACAAGTTAAATTGTCATTTGTATTATTGATTATTTATCTTTGTTAATTAATATATCTTTTAAATGCTGATAAATCGTGGTTGGCTGCCCATATTATATGTTAAATTCAACTTTTTATGAATATAATTCTACCACGCAGAGGGGGTCACACAGCATAATTTCACACGACACGATTTAGCTAGATTTGGAGCTCTGCACTTCAAATTCACGTCAATTTCAAAGTTTATACACTTAATATATTTAATATAATACTTATTTTTTTGTTACAACAAACTGGAACACGAAATATACTAGCTTATTACCTATACAGAAAGGGGATTTATACACATTCACTCAGCATGGCGCATCAAGACATTCTCTGTCTGGATAACATGACTGTCGCCCTCAATACGTCTGGGCACAAATTTAAATAACAATACGCTATTTACATATGAATGCGGCCTCATGCTAATTTCTAGTGCCGCTTCCAGGTATTGTTTTATGATGGTAGTCCACCCAAAGCATTTCATCGTGTCGTCTGACGATTGCCTTTTAGGCATGAAACTCAGAGTAACTGGAAGGTCTGTTCTTTGAATTTTTATGTATATACATATGTACATTATATTAACCTGATATTTCTAGGGGCTCGTGCAAGAAAAACCCCATCTGCAATAGCTGCCAGGTGTCATATGTGTACAAAATAGAAATGTAGAAATTGCCAAATGTATACAGGGCCGCTATTGCGGGCCTTCTTGCTCTAATCCACACATATTCTATTTATAGGTTATCGTACAAAGAACTTTGGCAGCCAAATCTTTAGCTCACGCAAAGGGAGGTTGTATCTTCGCCGCACTCCTGAAAATATTGCCCATGTTCATCATCGTATTCCCCGGGATGGTCAGCCGAGTATTATTCCCTGATGAGGTTGCCTGTGCATCCCCTGAAGCCTGTCAAGCCGTGTGTGGTAGCTCCACTGGTTGCTCTAATCTTGCATTTCCTAACTTAGTTCTGAATATTATGCCAATTGGTGAGTAACGATAAAGAATCACCTTTTCTAAGGCACTGCATCCAAATGTGTTGGGTCTTAGGATCTAGCGGCGATGATGCTTCGATGCTTGGTATTACCTATCAACTAATCAAAATTAATGTTAAAATAATTGTATTTGACAATACTTGCATACAAAGATTAAATTAATAATACTAGTAGTTAATAATTTCATAAAATATTAATAATAAGTATCGACAAAGCATCGATGGTCAATCGAAAGATCGAATTTGGGTTCATACCTAGAAGGTTATATTATATGCCGCTATCCCGATAGGTATCTATGATTCTTTCTAAACGTGGAGCCTAATATCATGTTATTATAGTTGCAATTCGTCTGGAAACTCCAGAAATGTGAGGAATGAGCAATTAAAGGGGGAAAGCTGAAATTAGACAAATCCAAGGGTCTTTCAAAACTTGTTTTGATAAAAGTCAGGGGTCTTTCGGCGCTGCCTGGTCTAAATACATGTACAGGCCGGGGGAGCATACCTGTTTGGTCATTTGTGTGGACCCCCTCCCCCTTATCCAAATACCTCTATCCAGGGTCAGAATTGAATTTTATCAATCAATCTTGATTCTTGCAGATTAAATTTCCGGGAATCATTGATTCTTGCAAATCAACTTCTGTGTAAATTACAAAAGTTTGCGACTTTGATTCATCCCAATCTGTCCAGAAGAATATTTGCGATAATCGATTATCAGATTATCGCCGAAATTCTGACCTTCATTCTGTCATTTTCTCCGACAGGTCTTCGTGGTCTCATGTTAGCAGTAATGCTAGCTGCACTCATGAGTTCTTTAACGTCAATTTTTAACAGCAGTAGTACGATCTTCACCATTGACATATACCCACGTATAAGGAAACATGCGACCGAAACAGAGTTGATGGTGGTCGGTAGGTAAGTATTTTGGCCTTGCGTGTTAGCCCACAGGCTTAAACATAAATCATGTAAATGGTCAAAGTTTTGAAATAGTTTCTGTCTCAAGAACCACTGAGCCAAATACTAGGTCTGTTTGTACTCATGAAAATGTACAATGTGAATTTTGAGTTTTAAAGAAAATTGTAATGCATGAAATATGTTGTCTACACAGAGCAACACACAGTTATTACACACAGGGTTATTAAACGGTACTGAGCATAATTAGTGATAATTCGCCAGCGAAGTTACGTATTATGTTACCATATGTCAACGAGATCACGCGCTTGCGTAATGAACCACGATCATCACACAAAGTATATGGCACTCGAAGGCACACCAAAATAGCGTGATCCGGTAACAAAGGGAATTACCTAACCACGTCGATGCTGAATTGAAAAGTGCTACTGGTTTTTATTTGAATAAGAAAGGATAACACTATGCAAATGAGCGATACGTATTGATGGCCCATGATTAGAAAGAACCATCGTTACATATATCGGGGCACCGATAGCGCTATAGGGCCTAACTGAACGTGGTGCTTTATAGATGCCGGTCCCGTCGTGAATTATTTTGACTAGTATGGATCCATAGGTTGTTGGTTCGAACCCCTGTAAATCCTTGGTAGAATTTTAAATCTAATAAATTAAAATTAAGTAAGAAGAAATAATAATAATGGCACTTTGGTGGAATCTAGCTTCATAATACATGTAACACTATACATTATGTATTATAAGTTTGTCCTATTCAAATGTTAACTACGGAAAAAATATTGCGAACCGGTCACATGCTGTTTGAATCTGCGGGAATCTCCCACAATTAGTTGTTTTCTCTCCTCCAAGGCCACAAATTTACTACAAATGTACACCTGCATTTTGCACAATATCTGACAAGACAATCTGACAATACTCTAAATATTTAATATTACAATATAATTTCACCGGCCAAATTTAGAGAAAGCTAGGAAGGCACCCCGTCTAATTTGGTCCCATGGCGCTATCGGTGCCCCGATGATAGGTACCGATGAATCTTTATATCGTATCCTAAATAATTATTTGCATATATTGCTATCCTTCTTTTAATCAAATGAAAAATGAGGGCATTCAAAATATGTTTGTTATTGCGATTGATACTGTAACTTATTCCCTTTCCTGGTTTGAGCAATTAACTAAATGTACTGACCTAACTTTTTTTAAACGATGGTTAGTACGTTTCAGTCATAAGATAAATGTATAAATATAAAGTGAAACAAATATAGCTCCTGCTATCTCACTTGCCATATCCATTTTCTTTCTAGGATCTTCGTGCTAATAATGGTTGGCATCAGTATACTGTGGATTCCTATTATTCAAGCAGCACAGGGAGGCCGTCTGTTTGATTATATTCAATCTATTACCAGCTATCTATCGCCGCCGATATGTGCTGTATTCATCCTGGCTGTCACGTACCATAGGACCAACGAAAATGTAACTATAATATAATTATTATGTCATTAAGTATTAATTTTTTTTCAGTTACATCAATACGCATTTCATTGGGTGCATCTTCAAATTGCGAGCAAACAACTTGCGTACATACGCACTAGGTTTACAAGTTTACAAGTTTTATTTGTCTCTATGCCACCAAACCATTTGGTATAAGAGAGTTACAAGGTTGATATGCCACATAGCAAGCGCGGAAAAGTTGCCACAACTGACAACGCACAACGTCACTGACTCGCCGAGAGTGAAGACACTCTCAGTTACTTGCGTATCCATCAAGTCAAGTCAAGTCAAGCGTGGTAGTGTATTTTGCTCTATTTATGTCTTTGTATCATAATGCCTAAACCAATGCGCAAACTTTTTCGGAATCAGCAAAACTATAGGCCAGGACGTCAGGACAAAAATTTTTTACTCGCTATAAATATTGCAAAATGCTACCACTCGCGGCCATAGATCTTTTCAGCGGCTGATCGGAAATCTTCGGAAATTAGTTTATAAAGATTCCTCCATGAGTCGCCTGCAGTCGTCTGCAATCGACACCCGTCTGGAGAGGGTTAACCATGTTAACAGCTTTAGTGCACAAACTTTTATTTCCATGTCTCGGCGATGACCAGTTGATTAGATTTTCATACCGTCAAGGGACATGTGACCCACATTGGCAATCGCTTATACATCACTGGACCTTGTCCATCAGTCCAGCTTTCCAGAGAGTGACCTTCTTTGGAGGCAATTAGCCGTATAAGTAGTGATGCATACCGAGAGCTACCGAGGAAGGTATGCATGTTGTCTATGGTCGAAGATAATTGATGGTGCGTTAGCGAGCTACAAGCGAGCGCAAAAGGAAGTTTGCAAATAAGCACTGTCAATTTGAGCGCCCCGTGTACGCTCAGATGAGGGATGTCGCCGGGTCCGAACGCGCACGCTGTACCGGTGTCAGCTGAATTCAAGTACGCTTAGTGGGCACAGGAATGGAACATTCCAATCTATGTGTTTATTAATCTATAGTGATATGACAGAATATATCTGCATTCATCTGCATTCCATATATGGATTATCAAAAAACAGGGATGCTGGATCGTAACCACATCATGCCGATCTCTCGCACTCTTTAGAAGAAATGACCTTGATCTTTCATACAGGGCGTGTGAATTTCAAATGAGGTTGCCTGAATGGATGACTTCATTTGATATCTACACTCCCTATATGGGAGATTAAGGTCACGTCTTCCATATAGGGTGTATGAATTTCAAATGGAATTGCCATGTAACATGTGTAATTTGTTCACTTCTCCATGTATTATTTTAGGGAGCTTTCGCGGGGCTTATGGTTGGTCTGCTAGCAGGTGCAATTCGGATGATTCTGGACTTCGTCTATCCTGCACCATATTGTGGTGATAATGACACAAGACCTATAGCAGTACAGAAGCTTCTAAGTGTTCATTACCTCTACTTTGGTATTATGCTGTTTGGCTTGACACTTATTGTGACAGTCATTGTTAGCCTGGTTACAGCGCCTCTAGGCAACAAATATGTAAGTTTTTTCTGCAATAGCAGCCCTACAGACATTTGGCGATTTCTCTATTCTATATCATGTGTATTTTGTACGAATCTGGCAGCAGTGGCGTAACGTCGTACGGGATTGAAAATTTAGAAAATCCCACAGGAAAATCCGAATAACGGCTTGTGCCCCCCAGGGCCGGATTTTCCATTGGGACAGATGGGCCCGTGCCCAGGGCCCCCACATTTTTTGGGCCCCCAAAATTGCCCTGTGCATCTTCCTTTTTAGCCCCAAAACATCATGATTTGGGCCCAAATAGGGTAAAATTGCAAATTTTAGCGCGCTTCGCGCGCACTGGCCACTTATATAGCAACATTTATCTTTATTTTGGGCTAAAATAGTCTGAATTTGGGAATAATTTCGCGCGCTTCACGCGCAAATGTCCTAGCTAAATCCCTCTCTTTAAATCATAATGCTCCCGTCGACACCATCAATCTATACCTAAACCAGAACTTGGCCACTTAAGCGCACATGCCTTCCTCACGGTGAGTTGGGGGCCTCCAAATTTCGGCCCAGGGCCCCCAGAAAGGTAAATCCGGCCCTGGTGCCCCCCCCCCCATCAGGCCCGGTTCCCCCATTCATAGACCCATCTCCACCCCTCGAGATGACTCACACTACGCCACTGCCTGGTAGCTATTGCAGATGTGGACTTCTGCTCTTCGTTTTCATCTTCGGGATTCACTCACATTAACGTTACATTTCTCTGTGAAGAAAAATCGGTGTGTGTGTGTGTGGGGGGGGCTCTCCTCTGGTTGGCTACACCCCAGCCCGGCCCACTCATTGATGCACAATGCAGCTATCCTGTAAGGCTCTTTACAACACACTTGTTCTTTTTATTATTGTAATTTTGTTTTGTTTCATCGCTCTGATGTGTATCGTATCTCGCCCAAACACGGGAGACCTAATTTGAGTATTTGCCTGAATTTTGTAGCTCATTCGCCTAACCTGGTTCACGCGACATCTGAAGAGATCACGTGATGATCTATCGATGTCGTATGTCGATGAAGAAACGGAAGAAAACAAGACAAAGGATCATGAACACGGTAAGGTGCCCCTCTTGATTTCTTATGTAACACATTGTTTTGATAAAACATTTCAAATAAGGATATGATTGCGCCATTTTGGATGTTTCGATACTTAGGTAACCATGGTAACAGAGCAAAATAGGTCAATGTAAATTGAAGTCATAATTATGACTTTTAATCCCCCATAGAATACAAAAATAGGATAGTAAGCGCGTTTTCATTCACCTTATAGATGCGTTGAGTCTTCTGACGTCAATGTTTTGTATGAAAACACACTACGACAATATTTTAAAATGTTTTTTGAAATGTTGTTGAAAACAATTTTTTACAAACATTTTTTTGCCAAATATTTTGTTAAAATATTTGCAGTAGGTAATAACAAATGTTTTTTAATGTTATGAAAACGTCTTATGCCCTATATAATTATGTCCTTTATATTAACCGGTATTTCAACGTTTTCTGATAATCTTTTATAACCTTTTGCGAATGATGTCAAAAACGTTTTGTGTTTGCTGGGACTTTTGTATAATACTCTTGAAACAAATTCATCAGGATCGTTCATAGTTCATTAAAGTAGAACAGGTTCTTTTTCAGGTCCAAGTTTTCCATCACTGGACATGCTGGATGCCTTCACCAAGTCGGCAATGGGGGTGATGATGTAGTCAGCCTCCTTCACAGTTATTTTTCTTCCAGCACTCTCCACTGTAAATACAATTTGCACTTATATTTTGGGCTGCGTCTCATCTATTGGAGCGCGCTCGCAACCGCAGTGCGTAGTTCTTCACTTGCAGAAGTCAGCACTTTAAGGAAGGAAGGAAGGAAGGAAGGAAGGAAGGAAGGAAGTATTCTGGTACTTAGGCCTACTCAGAAATATTTCAATTGTAATCAGGAATCTTGATCACTCTGTTGTGGAGTTTCTAGATGTTTGATGAAACAGCAACACTGTTTGATCTTGATGACGTTTCCAAACTTCCTGGTTGCGTATGAGTTGAACGCAGATCTTGTCTAGTTTGTAAGCCCCCTCATCTTTGTTCATGATATATTGCTCCCTACCAGATTGCCTCCTTCTTGGTCTATCATGATCTGAGCCACCTCCCACCCAATTAAGTGATTTGGGGCTGGTACATGCTCTGCTATTGCCGAGTTATGTTTCTGATGTTGAGACTTTTCTATTGCTATTTAAACTTTATTTTTTATTTTACTCTCTACACAGAGCAACACACAGTGTCCAGAGGTCGCAAAGTGTTAGATTGGTTCTGTGGGACAGGCGGACAGAATGCTCCAGAAATGAGTAAACAAGAACGTTATGAACAACTGTTGACGATGACTGATATCAAGGAAACTAAAAGGGAGAAAGTGATATTGAATTTGGGCGCCATTTGCGTTATGTGCATCAGTGTCTTTTTCTATGCTTATTTTGGATGAGTACAATGACACATTTTTGGCTAAACTTTAGAATACCCTACCAATGTCAAAATTCAGACTTATAATGCACGCTGGGAAATGATGTTGCGGATTTAAACTACCTTATATATTTCGTCTATTTCTTGCACTACAAGTTGGAAAGATACGGATAAAAAGGGGGATCACAGCAAACACACAACGTTTTTAATATAGAAAAGGTTTAAATGACGAGTTATATAAAGGATATAAACACGTTTTATAACATTCAGGAAACATTTTTGAAAACGTGATGAAAAACATTGAAATGTTATTTAACTGTTAACAAAATATTTTGCAAAAACGTCTGCCCAAAATATTTCATCCTTACGTTTAAATACGTATTCATGACCTTTATATAATCCGACATTTTTATGGTATTATAAATGCTTTAAGAACATTGTTGTGTTTGCTGGGTACTATTGTTTCAAGGTAAATTGGCTGAAGTTGGCTGAAATTAGTGAAACAAACAAGGAAACAGAACTCGATTATTGCTTTGTTTATTAAAATAAACACATTTTAGTGTTACACACACCATACATTTTAAATACCTCTATAAGAGGGTCCAGCCCTTTTGAATAATACATTGATTTATAAATAATAATTTAATATAAATAGAGGGCCAGCCCCTTTAGTTTTGTTAAGAGTCCAGCTCTCTATTATTAAGACAGGGTCCTGCCCTCTCGCATTGGGCTATTCCAGTTGAAATCATTACACCCGCTATATGGTAGATTTCAAGCGGAGTCACCCATTCAGGTAACCCCATTTGAAATTCACACTCCCTCCTGTGTGGAAGATTAAGGTCATGTCTCCCTGAATTGCAATTAGAATAGCCCATTAGCACACCTTCTTTTGTCCCTTCCTTCTTTTGATGTACCAAAAAATCATTGCCCACCCCCCACTCCTTTACACGTAAGATTTAGGGGGAACTCAAATTTAAAACCTTATTGTCTCATCATATAATGCGAGCCCACCGAGCAGCATGGTACGATCGTATAGACGAATCCAATTTCACGCATTCCTGCTCCTCAATGGCAGCCATTAGCCGCGACGGGTACCCAACTATCCCACCTAAAATGTGGGATGATGCGGCCTTGACGGGTATTATAAACTGCATTATATCACCCGTGCAACACGTAGACAAAAGAATGATGACAGTTTACAACACAAAAGAATCTAACATCGAATTTTAAGCGGGTTTAATCCACCCAATTGGGTACTCACAACACCTGTTTGGTGCATGCGGGTACCCAAATATGGCCGACCATATCCTGACCATGAATTGGCTCGTTGGATTCGTCTATAAACATATTTTGTTCCTGATCGATTGGAGTTGACCGAACCGTTCGATGTTATCAATTATTATTATCTAAATTATAATAAATAGCCTTAAAAAATGTCAGTTTATTTTTTGTTAAGTTAGACTACGCATGCTATGTGGTAGTCGATTTCTTAGAATAATGGATATATATGATTTAAGTTTACTAATGTATGGTGAAAATGGTTCAAAACTCAACAGTTTGAATCGGAATAAGCACATATATATAGGCCCTATATATAACATAAAGAAACCTTTTCATTTTTCACGTTTTAGGTGGGAGAAGTGAAGTTAAAAACAATTTTCAAATTACCTATATATCATATTGCTATACACTTTACTCCATATGATATATCATATTCAAAGCAAAAAAAATATTTATAATTTATCGACGGCTGCTCAAAATGGAAACACAGCTGAACTTAAGATAATGGTTTTTTTTTTTTTGTTTTCCTTTCTTAGCTATGCATTGTCCGTTTGTCAACTCTTTTCCGCTTTTTACAACTGGTTTTCAATGTTTGAGCGAATCCACGAGTAAAATTGAGAGACTCGCGCCATAACATCAGGATTATTCGGATCTGCACAGCCAATTCCCCAACTTGTAATGCCCACCAATTTCCATACTTCGTCACCACTGTGACACATCATAGGTCCACCACTATCACCCTGTGGAATACACAAAGTTGGGAAATATGTATTTAAAAAAAAATGCAAAGAGAATATAAAGAAAGACATAAACGAAATTAAAAAGGTGTAAATTTCTTCAATTATATAGGCGTGACCAGATTGACAGTCCCACACACACTATCCTATTATAAAGATAGCATCAGACGAAAGTTCGCAATTGTTTTTGTCATAATCCCAGCTAAATTGTAGACCTGAAATAGGTTCCATTTAGATGTTCTGAAGTTAAACCAAAAAATAATTATGTGGGCCGTTTGGAAACAAGTTTTTGCTTCTAATATTGAAACAGAGTACAATTTAACGGCTTCAAAACTTCGGAATCAAATTACAACACATAGGCATAATGAAAACAGCCATTTAAATGCCATGCATTTCTTACGTTATGTTAATATTTGAGGAAAAACGTTGAATTGTGTCAACACATATAGACCGGGCTCGCACGGGCATAGCCAGGATTTTTTGCGGGTCGAAATTTGCAAAACGTGAATCCTTAACCATGTTAACCCCTAAATCATGTAAATGGAGTTTGACTTAATCGGACTAAATTTTAATCAGGCGTATCCCCTAAAAGTGGACTTTTGTTGATTTCGTGGGGTGGTGCGTCGCACCCCAACTGGTCACGTATGACGCAAATTTGACGTCATTACATCGTTAATAATGTTAAACCAGAGGGGCCGGAGTTCATTGTTCACGTTAAATTGATGTCACGCGAACAAGCTTTCTTGAAATACAATGACGCACAAATAAGAGTTTCTTACCTGGCATGATCCTGAAGAACTTGATGTACTAGTGCATATCATTTCGTTTGTAATACCATTCTGTCCATACGCATTTCGGCATGTTTGGTAATCAATTAATGGAGATTTCACCTCCTGGAGGGTGACTGATGTAGGCCCTGAAATCATACGGTGGATTAATAAGAATATTAGAATACACTAAAATTTACTAGTAATATCTAATTCGTCAGCAATAGCCCCCTTTTTATTTGATACATATCCTAATCTAGTCTGAAAACTCATCCATGATGCAGTCATGTCTACGGTAGAATTCACCACGACCTTTGCAGGACTTAAACCCCATTAAAAGCTATTAAACCAAGATAACACTCATTGAAAACAGCTCAACTATGTTACATCAGATCTTCTCTGGTTAAATCCACACACACACATGTGTCTGTTTTACCTGTATACAATGAGCAATGAGATGGTATTATAATTTCAGTTGGGTGAACGATTATAAAGCGAACGCTAGAGAACAATTCTGTGTGGGCTTTTGTTTACGAAATGAGACAATACTCTGCTTATTGTTAACCATCGTTCTTGAAAATGAGAAGCATGGTGGTTTGCAGACTTAACACGGTTTGGAAATAATTTCTTCATATTTTTTGGTGTTATCTGTCGTTTACATATCCTTCCTAAAACACCAAAGTGCGAATATTTCCAAACACCTAAATTAGCTAAAATTTAGGACATGTTACAAAACTATATATTATAGAATTTTAGAAGAGTACTTTTAATATTGGCCGGTTATTTTTCACACAGCGACATTAACTAGGTAATTATCCATACTTCTAACATACGCTATTTGTAGAGGTTACGCGTCAATGGTAAGAGCACTGTGTATTGTGTATAGGAAAACGGTCAGTAACTGCAGTATGCGCCGTTCTTGATCTTTAATTTGAGTACGCTGCAAATTGGGTGTTTAGGAATTAAACACTTTTCTTGTCCACGTTTAACATGTCTGTTTCCTTAACACCAATGTCACATTCAAAGACATCATATGCATGTGTTAAATTCCTAAACACAGCCCATCAAATCCCTAACATGCCTAAAAGGTGACTCGGACCACTCATATTTGATGAGCACAGCTTGGGCAATTGTAATTTCGACCTATTTTAACATGTTTAAAGTTATCCGAATTTTATAAAGTATCATAATTATGTACATGCGCAATCTGACCTCTTTTGACGATGAGACTTATGTTGGGAATGGGGCAGGGGCCTACCAGGGCCACAGAACCAAGTGGAATAAATGTCAAAATCGTCCCGCTGATCCGCTATTAATACAATGACTCTATCGGGACAAATGTGCGCGAAGCACGTGAAAAATTGCCGATTTAACGATAAAATAGGTCACATATAGTAATTAGGACAATCATTGTGGCACCGCGCTAGAGGAAGATGCACATTACATTATTTTCGGTCCATTTTGCCCCGGTATTTCGAGCCAGGGGGCGGGGCAATTTCCTTCCCCCAGTCGGTTGGGGGCCTACGCCTCTGGAAGGGGAAGGGGCTTAAAGACCACAGACCGGTACCCCATTTAATGTTGTGTGCTGTAGGTTTTCTGACTGCTTTCATGAACTTACCTCCAGAATAGGTACCACCCCATCCGACCACATGGCACGTATCTGTAGATCCAAAGGTTTGGTGTTCATTAAGCCCGTTAGGGTCTTCGATATTGAAAATACACACAGGCTTCAGCTGGCCCGATATATCCACGGGGCTGCTCAACTTCAACAAGGCAATGTCATTATTGATGGTTTGATTGTTGTAATTTGGGTGTACAACGGTTTGGGATATAACTCTTTGTACTCGTGCTGAGCTGTGTTGTGTGTCTTGATCTAATTGCCCAAAAACGATACTGGTTGTGCCGGCAGAAATGCCGGGTCTGTGGAAATACAACATGAACACACAGAGAGGTTGTTATTAAGCAAAAATAATGTATAGTCATGTTTAATGGTAATCTATATTAAGAACAATGAGACAAGACGTAGAAGAACTTGAACCAGAAAATGTGGTTCAATTGGAGGAGGAGAAGAATTAAGGAGGCGAGCCAGATCGCGGAGATAATAATAATAATAATAATAATAATAATAATAATAATAATAATAATAATAATAATAATAACAGCACTTATATAGCGCTATTAAAAATTCAAAGAATATGAACATAGCACTTTACACAGAAGAGGAAAACAACAACAACAACAAATCTTTATGAGGTGAACAAATGAGTCTTTAGATGGCTCTTGAAACTGCTGACAGTGGGACATGACCGTATGGATGATGGCAAGTTGTTCCAAAGTTTGGGACCAGCAATGCTGAAGCCCCACCACCAACCACCCGGTGATTCCAAGGGATGACAAGACGAATAGTGTCTGTAGCAGAGCGTAGACCTGGTCTAGCTGATTGGTAAATGGTAATGCAGTCTGTGAGGTATGAAGGAGCCTGATCATTAAGCGACCTGATCTTGAAGGCGATTCTATCTTTAACTGGGAAAGCCAATGAAGACTAGCGAGAAGAGGAGTTGTAAAATGACGGCGAGCAACTTGGAAGATTATGCGAGCAGCTCTGTTCTGCAGTCTCTGAAGGCGGGTGATGTTGTTGCATCCAATTAAGATGAGAGGAAAAGATTTAATAAAAGAAAATGATAAAACAAAAGTTGGCAAAGAGGAGAGAAGAATTAAACACTTGATCATGTTGATTGGCTTGCGCCTTTGGTTGATATTTGAATTGGGTTCACCTCGCGGCTCGCAGATCGCAGCAGAGATGGTAACAAGTCAATTTGTTCAAGTCAAGTCCAACTCGAGTCGAACGCGAGTCCAAGTCACACGACTCGAGTCTACAACTCTGACTCGCAGTCGCGAATCCGCAAATTGCGAGTAGCCTACGATAGATCGAACAGGGCCATGGGCGTACTGGAAGCGGGCGGATTCGAGCAAAAGCGAAAATGAAATAAGGGCTGATAAAGGAGATGTTAAGGGTGCACGATGTATTGTTGGTCGAAGCAGCCAAAAAAATCGATTTTTATTATCTAAATCAATATATTATTGAAAAATAACACTTTGATGTTTTGCAAAAGTTCATTCTACAAATCGTATACTTTGAAAACTTGCTTGATTTATTGATGTTAACGTTTTACAAAAGTGTTGTTGTTTCAGCCCTCTTCACAACATAACTCAACAATCTCAGGACCTACAAAAGTATATCTGTGATATTTGAATTCTTCTAAGCACTCGCTATGAAATGATTAATTTTTGCCAAAGCTCACTACCATTCGCAAGATACTATGAACTACCAAATCACAACAGGGCCCCGCACTGCTCCTAGTCCACGGGCCCCGCCGAGGCTCTACGCCCGGACCGAATAGAAGTGATACTTACGCACAATGTGCTGCCGTTACTGCCCACTGAGGACTTATAAGCGTAGCACCGCAAAAGAATGTGTAACTGTCAGGCGTTCCTTGCAGGTCTAGGTCAGCTAAGTAACCTGCCCAGTACCACTTGTACACATCTGCTACTTCAACACCATTGACAATCCTGTCATCACTGTCTTGGCTAGCTGCAGCAGGGCGTCGCCCGCATATTGATTGCAGTCCTTCCCATGTTAAACCTGTAGAAGTTGTCAGAGATAAATTTTAGGTACGGTTTTGGGCCAGTTTATTAGTAAATTGGTTTGAATTAGAAGCGCGATTTTGTTTACAACGCAAAAGATTAATTCGTCAAAAAGTGGTGTAATTTGACAAATTAAAATTAGTCAGTGTAGGCCTATTAAATGAAATATTTATCATTAAAGATACAAATGCTGAAAAGGTGCTTGGGATGTTGGGGCATCAATAAAAACCTAAAATAAAGTTGTGGGCAACACGCAGGAGCAAGCTCGTGGGTAGCATTTAAAATTAATTTTATCATTACAATTATTTTTCACGACTTATAAATATTTGTTTTTAATGACGAATTAATGAATAATTTGTTAAGTGACAAATTAATGAATGACACATATGTAGTTAATGTGTCACTTTTAGTCTATGATAAATTAAAAGACGAATTGAATGACTAATTTTTAATAAACAAATTTCATTTACAATGACTTATTTTAATTTGCCAAATCAGACCGCATTTTTGACGAATATAATCTTTGCAGTGCGGTTGAACACATCTACTAAAATAAGTGTGTAATAATAGTTTTGTTACAGCTAGCAGGTATAAAAAAAATCGACTCGTTATTACGTTTGTCGTACGTGGCCAGGCGCGTAGCAAGCGGGGGGGCAGGTTGGACGAAGTCCATGGGCCCGGAGAGTTCAGGGGCCCCGAGCACAAAAGCGAAAATTAAATAAGGGCTAATAATGGAGAGCAGGGCCGGATTTTTATATCATTGGGCCAGATGGGAGCGGGTCCAAGGCAATTTTGGGGGCCCCAAAATTGTCCTATGCATCTTTCTTTTAACCCCAATAACAGCATGTTTTTTGGTCAAAATTGGGCAAAATTGTAAAATTTTATGCGCTTCGCGCGCATTCAGATGCCAAAATTTATGTTGATCAGGGGCCAAAATAGTCTGAAATTGAATCGAACAAAATATATATATGTTAGTCCCGCTTGGTCCCCCATTAGTTAAACCAAAACTTGGCCACTGACGAAGACATACCGTCCTCGGCACGTGAGTTCGGGGCCTCCAAATGTTGGCCTGGTCCAGGGCCCCAATAAGGTAGGCTATATACTGCTCTGGTTAAAAGGGCCCGTACTGCTCCTTGTCCATGGGCCCCTGATGCTCTTTGCTACGCCCCTGTACGTTGCGGATACATCTGATGTTCCAAGTGTACAAATTTGATAAAAACACGAAATGCATTCTAAATTAATGCATACCTCCCAATTGTGATTTTGTAGAATTTTTTGAATAATAACATACATTTTTTTAATTTTAAAATGACATTTTTTTTCTTGTTTTATTTATATAAAAATAAAGAGAACATTTTTTTTTTGCGAAGTTGTTTTTTAGCATATTGAAATAAGCAAGTACTTTAATATGAATCACATAATGCTAAAAGTATATACTTACTATCACTACCTGGTTGATCTGGGTTAGATGGTGGTTGATCTGGGTTAGATGGTGGTTGATCTGGGTTAGATGGTGGTTGACCTGGGTTAGATGGTGGTTGATCTGGGTTAGATGGTGGTTGACCTGGGTTAGATGGCGGTTGATCTGGGTTAGATGAAGACGAAGATGGCCAATAATAGTACCAAGAGGAGGATGAGTCATCAGAAGAAAACGGGTAATCGTATGATGACGAATCCCATGATGATGGCCAATACCAATATGATGATGACTCCCATGATGATGACTCCCATGATGATGATGACTCCCATGACGATGAATAGCTTGATGATGACTCCCATGATGAGGCTGTCAAAACAAGATAATAACATAAGTAACTAAATAAAGAAATGGATTACTCCTTTTGAAGTCCACACTCCCTCTGTTTGAAATATAGGAAATATCTTCCACAGGGGGAGTATGAATTTTAAATGGAATTAACCTACTCGATTTGAAACTTTCTGTGGAAGATTCATGTTGAATCTTTTTTTTTTTTCAGATTGGTGTATAAATTCATATGGAGCTAAGGGCCCAATGAGTTCATTCCATAGGTAATGAACGTACTTCGATGTGTAGAAAATCAAATTTCCATTTCTGGAATGTTGTTGATTGTCAAAAATTCGAAATTTTGTTAACAGTTTCCTTTGATAGAATTTCTAAATTTGAGATTCCGAAATGTGACACATGAAATCAAAATTTTGGAATTTCGACAAATTATAGTCAAAATTACCAGAATTTTGACAATATAAATGTTTTACGATTTTTGGTTTATGTTAAATATGGAATGAAATTGACGGAACTTACCTCCCCAAAACCAATCCCACCAATTTTTAGTTTCTGGTGCATCGTCGTCATCTCCTGTGGTGTTTGTGGGTCGCGTATGGTTCTGATGATGATGATGATGTCTACCCGTGGTATTATGTCTTCCTTCATCCACAAGAATCTCGCGGTCATCTGAGAAGAAAGGGGGGATTAATCAATGAACCAATCTTATGGAAGCGATAAGAGCACACGGTAGCCTTACGGTTAGGGAGTTTAGTTGTGGCTTATGGGTTGGAGCCTTGTCAGGGCTGGCCAACGTGTTATGTCCTTTGGAAAGACACTTTATCTCGCTGGTCTCACTCCACCCAGGCGTAAAAGGAGCTGCAGCTGTTAGCTTGTCATATCGGCGCTCGATTGGCTCGATCCATTTAATTACGGATCTATAAAAAGGAGATATATTTATGCCTATACACTACAACATTCTTATTATGCGGTTGCCTGTATAGGTACACCGTCGCCAAGGTACCTGACTGGTGCACACTACATTAAGTACCCACAATAGTACCAGTACTCACATGGGCCCAAATAGGAATCTTGTATATTTAGAAGGTTTAAATGTGCTATGCAGGTATATTCTTTCTCTTCATTGGTTAAATGTGAAGCAGAAATGCAGAAACAGAAATAAATACGTAGTATAATTTAACGAAAGTAGTATAGCCCTCACTGATAACATACAACGACGTAAAACAATGTACTTACGATGCATTCCCAAAGAAAATATCACCACTGTTGCGACAATCATCCCTACTAGTAAAGCTGATAGGACCAGCGCAGATATTGCAATTAGTTTCTTCCCGCTATGGCCGCAACAGGTGGTAGGCTTTTTGATATCATCGGGCGTTGTCGATAGTGGCACTTTGGTGTCATGTGTAGGAGGTGGTTTGGAGATTGTTGAAGGGAATCTGAACCCGCTCTCGAGATCATCATTCATCTGAAATTAATATACAAGTCACAATAATGTCAATGCATCATAATATTATATGTAAAAAACATGGTGTCTTGTTTGGCAAACTTTTGACAAAAGTGTTTTGCAAACAGACATGTCTTCAAGACACAAAGTAAGAAGATCATATGTCTTCAAGACATAGGTTAAGAAGATATGTCTTCAAGACTCTGTTTAAGACAATATAAGTTCAGTCATCTATATGTCTTACCAGAAGGCAATACACAAGATCAATATGAATATTTTACTGTTGGGGGAATTGGGTGGCCTAGGGGAAAAACAGACCGGCCTAATTGTAATGCCCTTGTATTCCTGCCGCTGCGGCAAGCAGCATGACGAATCAACCAATAACAAGTCTTGATTCTGTCGGGGTGTCTGCAATGCGCGTGGGTCACGTCGCTCAGCGGCAAGCGACATGACAGTATGAAACCAGCATTAGACTATCCATGTGCTCACTGCTCATGTTCAAGTGAGTTTATGGTACTCGATTGCCATTTTCCTGGGAAACAAGAAATAGCAATATGGCTTTGATTAGAGTATTCACGCGGGTGTCGACTGCAGACGACAAGTTTCAAATTTTAAAATTTTAGAAAATATGTACATTTTCATGACCATCAGCATGCAACTTCTCATAAGACCTCAAGCATTTTTGGTAATAATATTAATAAAACAATTTAAATTTGACGAAGGTCGTACATGGCTTTATAGAGAGGGCAGGGTGTGCAATTATTTTGGGAGGACGGGTTAGTGCAGTGGTCTTCTCACTCGCTTCTCACCACTGCGGCCAGTTGGCCCGGGTTTAATTTCTCCAGCATCTAAAATCGGACCTCTTCTCATATACATGTTCGGTTGGCATCCCTTTAATTTAGTAGCCTTTAGAGTGAGCAATATTTGGCGTTGACTGGCTGTAGCCGAAAAAAAAATAGAAAAAAACTTACCATTTTAGTGTTCGTCGTCGAAGCCATCATGTATTATGACCGCAATTGTCAATGTAGAACTTACTCTTTCACCAAGATATCGTAAGTACTGGTACAAGTATACCGGTGAGAAATTGAGAATGGTCAACTAAACGTTGTGTTCTCTTTATATACATTTTGAACACTTTCACACGTTTCTTCAAAACAATTAAAAATTGCATCGTAATGATGATTATTTCTAACTGACATGTACTAACGTCACAGTTAGCACTTGAACCCAGTGACTTAATATTATTGTTTTGGTGAAAACTATTGAACATTGTGGACCGTTTTATTGTAAACTATTCTTGCTTGCCAAATTCGCGAAACACTTGACTGGATCCAAACTTGACATTGCCATCAATAATCAAGTACAATACCAGTAGTCATTAGCCAACAATGGTCTCGCTTCCAATGCAAAATTCAATAACCCTTCTTTAAGAATAAAGTAGGGCCTACTAATAATGCTGACCTCAAGTCGCGGAGTATGAGTTTTTGTACCCAAATATTTAAAGGTCATTGTATGAATGTACACGCATATTGGGCTAACGAACTGTGTCCTAATGGATGAGCATGTATTATAGTACTTGTCTGATTTGATGACGTCTGCGTTAATCACAATCCAATTACATATTTCAATAACCTCAATTAAACAATCATAGTGCAAAATTTGACTACAAGTTGCAGGGTATGAGTTTTTGTACCACAATTTTCAAAGGTCATTTTAAATGAATGTGTAAGTGTATTGGGGTTAGAACAGTGCCCTGATAGATGAGAATGTTGTGGATCCTAGCGTATGGAACAATTTACGTCAGGTAGCTTTAATATAATAATAAAACAGTTAGTTTACCTTACCATGCTTATCGAAGACCATTGTTGGTGCATGCTTGGCAAACAGTTTGACTGGTTCTGAACTTGTCAGCACAATAATATTGGTATGTAGCGTGAATAATGGAGTACTTGTGTGACGTTTACCATATTTGGTCGCATCGAGATCGGCGGAAGAAGAATTCGTTGTTTTATTTTGGATGCGTAATAAATACTTGGAACCATGGGAAAATCGTAAGCCGCCTAGTCTGTTAGTATAAAAGGAAGGCGAACTAAAATTAGCGGGCTAAACTTCTGGAACGTGAATTGGCTTAAACTATAATTTTGCTGCAGATCATAAATCGATAAGCATCGATACTGCCTTGCAACTTTTGAATTTACATCTTCTTTGGGATTTTGGATCACTTGTAAAGTTATTTCTTGGCCGATTAAAAAAAAAAGGTTTGAGCTAAAAGATGCGGCTATTGGCTGCTGGTTCTAATTATGACATACCGGTATCTGTTTTTGTTTAGGATACAACGGGGGTGAAAATAACTGGTACCTTAATTCTTTTAGCTTCTTTTTCTGCCTGTACATGCGAGATATTAAAAATTCTTCCTGACTAGCCAGAAGATCATCAAGTTATACCCGGGTTTTATGAGAAGTGGGAAAATATGTTTATCTTATTCTTTTTTCTCTTTAATTAAACACCACACGGGGTTCATACCGTCTTTGCATTTGGTATCATAGTCCAAGACGATTAATCATTACTCAGTTACCGAGGCTGATAATACTATAGGACTCTGTCCATTCTGGGTATACAAAAACTGTAAACAAGATTCTTTTCCTCATTATACATTATCTTTGTTTACAAGCAATATAAAAGCGTACGACCCGATTCCAGTAAATTGGGCAAGTAATTGTCCAAATCCGTACAAAATACAACGAAAAGTTGCAGCTTTTTTTTTACGTATGGCCTTATAAATAAATTGGTCGATTTGGTGCCCCCAGGAAATACCATGGTTGCCGTGTTATAATGAAAGTGACGTACCTGTGCCTAAAAAGTAATCCGTTTGTTGCATTCAACATGTTCAAAAGGGACTGATTTCAACATTTTCCCCGAGAAAAGTGAAAATTTTGTGAATATTTCCTTCAAAAAATGGCTAATTTCAACATTTTTCCCGAAAAAGGTGGACCCTCTTTGAATTTTGTTTTCAAAAAAGAACTGATTTTTAACGTTGTTTTAAAGAAAAAAATTCAGTTTTCTTTTCGAATTTTTCTCACATTTACAGACTTGCAGTAAAATATACTTTGATTTCATGCTGCTTGATTTTCCCATGAACCATAGCAAGTATGCAGGCCAAATTAATTGCGGGATTCTTTTCAATTGATCAATTCTTGCAGTGCACCCACCCACGCATTTATTCGTCGATAGGCCGTTCGTTTCAGTCGGGCAGTCATTGATAGGGGTGGAGTAGGCCAAATAGTCCTTTCCACAAAATTATGAACTAAATAGGTATTTTATTTTAGTCTCAGAAAATGCCGAGTCACTTCCACCGCACCTAATATGAAAGGGGTACTGTACTTCATAGTCCACATGCAGCCGGGGGGGGTCAACTTCAGAAGTGACGGGTATGGGTTTGTCATTGCACCCCTTTTTGAAGTCGAATTATACCTCTCTTTTTAAAGTCATACCCGATGACCCCCCCCCTTTTTTTTTAGGCACGGATACCCAAGGACTTCTCTTTTTCTTGAACTTTATCATCAAAATCCATTAAATAAAACTACCATCGGGTATATTGCATCCTCAATTGGCAAAAGTATCAGGCATGTCATTTATTATGCAATGAACCCTTTTTTCAACATGTTATACTCAATGATAAGGGAGAGCGGGCCTATAGTGGCTAGGGGTACTTAATTGCCTTTAGTGCATGAGGTCCCGGGTTCAATTCCCGGCGCGGTGGAGATTTGCTGGGATATCGACTTCAAGGGGGGACTGTCTGAAATTAGTTGGCAACCACTGCAGATTAAATTCAGACTTCCGCTCTCCCCATGGTTCATTTAGACCTGGGTAAATGAATCAAGAAAGTACTTCGTCCTTCGGAGGGGACGTTAAGCCGTCGGTCCTGTGCACAGACGGCCATACCTGTACATGTATCTCGCAGCCAATTTCGAAAAGAGTAGGGTGTAACCCCTGACTGTTCCTAAACCGTCCCGGTCTTCAGATGGTACCCCAGTGGAAATAAGCTTCAATAGAGGCTTTCAGGGTTGTCAAAACCCTGATCCAATCCAATCCAATCAATGATCCTTCATTTTGTTATTATTATACCAAAACCTTTAGTACAGATTCCGAGTGTACAGATTCTGTCGTTTTACAAATATATTACCTAGTTTGTATCATTTTCTGTCTGTCGGACAAACATAAATGACATCACAGTGCCCTATATGTATGCGGCCGGCATACGTCACTGGCGACAACCAGGCATTAGGCTGCGATCACATAGAAGTATACTATTCGGGTATACGGCCCGGGTATACGGTGCACGTTTTGCAGGTGCACGCGTATAGCTCAAATCGAGCAAGGCAATTTCATAGTACCGGGTCACATAAGGCTACGATCGCATAGAAGTATAATATTCGGGTATACGATGCACGTTTTGCAGGTGCACGCGTATAGATTAAATCGAGCAAGGTAATTTCATAGTACCGGGTCACATAAGGAGCTATTCGAAAAGGCCGTATACCTGCGTTTAGTATAGTATAGTGGAAATCGCGCGTGTTCGATTTTAGTGCAGCGTATACCGTCCAAATTTTAAAAACCTAAACCATATGTGGGTAAATTCATTTTTTTAATAGATACACTATCTAATTCTGCACATTATGACACCTCATTGAATGCAATGAGACCTCAAGAAGTAAAGTTACAAGCATTTGATAAGACGAAGAAAATGGGTAAACTGACATACTCGCTATTCGCTATACGAAATACGCTCATTAATTCGATCAGGCTGAGTTCACATAGTATACTCCTATATGAACTCAGCCTGATCGAATGAGCGTATTTCGTATAGCGAATACCGTATACCGTATACTTCTATGTGAACTCAGCCTTATAGCAGCAATTCCAGCAAACATGATAAAAGCAACATTTTCAATGGGTTCAGGTGCCACGTTTGAATCTTTTGAACTTTTCTAGTGAATCTTCGAAACTTTGAAAATATTACAACTACCTTGCATGGATAATTAAGAAGTATACATAGATTACTTTTAATTAATTCAGTTTTGGGAGTGCATAGCTACATTTTAAGGGTATACGATGTATTGTTGGTCAGAGCAGCCAAAAAAAAATCGATTTTCATTATCTGAATCAAAATATTATTGAAATATAACACTTTAGTGTTTTGCAAAAGTTCATTCTACAAATCATATACTTTGAAAACTTGCTTAATTTATTGTTGTTAATGAGTTATATGTATACGTTTTACAAAAGTGATGTTGTTTCAGCCCTCTTTACAACATAACTCAAGAACCACAGGAACTAAAAAAGTATAGGCCTATCTGTGATATTTGAATTCTTCTACACGCTCGCTATGTGATCATAGTGGGGAAATCAACAAAAATTAAAAAGTGGAAATTTTGTAATTAGGGTTTTTTACTGGGGGAAACGAGGGAAGGGGGCAAGAGTTCTGACTGGGAGTCCCATGCCCCCTGGCGCCACCACTGCTATTAAGCAATTTATACACATTTTTACTTTTTTTATACGTTCGCGGCAGGGGATCACTTTTGGGCCTTTAAGTTATAAAAAAGCGAATTATTTCAATAACTGATTATACTTGCCAGTTGTTGCCAGTCAATACATATCGTCATTGGGTTTGTGTCAACATTTTTTGAGCAAATAATATGTTAATAATGCTTCCATTGAGTTCATTAACAATGTACGTACTATCCGGCCGGGGCATTCCGGGCATGGATAGTAATAACATGCGTCAATACATGTATGTGCATAAGATTTGTCAACGTTAGTAGAGTCTAAAAAAATAGTTTGATTGGCGTAACATAAAAATAAATCTTAGGGTAGATAGGTCAGGATTTTTTTTTTACTTTTTAAGCTGTAAAATTCGTTTGATAAGGCTTTGGAACTTCTTTTCTTCTTTTATTTTTAAATTTTTTAAAATTATTTTGTTTTGGCAAAAAAAAAGTTAGGGTCGGGCCTAATTTTAGGGTACGTCGGGTTACGCCAATCAAACAATTCTTTTAGGCCCTGTGCATTGCTTTAGCCTAATGTAGGGCATATTAAACGAAGTGATCGTTATGAAGGTCCGAAGTGATCACCTTTTTTTATTCACAATTTGCCAAATATGTCAATACATTTATTTCATATAATTGGTAATGGTAGGGCCTAAGTACATTTCTTGACCTGGAAATATTATACAAAGAAAATTGCACCAAATCTTACAAAATTCACCGAGTTGGGGTCACAGGCAGAGGATGATTTAAGCACTTCCCAGCAAGTCTTGCGGTTAGCACAGCTGTGTGAGTGAACATGACACCACTGCCCGCCCACTGCATACACACGTGCATGGTTAAATTTGAATTTGGACAGATATATTTACAGTAAAAGCACCTTCAACAAGTTGGTCGATTTCACATTTTATGTTATCTACAGAAGGTGTGAATTATCCTTCATGCATACATCACTTTAGATCTGAAATCGACCAAGTAATAATGACACACGGGCAATTCTAAAACAACATCTTTTGCACAGAGTTCAATGGGATTTGAAAAGTAAAGTGGCAGTCGAAACTCTAGTGATAACACTTTTACAGTGCATGATGGGGCTTCCTTAAATCATCCTCTGGGTCACGGGGTACCGTGTAAGACAATAAATTGCAGCTGGCTAGAATGATAGAATCTCACTCTGAAAAAAAACCCAAAAAAACTGATCCATCTATTTCCTAAATCACACAAAAATGGTCATCCTTAATTTTATCCACATACCACCTCAGAATGCCGAAAATCGAACGGGATAATCAAATGGGCAGTCATTTTGACCACGCGTCAACATAAACAAGTCGTCTTTTTCGCTTCTGCTGTGGACATCCAACACTTTATGTTTAAAACAATCATTTATACAATAGTGAAAACTTTTCAATGGCTTTAATTATGCCTTCATTTACCAATTTTTGGTTTTTTCATACTAAAATTGTACCCAACAACAGTGTCAAAATGGTCCGCAAATTATTTTAATCGGGCCTTCATTTTCACATCTGAGGGGGCCACATCCCCCTCTCAGACACCCCTCCCCCCCTCACTTCTAATAGGATCGACGTCCCTGCTGGCGGCACATGGGACGGATTCGCCGGTCATTTGTCGGACGTTGAACGATCGGACATAAGACGCCTGCAGGATTATTACCGGCCACAACGCATAGAGAAACGAATGGAACCGAATCTTCTGCCGGACTGGTGATTTCGCCACTGGATAAAATATTTTTGTATTACGTTGACCCAGTCCGTCGAAGTGTGACAGAGCCATAACGCATAGGTCTGTCACACTACACCGAATAGGTCTTCCGTACAAGAAACGGATGGCATTTTAGTAAATCCGTTGTTGTTCGTCAATGATCGTTTTATGTTCTTTTTATGTCCTGCTATCATCCGCCAAATGCGTTTCGTGTTAGGTGATGTTCGTTAAGTCCGTCGGCAAGTTTGTGCATGCACAAAACTTGAAACGGAGTGTACCGAATAGGGGAGAGCGGGGAGTGTTCGCCCTAGGGGCAGGTTCGCCCACCCCTTGTTTCTCAGCACTACGGCTATCAGGGAATTTGGTGATGGCAAAATTAGGTGACATAGGTTGTTATAAACTTCTCATATTAGCTACGCGACATATAGGGATGTGTTCATCGAACTGAAAAACAAAAAAAAAAAATTACACCAAAACGTAATTTTTTCTTGCATTCATAATGTTGTATTATCATTGATACATAAATACAGATGGTTTTAATGGAAATCTGTATTGGGAACATATGGGATTTGTCAAAGAGTTAATGCAGTTATAATCTCCTTATTCGATTTGTGTTTTGCATACCCTGAAGAAAATACAAAAATGTGCACAAGGGGCTCGTTCGCCCTTTTGAGGATGGGGCATGTTCGCCCTATATCTTCCCCGGGCGGACTTCCCCCAAACTGGAGGGCGAACCTGCCCCATCAGCGTATTATGCAAAATATTGATAATTAAACCATTAAACAAGGTAAAACTACTGAAAAACACGTTTTTAAAAAGTTATGTGATATCGGTATTACTCATACCACAGTTTATGTCCTAATCCATTTCTCCCCGAAGTTGTAAACATGATACGTTTAAGCTCACTTTGGACCCCTACATTTTACCCTGACCCGACCCCTGCAACAAATTTAGTGACTCCCCAGAAGAGAATGAATGCCCTGTATACTCTTGCTAAATGTTTGCATTGAATATGTTATTGTTATGCAATGTTTAAACCTTTTTTGTGATTAGGGTGAACTTACCCCACCATATGGGCGAACCTGCCCCAATATGGGGCAAGTTCGCCACTTTGCAAAACTTTTTTGTTTGCTCTATCCTGTTGCTATTGTAAGGCCTATAGGTCTGGGATTGTAGCCGTATATAGCTAAGACATAGGGCTTTCACATGGGCTAATCAGGTCATCCCTAACCTTAAAATTGACATCGCTAGGCTGGTCAGAAAAAAATAGGGCGAACACTCCCCGCTCTCCCCTACACATGTTCGGTATTTATCCGATGTGTGTTCGTATGGTGCTGCATTTTGCCGGAGTTTGTTCGCTCCCCTTTCGTTCATGTTCGTTCTTTGTTCGTTGCACTCGGCCCGTGTTCGTTGCAAATACGTTCCTGTGAGGCCTTCACCACCGGATAGCATATTTTTGCATTCGGTGATGTACGTTGACGTAGACCGTCTTAGTGTCACACTACACCGGATCGGTATTCCGTATAAGAAACGGATGGTATTTTAGCAAATCCGTTAGTGTTCGTCAATGTTCGTTTTATGTTCTTCATATGTCTTGTTATTATCCGCCAAATGCGTTTCGTGTTAGGTGATGTTTGTTTAGTCCGTCGACAATACGTTTCAAGTTTTGTACTGTTCTGTATATATACCCTGGGTTTGTTCGTTATTCTTTCGTTTATATACCGCGGGTGTTTGCAAGGTTTCGCAGGCGCTTGTGCCGGATGTAGGCCTATGGTGAACATGTGCATCGATCATGGGGGAGGGGACTTTCTGAAGGGTGTGTGACGCAATATCATATTTCCCCCAGTACTTTAGTGACTGACAAGTAGAAAAAAGGGGGAAAGGAGAAAAAAGGAAAGAAAGTGAGAAAAATTGAAGAGAGAAGAGAAGAGAAAAAGTTAAATTGCACGTAATTTAGTAGGCCTATGCATATAAGTAGTATTGAGGGAGGGGCACTTTCTGAAGGGTAGAGGACGCAATATCAAATTCCTACCAGTTTTAGTGATTGACAAGAAAGAAAAAAGAAGAGAAAACATGGAAAAGGTTAAATTGTATACGTTATTGAGTAGGCCCAGGATAGTAGTACTAGTAAGCCTAAGTAGGCCTATAGGCCTGTAATTATTATAGACAGTGCTTAAATGTGGTTCCTTGGCCCAAAAGCCTGTGAAAATTACTGCCGGCCAGTCCATATGCAGGGCCCGCGATATTTTGTCACCAAAGTCAGTATTTAAGACGGACTTATAGGTCTATTCCTGACTTAAACATATCAATCCATGCATGCTTTACCTGAAATTACGAGTCTGAAGTCTTATATATCTAAGTGTCTGTGGATATCAGTGGAACATTTTAAATTTTGCAAATTCAAATCGGGCCTTCTTTGTTTTTTGTTTAAGGCAATAATAGTGTAAAAATGATGCACTAAAAACAATTTTCCAAATTTTCCATTTTTACAACTAAATTTATACACAATAGGCCTAGGCCTAATAATGTAAATAGGCCCTACAGTCCCCATGCAAATGGCTTCAATTGGACCTTCATTTTCAAAAATGGACAAGTCTTCCTTTTGCTTCTGCTATGGACATCCACGTGTTATTTTTAAAACAATTGTTTATATTATACAATAATGGTGAAAATTTTTAATGGCTTCAATTAGGCTTTCGTTTCACCAATTTGCGGCTGTTTCAAACTAAAATAGTATCCAATAATAGTGCTAAAATTGATCCAAAAAATGACAAATGACTTCAATTGGGCCTTCATTGTCCAAATGTTTCTCATCTCTATTGCCCCCGGACGCTGGTTGCCCTGATATATCAGATTTGTAGCCCTTTTGTACTTATTAGCCAATATTTGACCATTTTCGTCAAAATTTACCCCCCTTAAAAGTTGTCTTTCCCCACTTTGTTCACCCTCTGAAAAGGTGCTTGCTACGTCACTGCCTCTAAGGGGTCAAAACCCTCTCAAACACACTCTCCTCCCCCACTTTTCTGATAGGGTGGACGTCCCTGTTGGTGCCACATGCGACGGATTCGCCGGTCATAAAACGCCTGCAGGATTATTAGCGGCCACAACGCTTAGAGAGACGAACGGGAATCGGACCCCAAATCCGGACATTTGTCGGACGTTGACCCCCAAATCCGGTCATTTGTCGGACGTTGAACGATCGAAAATAAGATGCCTGCAGGATTATTAGCGGCCACAACGCATAGAGAAACGAACGGGAATCGGACCCCCAAATCCGGGCATTTGTCGGACGTTGAACGATCGGATATAAGACGCCTGCAGGATTATTAGCGGCCACAGCGCATAGAGCGACGAACGGGAATCGGACCCAAAATCCCACCGAATCTTCTGCCGGACTGGTGATTTTTCCACCGAATAAAATATTTTTGTATTCGGTGATGTACGTTGATCCAGTCCGTCGTAGTGTGACAGACCTATAACAATCCAAATTAGAATATTGAAGAGTAGTGTTATTTTATTTTATTTTATTTTATTCAAACAACACTTTTAGAAACTTGTCATTAGGGCCTACAGAGTATTAGTATTAATACGACTGTGGTTGCAAAGACCCATTAGCTTTTACGTCAATAGCGCCACCCAACAGAGTTAGCGGAAATAAAAGTTCCGAATAAATAATCCTCCCTCAACAATGAGGGCCTACATGGTTGCAATAATAACCCTCCGAAAAGCGCCAAACGCCGCTTGTGAATGGGATATTAACGTTTAGCGACGTTTTCACGCATTTTTTGGGAGCTGACAGTACACCAAACCTGTCGAATTGCATTCTGAATACGAGGAATGTCCTTCTGATATCAAATCATTTTGATTTTTTGAAATTCGCGATATAATACAAATTTTTTGACAAATTATTAAAATTTGATATTTTTTAATTTTTAATATTTAATAGTCCTCGAAGTAAACTTTATAAATCTAATGATAGGGCCTATGTACTGAAAGCGTATGTAGCTGTGATGAAAAGCCGACGATCAATTGAAAATTTTGAACTTTCATATTATTGATATATATTTTTCCCAAAAAGACCTAATTTTTTTTGGTGTTTTCGGGAAAAAACTCCATATCTTCAATACGAGAGGTCATAATTTTCATAGCTTTTCTTCCCAGCTACATACACTTTAAGTACATTATCATTAGATTAATAAAGTTTACTTCGAGAACTGTTAAATATCAAAAATATCATTTTTAATCATTTGCCATAAAATGCGTATTATATCGCGAATTAAAAAAAAAATCAAAATTATTTGATATCAGAAGGACATTCTTAGTATTCAGAATGCAATTCGATATGTCTGATGTGCTCTCATGTCCCACAATAAATACTGTCCAAACGTCCATATCCCATCCCTTAAACAATTTGTACAATTTGAAATATCAATGAAAGACTTATTACTGAGAATCATATTTAAGGGAAGTCGGAGCCCACTGACTCCAAAGTGGCCCAGAATAAATTCAGACCCTAAATTACATGAGTGCATAATTACTGTCTTCAGTAGATAATAATAGGCCTAATAAATTACTGTCTTCAGTAGATAGTAATAATAAATTACTGTCTTCAGTAGATAGTAATAATAAATTACTGTCTTCAGCAGATAGTAATAATAAATGATGTCTTTAGTAGATAGTAATAATAAATTACTCTCTTCAGTAGATAGTAATAATAAATTACTGTCTTCAGCAGATAGTAATAATAAATGCTGTATTCAGTAGATAGTAATAATAAATTGCTGTCTTCAGTAGATAGTAATAATAAGTTACTGTCTTCAGCAGATAGTAATAATAAATTACTGTCTTCAGCAGATAGTAATAATAAATGCTATCTTCAGTAGATAGTAATAATAAATTACTGTCTTCAGTAGATAGTAATAGGCCCTAGTAATAATAAATTACTGTCTTCAGCAAATAGTAATAATAAATTACTGTCTTCAGCAGATAGTAATAATAAATTACTGTCTTCAGCAGATAGTAATAATAAATTACTGTCTTCAGTAGATAGTAATAATAAATTACTGTCTTCAGTAGATAGTAATAAGAAATTGTTGTCTTCAGTAGATAGTAATAATAAATTACTGTCTTCAGTAGATAGTAATAATAAATTGCTGTCTTCAGTAGATAGTCTTCAGTAGATGTCCTCGGTAGATCGGTAGATAGCAATAATAACATAATTACATAATTACTGTATTCAGTTGATATTGACAATAAATTAATAATTATGGATGTATTATTACTATCTTCAGTAGATAGCAATAATAAATTACACAATTGGTGTTTTCAGTAGAGTGTAATAACAAATGCCTTAATCGTTGTCTTGTAGTAATACATGTTATAATAGCTGTCTTTCGTAATAAATTACATACATGCTGTACGCAGGAGATAGCAATAATAAATGCTGTCTTTAGTAGATAGCAATAATGAATTACATAAATGCTGTCTTTAGTAGATAGCAATAATGAATTACATAAATGCTGTCTTTAGTAGATAGCAATAATGAATTACATAAATGCTGTCTTTAGTAGATAGCAATAATGAATTAAATAAATGCTGTCTTTAGTAGATAGCAATAATGAATTACACATTATGCTTTCTCTAGTAGATAGGAATAATGAATTACATAATTGCTGTCTTTAGTAGATAGCAATAATGAATTACATAAATGCTGTCTTTAGTAGATAGCAATAATGAATTACATAAATGCTGTCTTTTAGTAGATAGCAATAATGAATTACATAAATGCTGTCTTTAGTAGATAGCAATAATGAATTAAATAAATGTTGTCTTTAGTAGATAGCAACAATGAATTACACATTATGCTGTCTCTAGTAGATAGCAATAATGAATTACATAATTGCTGTTTTTAGTAGATAGCAATAATAAATTATATAAATGCTGTCTTTAGTAGATAGCAATAATGAATTACATAAATGCTGTCTTTAGTAGATAGCAATAATGAATTACATAAATGCTGTCTTTAGTAGATAGCAATAATGAATTACATAAATGCTGTCTTTAGTAGATAGCAATAATGAATTACATAAATGCTGTCTTTAGTAGATAGCAACAATGAATTACACATTATGCTGTCTCTAGTAGATAGCAATAATGAATTACATAATTGCTGTCTTTAGTAGATAGCAATAATAAATTACATAAATACTGTCTTTAGTAGATAGCAATAATAAATTACATAAATGCTGTCTTTAGTAGATAGCAACAATGAATTGCACATTATGCTGTCTCTAGTAGATAGCAATAATGAATTACATAATTGCTGTCTTTAGTAGATAGCAATAATAAATTACATAAATGCTGTCTTTAGTAGATAACAATAATGAATTATATAAATGCTGTCTATTAGTAGATAGCAATAACGAATTACATAAATGCTTTTTTAAGTAGATAGCAATAATAAATTACATAAATGCTGCATTTAGTAGATAGCAAGAATGAATTACACATTATGCTGTTTCTAGTGGATAGCAATAATGAATTAGATAAATGCTGTCTTTAGTAGATAGCAATATTGAATTACATAAATGCTGTCTTTAGTAGATAGCAATAATGAATTACATAAATGCTGTCTTTAGTAGATAGCAATAATGAATTACATAAATGCTGTCTTTAGTAGATAGCAATAATGAATTAAATAAATGCTGTCTTTAGTAGATAGCAACAATGAATTACACATTATGCTGTCTCTAGTAGATAGCAATAATGAATTACATAATTGCTGTCTTTAGTAGATAGCAATAATAAATTACATAAATGCTGTCTTTAGTAGATAGCAATAATAAATTACATAAATGCTGTCTTTAGTAGATAGCAACAATGAATTGCACATTATGCTGTCTCTAGTAGATAGCAATAATGAATTACATAATTGCTGTCTTTAGTAGATAGCAATAATAAATTACATAAATGCTGTCTTTAGTAGATAACAATAATGAATTATATAAATGCTGTCTATTAGTAGATAGCAATAACGAATTACATAAATGCTTTTTTAAGTAGATAGCAATAATAAATTACATAAATGCTGCATTTAGTAGATAGCAAGAATGAATTACACATTATGCTGTTTCTAGTAGATAGCAATAATGAATTAGATAAATGCTGTCTTTAGTAGATAGCAATATTGAATTACATAAATGCTTTCTTTAGTAGATAGCAATAATAAATTGCACAAATGCTGTCTTCAGTATATAGCAATAAATAAATTTAATATATAGCTGCTGTTTTCAGTAGATACCAGTAGTAATAATAAATTACATAACATTGTCTTCAGTATATAGCAGCAAGAACTTTCTTAAAACTCGTGTTTTCAGCTAATGCTCGTAATAAATTGGAACATTATTACTGTTCTTCAGTAGATAGGAATAAAACATTACATCTATCGCATGCGCTATATCATGAACATACGCCCTATTCCAGACAAATACAGCGCTCATTCTTTGGGAAAAACAAATCATTATCCTGTTTTGGGAAATGAAACATATATAGCTAAATCAAATCCTTTAGTTAGTTATAACTGGTAATGAAATTGAAATTTAAAAAAAAGATCAATTTTTGGAAATAAGGGCCAAAGCAAAAGGGGTTTTAGCGTTTTTCGTATGCTGTGACAATCAAGCCCAACGCCTTTTACAAAGACTTATTTCAGGTTTTTATACATTTTTTACATAAGCACTTATCAAAAATAACATAAAATAAAAAAAAATACCGGCTAACTCTCAGCCAATATTCAAAATTTGGAATGCCTAGACTTGTGCCAAGTCTTAGTATTTTGTGACTGCATCTATAAGAAAACATAAATTGTGCGTTTTGGGCCCATTATCCCCTCAAATTGCAAAATATTGCACATTAAATTGCAAGATTGAACTAAGTAGGCAGTAAAGGCTTGGGATTTAGGTATACATGTTTCATTTTGTAAAACAGGATACTATTTTAGGCCTAGATCAAAACCGTGTACATCCAAAACGTGACCTTAATCTTCTACACAAGGGTGACGATTTCTTGTTCAAATGGAGTCATCCATTCAGTTAACATCATTTTGTAATTTACATTCCCAATTTACAACCTAAACTTTTTGTTTGTCTAAATGTATGTAACATTTCCATAAAAATAGATTTTTGTATTTTTTCCAAAAAAAAAAAAAAAAGTTTCAACAGCTTTTAAATATCAGATAATGTCCACTTTTAATATAAAATTTAGGTATACTAAACACACGCGTATTTATTTTATTAGTTTCAAAATATACTATTTTGGGCCTATACTAATAAATGACAAAAAAAAATGCTACTAAATTATCGATGGCGTGGAAACTTACATCTGAATTCTTTTAATATTTTAAAATTGAAGAAGCTTTGAGTGTCAATAATAAACGAGGTGCAATACAAACTGTCGTGATTAAGAAATGGCTAAAAATGATGAAAAGGGATCAACTTTTGGCCACAATGCCCAAGTTCACTAAAACATACAGTTTATGGCTATACTATTACTCAGTCATGAATTTCAAGAGGTACATCATACGTCAAAAATCATAGGTTACAGAAAGTTATTGATAACTTTTGTGGTTCAAATTATCTAGTAATTATTGATAAGGCCTACTTTTCACGCCGCTATTTCTCAAAAAATAATTTCCATGTAAATATGGTATTGTTTGATCAAAACTTGACAAAAATCATTAAAATATAACATTTGTACTCACAAATAGCTATAAATATAATGTGTTGAATGAAGTGAACATTATTATTCATTGAAGTTTTGTAAATTTAAAGCTTTCGGAAAACAATGGACAAACGCATCCGTTGGCCTACTTGTAGCTAACATATGTTTCGTATAGTAAATAAGTATCATATTTAACGATTACGAATTAATTTTATGCATGTATTCCAATGCCGAGATTTTTATAATGTCTGCCATTATATAAAGAATGTGATTTGCTACAACACCACTGAATAGGTCTTTTGTGAGTAGGCCTAAAACTTTATAATGAGGAAGAAGGGCAACACATTTTATTTTACAGTTTTGTTATACAGATGATTGCATACCAAATCGGTCATAATTGAGATTCACTTATAGCCCCCCGGTTACAGCATACAGCTTCTATTAAAGGCCCTTTCAGTGATCCCAGCGAAAGTGTAAACAAAATAAAAGTGACGAATAGAGCACAAATCTTGTCCAAAAATGTTTGCCCAAAAATATTTTGCAATAGGGGCCTAACGTTTTGGCCACATATTCAAAATGTTATTGTAATGTTTTTGTTGTTGTTGTTATTTTTTTTCCGTATAAAAGGTTTTGAAAATATCTTTGACATTTCATGATTTATATAGCCCGACATGTTTAAATGTATTTTTGAACCAAAATCAAATTATACGCGTTTATAAGACGTTTTAGAAACATGTTTGTGTTTGCTGGGATGGTTGTGATGCGGGGTGGTTGGGTGTGGGTGACGTTTGTTGTGACACACACACACCCCATCAAGTTTGTGTCACGCGTGTGGTGACTTGACCATACTGAGAGCTATGATACATTTGACATTTTCCGAAGGAAATAACCTTTGGATGTTTTCGTCCTAAGGGAACAAACCAAAATTTCAATGTCGTTCTATAAACGGAGGTGCATATTAAGGGCAGAGATGAAAAAGTTTACGTTTGTAAAAAGAATGCTAAAATATCGGTCAAAGTTGATCTTTCTGGTCAGAATTTATAACATTTCACACTTTATGTTTCAAATAAGGAGGGGATGGAGGATGTAGAGGGGGGGGGGGTGTCACCGTCGATCGTCAGCATCCATGAAAATGTGCACTTTTGGTTTAGGGTGTTATAAAACTTTTGGTTTGTTCTCTTAAAAAACAGAAAGCCAAAAAAGGGCGGCCTGCAAGTGGCATTTAATGTGTTTTGCTCACTTCGAGGTCAAATGAAAGTGAAGTTGGTAACCGGAGCTGCTAAGTCCATTAGTGAAGTTCACGGCCGCCCTCAAGGCATTTAGCCACATACAGGGTGTCACTGCAGTCTATTGGCCATAGTAGGCTTATAGCCACATACATCAGGGTGTCACTGCAGTCTACTGGCCATAGTAGGCTTATAGCCACATACAGGGTGTCACTGCAGTCTACTGGCCATAGTAAGCTTGGCGTTTTTAGTTTTTTCTCAAAAAATTAGTACTAATATTGCAACTGTAGTCTACTGGCCAATTAAATAGGCTTTAAAAACATTTATAGTTCTGCGTTATTTAATTTCTCAAAATATTAAGATCTATCTCAGGAACCACTGAACCATACTCATCAATGCAATTTTCCTGCAGATTCTAAATAATGGCCATGAAAATGTTCAATTCTGAAATACCATGCATTTTACAACATATATAGGCCTAGGCCTAACGCATAAAAATTACTCAATTAAAAAAAAATGAAGAAAAAAGTGAAAAAAGGTATAAAAGTAAAAATTAACAAAAAGGTGCACTTTTTGGTAGGGTAGGCCTACGTGTTAAAAAAGGGCACATTCTTAAGCTGCTTAAGGTCCACTTTTACACACACACAAAAAAACAAAGACAAAAAAAAATCAGCGCAAGCGTACCTAGGCCCTACTCCAAGTTGGAAAACAAAAACGACAACGACAACGACAAGTGACAAATAATTTGTTTGTCCCCAAATCGACAGTTCGTTCTGCTTTTTATAATTCCATTTTAGAATAGACCTACTTAGGGGTGGTGCAATAATTATGTGTACCCCCGGGGGTCAAAAAGGTCAAAAGGGGGGGTCAAGCGATTTTTGGCACAGATATTTTGGGCACCGTTTCTATATTACGCCCTAAAAAGGCGTAGGAAAACGTTAGGAACACGTTCAAATATGCAAAATTTCCTGCTCGCTGCGCTCGCACTATATGATAAGACAATTTAACGTTTTAAATTCGGGTTCCCCAAAATCTTGCATGTGTAGGGGGGGGCAAAGATTTTTGGCACATCAAAAGGGGGCGAAGGTTTTTGGCACGTCGAAAGGGGGGGGGCAAAGATTTTTGGCACGGCCAGAGGGGGGGGGCAAGCGATTTTGGCAGACCATTTTGAGAATTCACCCCCCCCTCCCCGGGGGTACACATAATTATTGCACCACCCCTTATGATCGTTCAAAGTATTTTCATGAGAGCGATTGATAATAGTGACATATTTTGACCACCCTGTGCATTAAGCATGTTAAGGTTAAAGCTCAGAAAGCTTAATACACATGCCGTTGCTACTATAATACTATCAACGACGCGTGGTCGTACATCTTGTGGCCTGAGTGACTTTTGCGCCAATTTCATATCCGGGTTTCATATTTTCCGGACATAAAATAACCCGTGAACTTAACATATCTCTTGATTTCATATAAAATCAATTTATATTCTGTGTTATGCATATGTTGTGTCTGCTGCATCTGCCGTGATCTGCATTAATTATAGTAAACCATTACACATGTTGATATGCACATGGTGCATGAATGATATTTATTTCACAGTTCAAGTGGATGCTATTTTATTTCACTGAAACCAGTTTATGACGTGACAGTCGAGCCTCCAAACTGCCTCCGTTTTACCTCCGTGGATATACTCAACCCGCTAAAAGTAGCAACTCAGTGATATTGGCATTCGTACCTGTGAGGTCATATTCGCGCGGGCTTTCTCATTTGCTTGCTTAACTTCAGAGATTCTGTCAACAGTGAATGGAATTTAGGTTCTCTGTAAGACATTCATTCACATATTTGCTGCTGACTGAGATTGTAAGACCGATACCAAAATGGCTGCAACACTGAATGCCTGGGATATCGTTGTTATTGTGGTATATTTCGTTTTTGTTATGCTTGTTGGAATATGGGTATGTACTATATTATTACACTTCGAATATTCATCATAACTTTTAAAAATAGGTCAACTGTTAATATAGATTATTTAAACAGGAATCTGCTAAAATTACTGCATTAATGAAAATAGTGATTATTTTGCACCTGCTGCGTTAATGGCCCAGCAAAAACAAAATGTTTTACAGAAAAAAATGTCGGGTTATAGGTACTTGCTTTTAATTAAAAGCTATAAAAGACTAGATATATTGAAAAAGAATTTCCCAAAATAATTTTACAAAATATGGTGACATTTTCAAAAATGTTGTTGCAGTGTTTTTTCATTAAAAACGTTTTTATGACCATTATAACCCGACATTAAAACCAAAACACATTTATAATATATTTGCGTGTTTGCTAATTGGGCAAGGAGGCTGTTTGTCGAATCTACCCTCTACAGCGAAAAAAAAACGAGTGAAAAGAGAATTGCCTACAGTCATAAACACTGTAATGGAGCGAAAGGTATCAGTCTATAGGATTGAAATAGGCTATTAATGGCTTTAAGGGCTTGGATAGCAACGTTTGCACAGTATTTTTTTCTGGGACATGAGAGCACATCAGGTAAATCGAATTATGGTAAAATTATTAAAATTTGATATTGGTTTTTTGATATTTAACAGTCCTCGAAGTAAACTTAATTAATGTAATGATCTGTACTTGTATGTATAGTGGGAGTAAATGCCGACCATAATTTAAAAATTGTAGGTACACATAAATTTAGTTTCCCCAAAAGACCTAAAGTTTTTAGGTCTTTTTGCATGGGAAATTGTATTTATTTGATATCAGAAGGACATCCCTCGTATTCAGAATGCAATTCGACATGTTCCCAGAAAAAAAGTAGTTTTATCTGTCATTTAAAAATATAAAGTCAGATTTTATTAGCATTGTTAGCAGCTAGTGCTGGTCAGTTGTAAATAATTTCTACCCCCCCCCCCATTATCATTTTTCAAATATTCACAATCTTATTTAGCACCTGGTATGTTCAAATTATTGTCTATTACCCACTTCCCCCCTCTCCCTAGTGTTAGGATTCATTAAATCTGCCATTTCAGACATTTTATTTAAAACTATATATGTTTAGCAGCAGGTGTCTGTTCATATAACCGTGTGTTTCTAAATGTTTTTGTGTGCAATTAATTTAGGTTTTTAGATGTGTTTTATATATTTTAATGTTGAAATGGTTACAAAGATCAAGAGAAAAATTTACTCAAAATAGGCCCTTTTGCATTTAACCAGTTTTGGAATCAAATTCATCACACATGGTACTGTAAAATATGTTGTTTTATTTATTTATTTCGACAAATTTAGTGCTGCATCATTTAGAAATGACTTCCTCTTAAGCTTAGTCTTTATTCGTATCGGAAACAGCCAATGACAACTTTATAGTTGAGTTATTGCGAAGAAAATTAGGGCTATAGTTTAAAAGGTCAAAGTCAATTATTTCTCCCTTGCCATGTGTATAAATGTCTCATTATTTAGAGCAGCTAGTGCATGCCTTTAGGGACCGTTATTATTTTGGGTAGGGGGGGGGGTCTGAATTAATCTTTTTCTATGAGGGGTATAAACGTTAAGTTTTACATACAGATAATTAGGAAAACAATGGGGGGAGTCCGAACATTTTGAGCGGACGCGAGTGGGAACGCAAAATTTCTTCACAACTCACATCCCACTGGCTTTAGTGGGTAAACTAGGATTTCGATCAGTCTTCTGAAGTAAAATCGTAGTGTCATCATTCAGTGCAAGCAATGAAAGCATGTAAAATACATTTTAATTTATAATTTTTGTTGAGAGTAACACTTTAAAGCTATAGTATAGGATCGGATTCCAGTCAAAATGTCACTAATCTTTGCCAAAACTTGAAAAACGAAATAATATTAGTAACAACTGTCATATAAAGCCGAAATAATGATGACAAATTACAGAAATCCCACTGACTGCCTTGACCAGCTTTGACCGATTAACTAGAGCTATATCATGTGGGTTGCATTTGTACAAATATACAGGCTGATTCAAAAAGAAGTAAACTCATGTTTGTGGCACTTGTGTATAAATCTAGAAATCTTATCACACGCATGACAAGTAAACCGTGTGCAGCTACAAAAATGGTTGTTTTTTTTATATTCAAACAAGTATAACTATATAATAGGGTCTGGTGTAAGCAAATACAAACATTCTTTTTTTTTTTTTTTAATTTAGACATGTTAGACGTCCAGAATCTGCTTTTTGCAATTTGTCAATGATATTTTCATAAATACAGCGTATTCTTTCTAGATTTCGTACACAAGTGCCACGAGTTTACTTCTTTTTGAATCAACCTGTATATGTAGAAGACGGTATAGGCTACTGACATGTCGTTTCAGCAGGAGTAGGTCTTATGATCATTTACTTGGTTTCATAGCTCTTAACTCTGCTTAAGACAGATGAGACAAAACAAAGATGAGTTTTCATTTCTTTATACAGAAATACAATTCCGCCCATGATCTTTGCATGATAAGTTTCAACACTCAAAATAGGAATATGCCCTAATGCGCTCCAAACTTAAAGTCATACCACGCTTTGAATTTGACAACCGTTTTCATCCTTTTTGTAATTGATATGAATTGGTCATTTCTATAATGTACAAAGGTTGTTGAATGTTATGTATAAAAATGTGTAGTAAGGTGTCACGTTCCAAAGATACGTGACTGAGTGTTGGATGTTATTGACACAACACACATAGAGTAGCACATAACAGGTAGGTAGGTGGGGTGTTAATAATGTCGTGGATTCAAACTTTAAACAAAAATCAAACTGAAATTTGTTAGACGATTTGTTCCATGTAGCCCAATTTGTTCCAAAAGTTGAACCTAAAATGGTTCTTGAGCTTCCCTGTATGTGTAACCTTAAATGGTTCCACAAAGAACGGAAAAGGGTTCTGGAGAGGTTAGAAAGAACCATGGACCTGAAAAGGGTGTTAATGTTGGAAAGGCCGGAAAGAACCATTCTGAGGCTCTTTAAATTTTCAAGAACCATTTTCTCTTGAGGGTTCTACATACAGGACAGCCAAGAACCCTTTTTACGAACAGTGCATAGTTTAATCATTTAGCAATATAGGTTGTATATCTCCCATGATAGCCTATAGTGCTATATAGAGGGCATTAAAACATGATTAAAGCGCCACGCCCACTTTTTGTTTCTTAAAGATATGATATATCGCTTCTTAATGACATTCGTAATGATAAAGCATCATAAATGTGTTATTAAAATCACATTACACACACGTTTGTGTATGCCTCAAGACAGAAGATGCTTACACTTCTGTGATTTTATACTACCTTATAGATGTGGAGTCTAAAGTCCACCTGTATAGAGAGATACTGGTCATATCTGCACAGAGTTCTTACTAAGTCTTTTACATATATGTTAACGAAATGATTTGATATTTAATTATATCCGATTTTTATAAAAGATAATAGTAGGCCTATGTTGATAAAGTTTACAGTGAAAGGGGGAAACATAAAATATCTTGGACATTCTTGGTGGATATAAATACACTCAACTCAAGTTCAACAAGGCTGATGTACTTGAGGATTCAAAAATAAAAATTAAAGCAAAAACAAAAGAAGAAAAGCTCAACAAAAGTATAGTTTTCGTATGTGTACAGAGTGTTGTTTTTTCCCGAGAAAGGTATTACCTAAATTGCAACTGCATATTTGACATTCTCATTGGAAGAGCACTGGGTTAATAAGGCTGGTATAATGCATGCACTAACAATATAGTCAGTTTTGTACAATCGTAACTCCCCACGCGGGTGTCGACAGTACAAGCGACAAGTTTCATTTCGAAAATATCTCAAAACTTGGACTTTTTATGTTGAAGCTTATAGAGCATTAAAGGGTTGATAACAGGAAGATGAAAGTTTGCAACTTATTAAACACCTCATCGGACAAAAAAACACAAATAAAATACACAAACAAACAAGCAAACAAACAAAAAAAAAAAAAAAAAAAAAAGAAAACAAACAATTAACGTCAACAAAAAGACCGCTTCAGGTACCCTGAATTTAAATTCTTTCTGTTGATTATTCCACGTTAGTCCTCTTCTGAAAGTCTGAAACGACTGGACAAAAAGTCTGCATGGAAATCCGAACTCCTTTAAAGGGGGTGCGCATCAATTTTCTGGAATAGCCTAATTGCGATGGCAGTGATATGTGTGTGCATGGATCATGAGAAACCAGGTATCAACTACATTGATATGCTAAAACCTGTCCCTTATATTCCACGTGCTAAAAGGTAGTTTCTACACAGGTAGGCCTATGGGAGTGAAAAGAGTCTATCGCACGACTATTTAGTGCGGAGTAAATATCACATTAATGTAGCCTACTCAAGGAATGTAATGTTTAAGCCCATTTGCAACGTTCAGCCTATTATCTCAATCATGTATTTTGTTCCAAAAATTACCAAATCTTAATTTCTATCAATATTAGGTTGCTATGATCGTAGCAAATTAGGCCTACTACATTTAACTTCACGCGTACGAGTCATATGAACATTGTTTTCTCTCTTTTGCTTGAAACATGTCAATCGATGTTTACTTAATATGTGTATATATAATGATCTTGCTTAAATCTCACGAATAAAGTCGCCTTAACTCGGTAATTCAACAGTGTATACATTGTGCCAATTCCATCGTCTTAATATATTTCTTGTTTTCTACGATCAAACCTCGCCTTTTCTTCTCTATTTTATCACACATGTATGTATTGACATAGGGCAAATACAATATGTATGCCAATAGGGTTCATAGCAGAATGATTTTGTATTTGATGTAAATAATAGGCAACAATCGAGGAACGACCAAATAGAGACGAGGTTCTTTTTCTATAGCAAGCAAATTTTTAATTTCTTAAAGGTTTTGAAACCTTTTTTTGATACACACAGACATTTTTACATAACGTTATGCAAGTGTAGAACCTCGTAATAATTAAGTAAAATTTACCTCAGAAATATTTGACTAATTATGTTCAATTTTAATATTATGTAGCACGCACGCAGAGTCACTCAAAGCGGGCCATTTTAGACATTGTTTTGTATTGTATCTTTAAAAGTAGGGCCTAATGGTGATAAAAGTATACATTTTCAGAAAGGAAATGAACCAAGGAATCCAACTTGCACGGAAGATTATTGGAAAAAATGTGTAGTTTTTGAGAAAAGCGCCAAGTTTTCATTTTTTTGTCCACTATAACAACTTACCACCTAAGCATCGAAATTGACGAAAATTGCATACTAATATATAGAGACACAAAACTAGGAACCGTTTTCTCAAATTTTGGATTTTTTTTCGTTTTAAAAATATACCTTAAAATATCCAAAATGAAAATGTTGGTCAAAATTGAAAAAAAAAGTCAAATTGTGATGTTATTGACCCATTATACAGGCTGTATCAAAATGATTGGTACCCATAATTTATAATTACGTCGTATATGACCGTTTATCACATTAATCAAGAAATTGGGTTGATCCTGTATTGCATTTTGATGTGGCAGTCATATACACATCACTGGAAACTGATGGGTACTAATCATTTCGATACAGCCTGTATATCTCCCCATCCTCCAGGTCGAATTTTGACACCGTTGTTGATGAAGCATAATAACTTTTGTTCTAGATTACCGATTGCAGTGATGATACAAAATGTTTTAAAACTTGATTATTCCTCTTTACGACACACTTTTAAAACCCTCCATACATATATGTATTCTTCTATTAGCCATGCGCGTTAAGATCATTTTGGGGCACCCTGTAGGCCTATGTCGGTCGTCTTGCACATACAGAAGACTCAGATTGCAATGCAAGTGAGCGTTAAGAATTGGAACTTGAATTTAATTACCATTGATTTACTATGGCGATAGGAGAATGTATTTTTGGCCAATGGGATTCGATGTACGTTCTCTCACCGGTAGTAACGATAAATTTCATTGGATATAGATATCGATCTTTTATACGGTGATTGAATAGGTAATCCAGTGTATTAAATTAATTTGATTCAAGGCAGGGCAAACACTTGAAGAAAATAGTATGGTGAAAGTTATATTTGCATTCTGGACGGAATGTGCATTAAGTTGATTAATTTCAAAATATCTGAAACAGATGTCAATATGCATATGGTCGAATCCAACGAAAAGTGTACACGGCATGTTCAGGGCCATAATTTAAAAGTAATAATCAATTGGCATTCATTTTTGTATTGTGTTTATTCGCCTTGATCATACGCTTCGCGCCATATATAATAAGACCCCTTCTGTGAAAAACTTAGACACAGAGACCCCAAAACATGCTATTTTTACCCATTTTTTCAAAATATTTCTTAAAGTATTTTAAAAACGTCTAAATCAGTTACGAAAAGAAGTCATTGGATTGAATCTAAATTGATTTCCTGAAGGCGTGTATTCAAAGATTGCCCGTTCAATTTTTCACATATTTGTACATAATTATGAATTTTTTGTGATCATTTTTTAGTGGTATTTTTTACATTACCTACGAATACAATTTTTCATAGCACTAGATATATCTTTAAAAATGGAAATCACTAATAAATGCGCAATTGATACAAGCTTTGATATATCCAATACTGAAATGCATTGCATTCGGGCATCTTTATTATTGTGTTTAGCTGCCAGAAATTCTAAATGGTACAAAGGTAGGTTTGGTAAAAAATATGCATTACCTCCGAATACATGTTAAAAGCTGTGTCATTTCCACAAAGTGAGAGAATAGTAAACAATAGATAAGCAATAGGTGCAGGGTAATACACTCTTTATTTCTACCAAGTTTCAATAGCCTGCGTTTAAATATTTCTGAGATGTCAACAATAAAAGCAAGTATTCGTAGGTAAATTTCGGTAACCGAATGTTACCTACGAATACAATTTGACATCATGACAGTATTGTGAAACACCGCCATTCATGCCAATGCCCATATTGGTACATAACGAAGGCCTGTATGTTTGCTATCAAATCATATGTCAATGAAAGTTGCGAATTCACATACATGCCCACCATGCAAAACTGAATACGGCTTAATTGTTGAAAAATATGTACTGAAATAGACGACGGTCTGCTCATTTGAAAGAAAAATCAGATTCAAAGAAGATTAGAAGGGATAAATACTTGGATTTGTCAACTGTCATGTGTGCTTCATTTTAAATGTTTACCGACCTTCTGGTGTCTGAGTAATTTGTGTCCAAATTGATTTATTCGAAGGTAACTTTTGACGTTTTCGCTAAGGTTACCTACGAATACCATGGAAAAACGACTGTTCTCATTGTCTCATGATCTAGACAACATAATGATGGACCCTGGTATAAAGCTAATTGTAGTTGCCCTCAAACGAAAGGCCACAAGACGTAACTGACTCCAAGATGGACTTCACAAGTCTGCAATAACGGTTTTAAGCGAGTTGTGTGCATTGTTTCTTACTTCAATACTCTTTCAACCGATGTGAACCGACATTATTAATACATGATAGGGTCCAAAGTATCAATAAACACACATAAAGAAAATGATACATTCAAAGTGCTTTATAAAATGAAGTTTTGATTGGGATATCCACCAAAAGTCTAATTCTAACCTACAAATACTGAAATGTTACTTACGAATACAGCATAATACATGACATGTGTAATGAAGTGTCGCTACCAATGGAAATTAATTGTCAAAAACTTTAAGCGGTACCCCAGGACACTATTATTACCCATATACGGATTCATTCAACAATTATTTATTATGTAAAATTGCTGATTAACTACTTGTATATCAAAATGAAGTGGTCAAAATCTTGCTAAAAGCATCAAAAAATTTTGATCTAAGGTAATAGCATTTATTCATTTGGACGTACCATCTGAAAGAGATCTAAAAACTACCATTTATTATTAATTCATTACCATAATAGCAAACTTTAAACCTCTAAACTCAATATAGATATTGTTAAATCGCTCATGTTACCTACGAATACCCGGGTTTGTTCACCTTTTCATTGTATAAAGCGTTAGGTGTATGCTTATAATTCCTAATATTCTTGAAAACATATATCCTACTCGTTCTTATACAATGTGTAAATTGAGTCATACTCATTTGATAAATAAAATACAGAAACTGACCTAAACTTCATTTTCAAAAATAAACTAGCATAAATTGACTAAGATCATATTGATCGCGTTATAAAAATAAAACAAATATTTTCTGGTTGAGCTAGCATTTTCCTGACACCCTGTGGTCTACATTACACGAAAAAGCGTTAATGGGAATATTCCATTTGTTTTAGGTTCATTAGTATTGCGATAGTGAAAGCATCCTAGTGGTATTCGTAGGTAACATTGGGTTTTGATATCACATTTACTATCACACGTCCTGGATTTATTTTTCAAGATTAGTAATGGCACTTTTGGTTCCTGTAAGGCCAATATGTCATCAATCAATGGGCAAAAGGAAAAAATTGTGGAGACATTTTTATTTCGGACTTTTATTTTTGGCCCGTGGACACTTTTGGTTGGATTCGACCATATATGCACAGTGCACACTTTTTAAAGGTCTGGTCGAATTTGGCTTAACGTAAAATAAGATCTTGGTATACGTCTAAAAATGTAAAATGAACTCATGGGAAAGTTCTCACCTCAAGGGTGCTTCGTTATACCTAAACTAGAAATTTCAATTAAATAATTGAAATTTCCAGACTTATTAGGAAACATCATAATCCCCCCCGATCACAATATAGGTCATGGTCAATCCTATAGGCGCATTTTAAAAGTAGGCCCCCTATCTTTGCTCAGTGCAATGGGGTTGACATTTAATGCTAGATTTTGGCAATAAAAAGCATTCTAAATAGTGCAAACTATTCCTTATTTGAGTTCATTTTACATGACGAATAATTTGAGACAATTTTCATTGAAATCAGAGCACTTTTAGTTTTTGACCCCATGTGCCCCCCCCCCAAAAAAAAAACTGACCTCCCTCCCGATTTTGACCTTTCTGCTTTTAACTCAAGAACGGTAAGTCGCAGGTAGGTCAAACCATACTTTTTCTGAATCATTATGACCAGAGGAATACTTTGGCATGATGTTTGACCAAATCTGAGAAATTTTGAAATTTCAATCCTGTTGTATGAAATATAACCCCTGTAGACCGCTAAGGACACTTTATAAAATTTGTTACCATAGCTTAGCCTTTTCTACGCATGTTTTCTGACGTTGATTTGAAGTACGGTATATTCCGAGGGTGCACGCTTGGCCCTCCTTCCAGCTAAACTAGTCGGGAAAATGTTATTTTGCAAGAATATTTTGAACCTTATCGGGATCAGACAAACCCAGCAAGATTGTGACCGAAAACACATCCATATTATGTCCAGCCTATGAGGCCCCCTATTATGCTTGGCACGATGCAGACCATTGTAATATTCTGCGTGCTAGCCATAGGCTTCAACCATAGAAAGTCCAAGTTCCGAAATTATTTTCTAAAACATGTTAAAATATCAAGAGCTAAGAACCATTGAGCCAATACTAATACTCATTTTAATGTATTTTTCATGCTGATTCCAAATATGGTCATAACAAGAAATGTCTTTAAAAAGACTACGCCATGGATGAAGTTCATGTTTCATAATTTTACATTGATAAGTACTTGGAATGCTAGTAATTTTAGTTCTGAAATTTTTAATTTTCCAAAATTGTAAAGAAATTAAATTCTCACATCTATTCCTTTTGCAGGCTTCCTTTCAATCCAGTCGTGCCACGTTAAAAGGCTACTTTTTAGCGGGAAAGAACATCTTGTGGTGGCCAGTAGGAGCTTCCCTATTCGCCAGTAACATTGGCAGTGGTCATTTCATTGGCCTTGCTGGGACTGGTGCTGCTTCCGGGTTAGCCGTTGGCTCATTTGAATTCAATGTAAGTATATGTTTGTATTGGTGTTAAATATTTCTACCATCAAAATAAAAACTGCAAAACATAAACCTTCTTTATTTCTTACTTCCCATAATGCACTTCTTGAGGGGTCGCGGGGGTCGCATATTGCACACCGAGTTCAAGTTGAAAAGAACGCAACGCATATGAAATCCGGCATTCGACTTTACTCTCATGTCTGGGAGAGTCGGTCGCATAAAAAAAGTCGAAGCCTAACCAAAACGTAACACATTATAGGTCAACTAATTAGCTTAATAAAAAGCATAAATAGAGATGAATTGAGATATTTCTCCACTGTATTACTTCATTCGTGTAATCATGTTTTAAAACTGTAATTAGAAGTGTGAACAAACAGTTTAAAACGCTTTTGAGGATGTCAAAAACTTTTAAAAAAAACTTCCACTTTTGTCACGTGCCCAGCAAAGACAGAAATGTTCTTGAAACGGCTGTAAAGGGGGCGCAACACTAAATAAGACCAACTCATCACGCCCTCAACGGTTCCTGTTGCCTATTAAAAGGAAGCAGTCAGATGTGATGAGTTGCCAGTCTGATGAAACCACTAGTGTAGTGGTGAAACGTCACTAAAATTTGAGTAGTCAACATCATTTTTCACTGGAATGGTTCAAAATGAACAATGTTTACAGTTGAATCCAACATTTCAAATGAACTTGTTCAAAGTGTTCTTTTAATAACATTTAAATGTTGGGTTATGAAACCGTTTTAAAACGTTATTGTAAGATATTTTGTGAAACACTGTTGCAAAATACTTTTTTCACATTTAGCCTATATAACATTCTGCTTAGAATGTGTTGCATCAATTTTTCAAAAACGTTTTTTTTTTTGTAATGTTATTTGTTATACCCAACATTTAAACGTTTGCTATAAAACGTGGTTAGTCGGCATTTTGTTGTCTTTTGAACAGTAACAATTTTTGTTGGCCTATTGACATGAGAATATCTAAACATATGATGCCTGGCAGCTATGGACCTTCCCCTAGAAAAATACAAAATGAAGTGTCATCCTGCAGTATTCCGAGAAACATTGATATCTCGCCCAAGACAGACACAACAATGTGAACGTCGCAGCTATAGGGAACAAACTAAATGTTCGATGACGTCCTATAAACGAATGTCATTTCGTTTAGACACGGTATTGTTGGTCAAAACAGCCAATTCGATTTTCATTATCTTATCCAATATATATTTGAAAAAACTTACACTTTGATGTTTTGCAAAAGTTCATTCTACAAATCATATACTTTGAAAACTTGCTTGATTTATTGTTGTTAATGAGTTATGTACGTATTACAAAAGTGTTGTTGTTTCAGCTTTCTTTACAACATAACTCAAGAACCACAGAACCTAAAAATCTGTGATATTTGAATTTTTCTACACACTCACTATGATATGATCAATGTAATTTTTACCAAAGCATTCACTACCATTCGCAAGATGATGTGAACCAAATCGCAACCGAGACAGTTTAAAATCGTTGCTAAATGTCCGTTTGTAAAAAAATCGTTAAACTATCGGTTAAAGTTGATTTTCAACATGTCCCAGTTATGTTCGAGGGAGCCCGGAGTGGAGGGGGTCATCCTCCTATGACGAAAGCCATTTCATTTATGCAACGTCATTGACCTTTTGGTTTGTGCCCTTAGCTGTTGCGTGAAATAGATACAAATTGCGTTAACGAACACGTCTGAGTGCAAATTCTCAGGTCTGTTTGCACCGGTATCTTTTGATATACCTGTAGCATTCATTTATACAGCGACTGCAGATCAATGCGCGAATACAGTCAGTGGATCTGTCGCAATCAATTTTTCCCCGACTTTTTTGTGTGCAATTAAGGGATCTAGAATGAGCGTTTCGACAGTATTTTTTGTGAAACATGAGAGCACCTCAGACCTATCGAATTGCATTCTGAATACAAAGCATGTCTTTCTGATATCAAATAATTTTCATTTTTTGAAAATCACAATATAATACAAATTTTATGACAAATTATAAAAATTTGATATTTTTCAAATTTTGATATATAACAGTCCTCGAAGTAAATTATATAAATCTAATGATATATTCTTAAAGTGTATGTAGTTGAGGAAAAGCGACGGTCAATTGAACATATTGACTTTTCATATTGAAGATATGGATTTTTTCCCCAAAAAGACCTTTTTTGTGTGTGTGTTTTTGGAAAAAAATCCATATATTCAATACGAAAGGTCAAAATTTTCAATTGATCGTCGCCTTTTCATCCCACCTATATACATATATACACTTTAAGTATAAATCATCAGATTTATAAAGTTTACTTCGAATACTGTTAAATATCAAAAATATCAATTTTTAATGATTTGCCATAAAATGTTAAATTGCGAATTTCAAAAAATCAAAATTATTTGATATCAGAAGGACATTCTTCGTATTTCATGCAATTCGATATGTCTGATGCGCTCTAATGTCCCAAAATAAATACTGTCCAAACGTTCATACCCCTTCCCTTAATGTGTTTGGTATAACTAGAGGAGATGTACCCTACATCTCTGGTTAAAATGCATCAGCATTTGTTGGATCATAAAATTATTGTTCAGTTTAGTGCCTTAGATTCAAAATCGTCACACGAGTGACAAAATGACACATTTGGTATATACACATGTTTAAATGAACATTATTAACGTTTACGAACATAATTATGTGACTGATCGACCATATTTTGGCATTTTTTTGTGTTAAACTTTTTTGTCAAAAATACAGATATTTGGATCAGTGTATCATTTTAATCTAGCCCTCAATTATAGCCCTTTCATTTGAAACAAGTCTGAAATTGATATGATGCTTTCTTACATGTCTTTGTGAAAAAATAGCCCATTTAAGTTTTAAAATATAAAGAAATTTACGACATCGACAGAAAAGAGGCTGTTTCTCAAAACTATATTTTCCGGATATTTTAACATCGGATGTTTAATTGCATCGTATTATTTTTATCTAACTATAATAATGCATTCTAAATGCATCTTAGAATCATTAAACCGAGTTACATTTTACTGTTTATATAGCCTACGGGACACCCGGGACACGATCAACAATTGAGAAAAAGCAAGGAGGAAGCCTTGATCAAGGCTACAATTTCTACGACTGGAGGTGCTGAAAGTATGGACGAACTCACAAATTTTGATCGAAAATGATCATGTTCCTCCTACGCACTCTATATTGCCCGACATCATTCCTCGATGTGCATGAACAAACAAAAAGCCGTGTTATATTTGACGCGTTTTCCTGAAATAGCGTTCCCACTAAATATTGGTGGTTACTTGTTCGTTGATAGAACGGGCGATGTGAGAATGCGGGGATAGAATAACCCTTTCATTTCTGAAATTTCAGTAAATCTGTTCAATATACAATCCCAATTAATATTATTACAAATCAGCGAATATTTATTTATGGGCTGATTCGTCTATGGGTCAAGTAAAGACCCTCTCTGGGTAAAGACCAGACGAAAGTAAGATTTTCAAAAAGCAATCAAAAGGTGGAATTATTAGCTGATTGTCAGTCAAGATAGAGTGATGTTTCAAGGCATACGGTTAGAAGTATTGACTGTCTACGCTTATTCTTCTACAGTGATATTATCTGTACTTTATTAGCATTGGGTTATATCCAGGCCCGTACGCAGGGGGGGGTGGGGGTGCGACCGCACCTCCCCAAATTTGCAAAAGTATACAAAAAGTCCCAAGCGTAGCGAGCAAAAAAATCAGGTTTTTACGTTTTTTGATCAAAAAGGTCCAAATTTGGGGAAAAAAGTCCACTTTTAACAAAATCGCCCCCCCCCTTGGAAAAAAGTCCACTTTTTCAAAATCAGCACCCCCCCAAAAAAAAAAATCCTGCGTACGGGCCTGGTTATATCTTCTATCTTCCCGTTTTGTTTTGACAATGTGATTTATTAAACCGATTGAAGTACATATTTTTGAAGTAAACAATTTTTGTCAGGTCAAAATGTGGGTTAAGGAATCGGATAGCAACGTTGTCACAGTATTTTTGTGGGACCTGAGATTTTTTGAAATTCGTGATTTGTAACAGTTCTCGATGTAAACTTAATAAAGCTAATGATATGTACTTTTAAGTACATTAAAATGTGTATTTAGCTGGGATAAAAAGCCGATGATCAATTGAAAACGGTGAGCTTTCATATTGAGGATATAATTTTTAAATGCTACTTTCTTAGTGAAAATGGTTCTTTTAAGTTGGGAAAGAATAAAGAAAATGAAAAAAAATTTATGACAGAGAAAAGATGCTGTTTCACAAAACTACATTTTCCGGATATCAGTTTTTATTTTTACTATAATGCAGATATATACATGATACATATTTTAACATTGGATATTTGATCACATAACCATAGACAAAGTAGCCCACAAATATTCGCTGATTTGTAATAATAAAGTCGGGATTGCATATTGAACAGAATCAATGGATTTGCTGACATTTCAGAAATGAAAAGGTTATTCTATCGACGAACAAGTTACAACCAATATTTAATGGGAACCCTTTTTCAGGAAAACGCGTTCAATAGTAAACACGGCTTTCTGTTTGTTCTTGTACATCGTAGAATGATGTCGGGGAAGTGCGCACACAATTACTGAGTGACATAGGGAGGAACATGAACGTTTTCAATCAATGGTCCATACTTCCAGTCGTAGATATTGTTGATCACGTCTCGTAGGCTATGTAACATATAAAAAGCTTCGACTTATTATGACAAATTGATTCTATATGCATTATAAATAAATAAATAAATAAATGTAGATATTTATATAGCGCTTTATGCCGTAAACAGCCTCAAAGCGCTTTACATTTATTCCGCCGTCATTAGAATATGTCGGAACCACGTTTGCAGCCTACAATTCTCGCTATTCGCAATAAGGGCGCCGCCAGCGGTTTGCGATGTAATCGTGATGTATCATGGGAAAATCGTGATGTATCATGGGAAAGGTCATTACACGCAAATCCGATAGAGAAAAATTAATTCTGCACATTTCAAATCACATTATTAAGTATTATTGAGTATCGATTCGCGTGTAACACCTTTTATTTTGACAAACTAAAAAATATTGTCACGTGTTCCTATGTAATAGCATGGTAATATTCGTATTGCGCGGACTTGGATGTCGACCTTTTCCCATGATACATCACGATTACATCGCAAAACCGCTGGCGGCGCCCTTATTGCGAATAGCGAGAATTGGCGCAGGGTTCATCAGTACAACGACTGTGACAACCCCTAACAGATTCCCATTGCACCTGGGTGGGGTGAGGCAAGCGAGGCAAAGGGCCTTGCCCAAGGGCGCAACACGGTGGTGGGACGGGGACTCGAACCCATGCACATCAAGCAAGCTCTCAGATTATGAGTCCAAGGCCGTAACCACTGAGCCACCGTGCCCTCATAACGCATTATTAGTTTGATAAAACCATGATAAAACATAGTAAAGACGAGACGAAAGTAAGATTTTCAAAAAACAATCAGTGGGTGGATAAATTATCTGACCATGGACCTCTGATTATATAGCTGATTATCAAGTCTGATGTTGCAGGGTATGGTTGGGAGTATTGATTGCCTATGCTTATTGCTTACTTTACTACCGTAAACACTCGATAGTTAGCATATGTGCTTACTATCAAGCGATTTTAAAACATGCAAACATGAAGAGCCCCATCCACAAAAGTGTAAAGGGTTTTGAGCAAATCATCGATACACATAGTGTGTGTCTCAACCCCATTAGCTCAGTTGGTACAATTTCATGTTTTCAAAAGCGCTCGATATTAAGCACATATGCGAACTATCGAGTTTTTACGGTATAGTGATACTATCTGCACTTGAATTAGCATTGGGTTTATCTTACTTCCCTTATTATTGTTTTTGACAGTGTATGTATCCGGGGTATGTATACTGAAGTCAGTGTTGCCAAAAGTTTTCAGCTCCAAGGCGCGGCACATTAGCTCGTCACGCAAGCCGCGGTAAATTAGTCTCAAGTAGCCCAATTTTTAAACTTCCTAAAACGCGCCCAATTCAGAACGCAAATCACCCAATTGGGCAGAAAAACACTTGACTTTTAAAATTCAGTCTGAAGTTGGGACAACATAAAATCACCCGGTCATTTTTACTGGGACACATTCACGCGACATTTTACATGAAGGACCGACCGACCGCTAAATTATACTGCTACAATTATATATACAAGTCCATTTGGAAAGCTCCGAAATGCACTTCTCTAAAGAATTCGGATTATTTCTGACTCATATCAATGTAATTGTCAAGAATGACATAGAAACTCTAATGTGTAAAATAGAGATTGTTCCCCAAATCTATTTTAAGTCACGCAGATATCGGATTTAATTTGAAACGCACTAATTTAAATTAGCACCTATCTCACATGTCTGCTTTTCATAAATGAATCTTTTAGACATGTTAGACGAGACTGCACTGTCTCTCGCTTGAATATCGACGTCGATATCATTTTATACCCATCACGTGACTTCGATTACTACATTGTAAGAACACTGGGTGAAAAAACTCCGCTGGCCAAAGTGTCATTTTACCCAACTGATATGGGTACCATTTAGAGGGTTTAGGACCAGAAGGCCCAATCTGCATGGTTGCCAGGTGTAATATTTTAATTATTAGTTTCCCGCGAATCGTGTTAACCGGTTTGAAGGACGAGATTCCCGAAATGTATAGTAGTAACACGGGCTCTGTTAGTTTGACCACTCTCGCCTCCTGTCCTTGGCTCCTTATTGGCTCTTTACTTGGCTCCTTACTTAGTCCGGATAACCACCGTTACCCGGTGGGGTCACTCCCTGGCAGGGGGGACGCATAGGACCGTTACCACAAGTATAAATTACCCCCTTTTGCAGTCGATTTCAAGGACAAATCATGAAATTTTACCCCCTTTTTTACTCCAAAACAAGGACAAAATGGCACTCTGAAACACCCCTATTTTTTAGATTCCGAGGACACATTTGCAATTTTGACCCTATTTCAACATTTCAAGGAAGGGATTTTTAGGCCTATGAATGTTTTTTTTTCAGTAATTAACAAGGGCATCACAGAATTCAAGTAGTACCCCTTGCATATAAATCAGAACCAAGAACAAGATTGATCACGGGATGAGTACAAAGTAGGAAACCAAATTTATTCCTGTGATTTTTTATCTGGCCACGGGATCAGGAGAAAATAATAAGAACCCCTTTTTCAATTTTCCGCGGACATGCCCTAAAATGACCCCTTTTTCCTTGATTTTGGTAACGATCGTGCGGTCAGTATTGCAAGTTGAGTGACCCCACCGGGCACCGTTATTAAGGGTTGTCTTGATATGGTCCTTTTCCTCAGGAACTTGTTTGGACTCACTAATTATCGTATCTGCTCTATATTGGAGAGTTCGAATTACTCCTAACTTGTGTACGAGTGGATGATGGGAAACGAATTGAAGATAATGGTCAGTATGTGTGAGTTTCCTGTACACCTTAGATGTCAGAGTAGGCCTACCATCACTTTGTACAGATATCAAACAATCGAGAAACGCAAGGGTATTGTCTTTGCACAGTCCTTGAGTGAATTTTATGTTGTCGTCCACGCTATTGATGTGTTCGAAGAACCCGTCAAGCTCGCTACGGCTGAGTGCGACGAATGTGTCGTCGACAAAACGCAACCAAAAACTCGGTTTTGTACCCTGGTACGACTTCAATGCCTATTGTTCGCAGCCTTCCATACGCAAATTGACAGCTATTGGTCATGTTGAGTGAAACTGGGGAGCCCATGGCACAGCCATGTTGTTTGAAGAAAAGTAGGTTGTGTTCAAACAAATTTCAACCAGTTCAACGATTTGTTCATCCTTCAAGTTTGTCCTTTCACTTAGTGTATTATCACTCTCCAAACACTCTTTCACAACTTTGAGGGCAAAGTCAGGTGGTAAACATGTGAAAAGACCAGTTACATCGTAGGATGTATTTTCACCTTCGCATAACTTGAGATCTTTAATTTGATTGACAAAGTCTTGCGTGGTGATGAGGTGACCGACCAACTAAAGGGCCAAGTATTTTGGCAGCGTGTTTGGCGAGATTGTAAGTTACGGACCTATGCTACTCACTATGGGCCTGACAAGGTCAGGTTTGTGGATTTTGGGAAGCCCGTAAAATGCTGGTACCACTAGGTACAGAGGGGGGAGGGTCTGTCTCTTCCAGTATTTGATTTAATTCGAAAACTCTGTTTAAAACTGCTGGATTACTAAGAACATTCACTCATTGTTCTGGTTTGTACCCGGCAATTGGTTGTGTAAAATGGCACTTTTACTTAATAAGTCGTGTAAATTACCAAATGTTGCTTTTAACTAAAGGTGAATTTACGCAATGTTTGGTGATTACTGTTTGATTTCTTACCCTGTGTTGTATACAGTGTAGTATGCTCTTTCTAAGAGCCTGAGCATGCTAACAGCTTATTCGACAATTACAGTTATAGTATAATGCTCCTGTCATCAGACTGTCATTACGCTTGCCGCTGCGGCAACGTATCATCCAATGACAAGCCTTGATTGTGTCCGTTTGTCTGCAATGCGCGTGCGTCACGCCGCTCAGCGCCAAGCGACATGACAGTATGAAACCAGTAAATTAAGTGCACTGGAATCCCCGCTGGAATGACGTCAAAATGAGTAAATCTTAAATTGAGGATTGAGGAGTACGTACCATACCAATGCTATGAATGATAGTCTATGGCTGTGTGTTATGATAAGAACGTCACACATAACACGCGATCTTATTATATTAGTCTCATGAGTAACGAACGGAAACATTTATGTTTATAGTGTGCTAAATCTTCAGTTACACACTTAACTCTAATTTGAGCTAGGGCCTTTTAAACGTGGAAAACGTCCGGAAAATATGAATAACACGCATTTGCAAGATTCTGATGTCATTCTGACGTCTTTTGATGTAATTATTTTGCGTCTTGTCAGTGGCACCAAAGATACACAATGTGTATTGAGTATCTTTGATTGCTTTGATTTGTATTTTTATTCATAACAAATTGAAGTTCGTGTTAATGCACTCGAGGATAAAACTACTAGTCATGTTGAACTTGTGCATGATTTTACACACAGAATATGTAATGCGATCAACAACATGAAAAGAATGAGTTGTATATTGATATTGAATGAAATTGATATGTGCAAAAAATGACTTATTTTATTCGGTCGCGTCTCATTGTAAATAACTACGATTTATTTTATTCGGTCACGTAACAACCAAATCGAATTTCTCTCTAAGTATCTTTGCTATATCTCTATTTATATCTTCATCTTCCGGACAATGCTGGATGTTAAAACTATATGTTGTGCTGAGGCCTCTTTGAGAAAACCACAGGCAAACATTACAGCAAGCACAATATTTATTATTTTTTAGCATTATAAATGTGTTAATATAAACATATTTTGGTTTTGGTCAATATGGACAAACGTTTAAAACATTTTTACAAAATATTTAATCAAACACTTATTATCATTATAATTATGTTCAATTGTTTTGCAATAAGTTTTCAAAAATGTTTTTGAATCATGTTATTATTTAATGTTGTGTTCCTTTATACAAATTTGTTCAAGGCCGGATTGATCTCCAACGAAACCCGCCCATCGCTGAAAAGGTCTAGTCCCAAAACCGTGCGCGTCCACGCGAAATTGTTTTCGTACATCATTTTGGTTAATTTCGATTTTTTTAAATGTTTTTCATAATTTAACACGGAATATAGAAAAATTCACCTGAAAAAAATGTTTTTGGAAAATCAATTGATTTTACCACACGTGTTGCAAATATGATGTACGAAAAAACATAACAAAACAAACATTCAAGTTCAACCAGTGAGAATCCCCTTGACCGGTACATACCGTAACTTTAATTATGAGCCTGAGTCCCGGTATCGGTATCATAATCCAAACACTTGATGTGTAAAAAGTGTAACCAAATGACTTTGTTGTGCGTCGTAATGATATTGACTTTTGTACATTTGATTTCTTCGCAGGCAATGTTTATACTGCTTCTCTTGGGATGGATATTTGTACCTGTTTACATTGCGTCTGGGGTAAGATTACATATTACATCAATGCCAAATATCGCATTTCGTCCGCAAATTGTGGTCTAGGGTCACAATGCTTAAACATAAAAGCCGCAAGACCGGTAAATCTGTGTAAAGACTTGCAACTGTATATAAAAATGGAGTTCCAATATAAAGAGTAAAACAAAAATAAGTACCCATGTAGATTTGTTTCTATATTTCATCAAGTATTTCTTCAATTGAAAAGATTTTATGGCATGCATCATACTCATATAGCACCAAAGACACCGATTTCATATACATGTAGGTGACTTCATGCTTGAATGCGCACACGTTAAAGGAAACGTTCACTAATTCAAAAGTTGCAACAAGTTAATATCAAGTACTCGATTATAATGCACGTTTTCCTGATACCGGGTGCTTCATTATACCAAATGTATACTTGCTATTGATTGCCCGATTGTAATGCACTTTTTGTTTTGCTGATGCCGGGTGCTTGATTTATCCAAAGATATACTTGCTAATAATGCATGGTTGCCCGATTGTAATGCAAGTTTTCCTGATACTGGGTGATTAATTATAATGCAAGTGCCCGATTGCAATTGCCCTATTCTAATCAGACAGACGGGCATGATATCAAATTCTGCTTGACCATCCTCCATACTCATTTTTGCGACTTTTGAAATCAGCAATCTGCCCATTCATGTACGTGTGATTACTCATGCATTAGAACACCTGTGTGATTAGAACCAATGAGTATGAATCGGCTATGAGTCTGTAGAAAATGCGTGTCAAAAATATTTTCAATCGAAAAATGCTTTTTGAAATATATAGAAACAAACTCAAAGGGGTGTAGTTATTTTTGTTAGAAGAACCCTCAAGACACTAAATAATATTGTGGTCGTGGACTACAAGTTGCGGACGGAATCAGGTGTTTGCTACATAGTTAAAAAAGGTGTACAGTAGAGGTAAGGTTACTAGTTAAACAGTTTTGTATTGGCTATACTCATACACTTGCCGAGACATTACATTTTACTGTAACATTAAACTTCAAACTTGACTTGAAAAACATGCTATTATTTAAATAATCATGATTATAGCTATAAATATGATTTTAGATGAGGCAATCGATTTTGTCGTAGTAATGTTGTCATAACATTAAACATGATAAGAGAGGATCATGTAATGTATATATTCGCGTGCTCTTGACTCTATTTCTGATAAATAATATCAGCAGTTGTTTTATTGCGACTGCAGTCACCACAATCCACGAAAAAAAGGTTGGCACACTTTGCCTGTCTTTTGGTATATCTCTGCCCCCGCTCCCCCAATTCAATGTTGGACCAAGCCATGTTGTCAACTGGCCCGTGAGACCCTCCAACATTGAAAGATGGGGAGTGGGGAAGGGTGAGATATAGGGGGTAATCTGTACTTCACACTGCATACATGATTCACTCGCCTCTCCAATTTTGATAGGGCACGCATTTCAATTATTTAGTGCAAGTGTGCCAACTATTAATTTCGCGGATTGTAGTCGAGAAAGGTATCGAAACATTAAAAGCCCATTCAGTGATTTGCTCATCCGGACGATCGTAAAAAATCATCAAAATTCCGATTTTGGTACCTTTGTCATATAGCCTGCGAGTGGTTCAGCTGAAAGCCATGCATTTAAGACAAAATAAGACATTTTACACGAATCTGTAATTTAGATATCCAAATTAGCTACATGTATTTGAATGGGGCTTCAACTTCGTCAGTACTGCTGTTTTCTTCATTTTTTGCCAAATTTGTCATTTCAAAAATACCAAATGACAATTTGAATGACTTTTAAGCAATTTAAATAATTTTACTTTTATTTTACACTTGCGCTGTCTCTGAATGGGTCTTTCAGTTAAAATTGAAAACATGATACAATATTATGGTGTAATAAAATATCACGGAATTATATCATAGAATCCATGTTTATATCGCAGTGTGATTTGTGGGTCACGACGTTACATTAAGGTGCAAAATGTCACGTATATTGTAAGAGCGCTAACACAACGTTACAATCCAGTGGCACATCACATCACGCTGAGTCCTACGCAAAGACAATCTATGACGAGCCCGAATGAGGAGGAAAACCCATAAAATGCATTTATATATTATGCTTGATGCTATCAAATACAGCCTTTTACTTTAGTAGCAGACCGATTTGCCTCCCAAATCAAAGTGTAGTATCTGGTATATAATAAGATGCAGCATTTTTAGAATTATATATTCGACGCGACGTCCCCACGTTTTTGGAAATATGAGGATGGAGTGATTTTTTGTTGTTTTAATTTTGACTTTGACTTTGAGCAGTTTTCATAATCTTCGAGGAAAACGACGAGGCTCTTTATATTAAGATTATGAGGGTTATAACTCTTAAGAGTTTAAAAGTGATTCATGTGGAATATAATAAACTTGTTGATAAAAGAGTTGATAAAAGTAATAAAAATTTCAATTGAATGAAAATTGAAAAATATTTTTTTTACGAACTCACCACATACATGACATACAGAGAGTGAGGGGGGGGGGGCGTGAAACGCGTTTAGTTTTTTTATGTCATGTATGTGGCCAAATGATCACAATTACTAGTATTCTGTCTTTCAAGTAAGAAGGCAGTGACTTTATGTAATAATTATGTTTACTGTAATTTTACTTGCGGTGATTAGCAATGTGATATGCCAAAAAACATGTGATGTCGGGCCGGAAATAGTCGGACTGACCTTTTTTGAACAAATGTGGGCTTATATACATGTGACGTGTCATGTCAAAAGGAGACACTTTTGGGCAGGATCGTAAATGGAGAAATAGCCAAAAATCTATCCGGGGGTGATTTTTTCACAATTTGGGTTTGTTGCGAATTTGTGATGTTATTAATGTTAAAAATATTGTCTGATAGTTTCAGACCGAAATATAACTGGCGTCTTGTATTTTTTGATACATTTTCCAAGGTAATTCTTACTCTCAACATTGTCAATAATATTTTTAAAGGCCGATATCTCAATTTCCAATTTTATAATACCATAACTTACGACCTCAATATCTTCGCTTAGGAATGTCCTATTTCATTGGGGAAAACAGCGTTGTGGAGCAAAATATCTACCTATTTAAGATATGTAAAAACATCAAAATTGATAACCTGCCCAAAAGTGTCTCCTTTTGACATGACACGTCACATATAGCTTTATACATGTACAGCCTCTTTCATATTAAAATTATCATACAGTGTTTTTTTATTAATGAAGCTTATATGATAACATTACTGTGATACCAATTCCTAATAAATGTTTCTAATTAACACCATGCAGTCTCAATGTTCGCAATGACATTTAATGTACCCACACCTGCGTACCACCATCCTACACATAATTATCTAGATATTGGACATAATAGAGTATCTTTGGTTTCATTCGGTAAATTGGTATCGATGATGCTGTACAATTAATGATATACCGTAGAAACCCGTCTATAAGGAATAGAAGCGACTGTGATGATAGCATATTTCACGCTAGCGCCCTCCACAATATTATATCATTATGGAATTTGAGCAAATCATTTACCGACACAAGCAGGTATACAATGTATTATTTTATCTTTATTTCGCATCTCACGAGCATAGCTCACTTGGCAAGGCATAAGACTTTGGTTCTTTAGATCGGAAGATGGTGAGTTCGAGCCTCATCACGATCACACAAACTTTTATAAACAAAATATTGTTCAAACTTTTCATTTATATTTTCTTGCATTTTCTAAAGACTCCTTTCGTGATCATTTTTTTTTTCATATTTAGTTTAATTTATTCTATTGTTTTTCTTTTATTGTTTCTTTTCTTTGTCTTTTTTTCTTGTTTAATTTTATTTTTTCTTTATTTTTCTTTGATTCATATAATATTGGCAGGATAAGGAGAGGAGGGAACTAAAGACCCATTCAGTGATTTGCTCATCCGGACGATCGTAAAAATCATCAAAATTCACCTTTGTCATTGTCATAGATGTGGTAACATAGCCTGCTAGTGGTTCAGCAGAAAACCGTGTGACACATAATATACATTTGGCTACATTTTATTATACGATAAATACGAATTTATTAAACATGGTAACAAATATTCTCTAGCAGATCGGTTATACGATGGAACTGGTAGGCATAGGCCTATTATAAATTCGGGATATTAAATATCTTCCTGACGAGACAGATCTGCGCATGTGGTCAAAGACGATTCCTTACTAGCCACAGACCGTCCGCTGGAATTAGTTGAATCGCTATGGCTGTTGGTCGGACCTCTCATCTCTCCACATCGATTGTGACCTATCCCCGACATTGCCCTTATGAACTCACATCCTCCTGTTTTATTTCAATACGCTGGCGAAGTTACGTAATAATCGGATTAACTACCATAGCAATAGGTGAAAACAATTTTGAATATACCGCGTTATACACTGATACGTTCAGGCGGTACCTCTTCATTGAACCATATCATGCTGCACCTGTAAGATCTTTGAAAAGACCAGTATTGTATTCAATCTATGATTGCAGACATACACAGTACAGGTGATGAGTGTAACCTGCTTGTAGCGCAGCGCGATATGTTCAAAATTGTTTTCACCTATTGCTATGGTAATTAATCCGATTAATTACGCAACTTCACCAGCGTATAATGGCCGAATAAATTCTGACCATCACTTGGCTTGTTGGATTCGTCTATACTACAATTCGCTGTCGAAGTGACGTAATAATCGCAATAACTACCATCAAGCAGATTGCACTAATCACCCGCGTATGTCACCAAACATAGATTGAATACCACTCTTTTCATAAATACTAATCTTACATGGCGAGTGATTAGCATTTCTTTGACAACTATGGTTTAATGCATAGGTGCCACGTGAACGATGAAGTGCAGGGCTATATATTCGAAATTGTATTCATCAATTGCTATGGTAGTTAATCCGATTAATTACGTCACATCGACAGCGAATAGCCTATAGTATGGGTTCAAGTGGAACAAAAAATAGTGTATGTCCATTGCTAGCTATGGTAATTAATCATGTTAGTGTTTACATCACTACTTCGGTGAAGACAAGAGAAGTGTGCCGTCTCTACCAACGCCTGTGATATAACAGGTGCAAGCGAAACAAAATTGAATGACCAGAATAGTTTCCTTTGTCAGATGAATTGATTGAAGTTTTTGAAGACACTCTATTCTTGATGGGACAATAGATTCAAATATGGAATAATTATTATTCCTCATCTATTTTTTTTTAATTAAAAAAACTGCAATTGTGGCAACAGAACAATATTTATTTTGATTTCATTTCAAGTAGAAACAAAATCGTGCTTAAGCCAAAAACGCACCCTACCTCAAGAATTGGGATGGCACAAAGGTGCAACATAGGTTTTTATTGCAAAGACGAGGACAGACAAGTAGTTACAACACATCTGTCTAACCGTGGGTTTCGCTATTATTTAGAATAAATGCTTTTACTAGTTTCTATAAAACCACAAAATTACTAAAAAAAACTATAAAAAAAATATTTAAAAAAAAAACACCTCAAATTAAAAGTAGAAAGGTAGATTTGAAGAAAGATAAAAAGAACATGTCAAAAGTTAAAATTAAACGAGAATGAAAAACGGAACCGGTGCCCGGACCATGCTCTCATCAACATGTCTTCAGTTCCAAAGTCTGACGCTCTATCAATTGAGCTATACGATCCTGATATACGAAACAGTCGTTATTATGTCAATACAATTGATTGGTGTTACAACATACTTAGATGGAATGCATAGCCACCCAGTGCCAGTATATATTTGCTCAAACTCCAAATACAACAAGCAACCAATTTTATTGAGGGCGTTTCTTAGGTATATCCTTGTAGACGGGGTTTTACGGTAATATGTTGAGGCTCGATTGCGCATTTCATTAATCATTAATTGTGTTGATGTATCATAATAAGATCATGAAGTTACTGAAAAGGTAATTAACAAACACTAATTTGACGTTCCTTTCTTTCTTTTATTCTTTATATTCTTCATTTCTTCCTCATTTTTTTGCGTCTTATTTAACCTGGACAAATCATTTAGCGTTGAAACACTGTTCTCCCATGCTGCCCATGGGAATGATGGGCTTCAGTAGGGTGTACGATCAACCATGCGTTGCCCTGATTGGGACTGGCAGCGAGGCATTTGTTATCCACTGCATTTGCCACTCAATTCAAATGCAATAATGACGACAGTGGGTAATTCAATATGAATTTGCTTCCACCGGGGAGTCGAACCGGGGTCGGTCTTGAACCATTGGACCACGCCGCTCTCTTTTCTCCTCCCTTTCCTCATTTCTTTATTTCTTATTTATTTATTTATTTATTTATTTATTTATTTATTTATTTATTTATTTATTTATTTATTTATTTATTTATTTATTTATTTATTTATTTATTTATTTATTTATTTATTTATTTATTTATTTATTTATTTATTTATTTATTTATTTATTTATTTACAGGTTTATACTATGCCAGAATATCTTCGCAAGCGATTCGGCGGTCAACGAGTTCGTGTCTACTTGGCGTGTCTAGCCTTGCTGTTGTCTGTACTCACAAAAATATCAGTAAGATTTCCACATTTTAATATCAGGCGACGAACAAACCCTGTTCTACGGGCTCGACCGACCAGGTTTTAAGAAATTGAGGAAATTTTTTTCATGTACAAATGAATGCCAAAATGGTTAATTTTCGTCGCCTTAAAAGATAAATTCATAACGTGCCTCCAGTGCGTCAACATGGTCAAGCACGTCAATCGTTCACCATTACCCAACGGAAACCCCCCCCCCCCCAAAAAAAAAAAAAACCAACAACGACGACAACAAGCTGCAGCATCCATTAATTTGTAAAAGAGACATGATGAGTGTATGTCTAAATGAAACAAACTATTATTTTGTTTCATATTAGGCCTACACACGCACTATTGCTTAAAAGCGTGAACAGAAAGAACTAAACTGAAAAAGCCGCCAAAATCATGGTCAAGCAGATAAAATCGGTGTCGCCATTGCCCAAAGAAGAAACAAAGAACAACAGGATGCTGCAGCATAATTTCTAGAACTTTAGTAAAAGTGGTATGCATCGAATGAAACAATCAATATTAAAGAGTGCACTCTTTAATATTGATTGTTTCATTCGATGCATACCACTTTTACTAAAGTTCTAGAAATTATGCTGCAGCATCCTGTTGTTCTTTGTTTCTTCTTTGGGCAATGGCGACACCGATTTTATCTGCTTGACCATGATTTTGGCGGCTTTAATATACAAAGTCCAAGTTTTGAGGTATCTTTTACCACTGAAACGATACTAGGCTTGTTTGTGCTTATTTTAATGCATTTTTCATGCTGATTCCAAATATGGTCACAAAAAGTTACAATTCTGTAATTTGTGATTTCTTAAAAAAAAACACTTGTTGTCGTCAGCAGTTGACACTCCCGTGGATGAAGTTATAAGCGTAACCCATAGTACCCCATAGTCATAACTAAACTGAAAAAGCCCATAATAACGGAAATAACGAAACAAACCAAAACTATATCGGATAATATTTTTTTTAAAGTTTTTCATGGTTGTAATTACTGTATTATTTGTTATAGGTTGACATGTATGCCGGTGCTCTGTTCATACAGCAAGCTCTAGGATGGAATCTATATGTGGCGATCGTATCACTCTTATTTATAACAGCAATATACACTGTGGCAGGTAGGTTTAAAGGGTTTAAAAAGGTTGAAATTAAAATAAAGTTGAAATAAAGTTGTTCTGGAGAAATAAAAACAACATCGACTGCTCAGTGCCAGAAGAGGGTATTGTACTTACCCACTTCTGGCACTGAGCAGAATATATAAAATATATATGCAGCTTTTTGGGCATTGGTTGTTTAACCCTCTTACTCGTAGATTAATGTAAAGGAAAGGAATCACCTGCCATGCAGACAAATACTTTAATTGTGATGTCTTTTTCTGACATGATATAATGTAGGCCTAGTTCACCCAAACGTTACGGTTTGCGGCAGTTTATGGATGGGATAATCCGGTTGAAATCCATACCCCTGTGGAAGACATTATACCTTAACCTCCCACACAGGGAGTATAGATTTCAAATGGAGTCATTCAGGTTGCCCCATTCAAAATTCACACTCCTTGACTGCAAGATTAAGGTCATGTCTTCTATAGGGGGTGTATAGATTTCAACTGGAATAGCCCCAATTTTCCAATCGAACATACGATTGCAGAAACGTCAAAGCAACACACACAATTAAATGGTACGATTGTTTGGCTCTTTTCATTAGTTCTCTTTGGCAATGTAACACATATTCTGTGTTGTCTGAAGGAGTGAAGTGAGGTGTAAAATAGACGTGATTGATCAAGAACAGAAACTATACCTTTATACAATGAAGGCTGCGAGGGTAAACTTTAAATTAAACACTTGATCATGACATTAAAGTCTCTGAACAAAAACATGAACAAGTTTATAGTATTGCCCTCTTACCTATTTCCCTAATATTTTATGTTTTATTACAAGCACAAAAAGGACTTCTGAAGAGCAAAAAGGACTTCTTAATAATATGACACACGAAAGTACTTCTTCGGAGAAAAAAGGACAAACGTAAAAGGACTTGTTACCGTGTCTTAGCATTAAAGAACAGTCATGCAAAAGGTCTTTTTAGGATCGCTAGATCATTTAGATGCCATGCCAGTAAAATATTGTAGCTTGGTTTTGGTGAAAACGTTTTAATATAACATTTAAATGTCGGGTAATATAAAGGTCATGAACATTTTTGAACAAAAAAAACCAAAAAACCAAAAAACAAAAACAAAAACCAAAACAAAAACACTACTATAACAAATCTAGCTAAATATTTGTCAAGCTTTTTTTTCAGAAATTATTAAAAAATTATTTATGCCCTTTTGCTTTATACCCTTACCCTTTATATAACCCGACATTTAAACGTTTTTCTGTGAAACAATTTGTATTTTTTGGGAGATCACGCTCACTGCCGACTTGCCTTTAATGCGTTCCCGTTATAGCGAGTACCGACTTGCCTTAAATGCGTTCCCATCATAGAGAGCTTCGACTGCGTTCCCGTTATAGCGAGCTCCAACTCGCCTTAAATGCTTTCCCCTTATAGCGAGGTCCGCCTCGCCTTAAATGCGTTCCTGTTATAGCGAACTCCGACTCGTCTTAAATGCGTTCCCGTTATAGTGAGCTCCAACTCGCCTTAAATGCGTTCCCGATAGCGATCACTCTCGTCATGTTTATTATATTATCATACGTGTAACATGAGAAATTGAGCTGTTGAACAAAGTATTCTATGTAGTAATTTTGGGCTATTCCTTTTGAAATCCATGTACCCCTATGGAAGACCCGACCTTAATCTGCCACACACAGAGCAGTAGTGTGCGAATTGTGGGGGTGGGGGTGTGTGTGTGTTGGGGGGGGGGGGGACTTACCCATCACCTTTTTTTCCGTCAGTCGGGAGAAAATATGCACCTAGTCGGGGAAAATTGACACGGTCGGTCGGGGAAATATATACCCATTCTGAGGAAATCTGGAAATGCATCTAATCATGCTCGGGAGGAACTTGTGAGGGTGACTGCAACAGACGGTAAAAATCTTTAGCAGTTGGCGGAGGGGGGGGGGTCGTGCGGCAACTCGTGCCCCATGCCCCCAGACGATACCTATACACAAGCCACTGACAGGGAGAATGAATTCAAATAGAATCACCCATTCAGGTAATAGCCCCATTTGAAATTCACATTCCCTGTTTGGGAGATTAAGGTCATTCTTCCACATTGGGGTGTATGGATTTGAATTGAAATAGCCCTTTGCTCCTGTTTGATTGCAGAGGTAATCACAGTAATGGGCTTGAAGATAAACCTCCGTATGTTTGTGTTTTACTAATCTGTAGGGTCGTTGAAAATTGACCCCAGTTTTTCTTACGTACAAACCTTGCGTCTACTCTACTTCACCCAAAGGCGAATGTTACTTAAAATAACTGAATCAAATGTAGTGGTTTACTTGGTTTTGAAGGGAAGATTCCCAAAAGCTCAGTTTTTTCGGTATAAACGTTGAAATTAGCCCTTTTTTGAAGGGAAAATTCCGAAAAGGTCCACTCTCGAGCCCGTCGCACCCCAAAATTAATCCTGGCTACTGCCTGCATGAAGCACATCGTACCAACCGGATGGAATGACTTACGTGTATGTATATTGATCTATGTGCAATCGGAGTAAGCAAGCAACTACCGCTAGTAACGTACGCTTTCCTTGTTCTGGACTTCCGCACAAAACTTCTTTGGTGGTTGTAATCTCTCACAGGTCCATTGGTGTAGTATGGTGTGCGGATGGTGGGAGGAGGAGTGGGAGGGGAAGTGTGATAGTAACGTAGCCAGGAACTTTTCAGAGTGGGAAAAGGGAGGCAGGGAAACTTTCGAAGGCAGGGGGGGGGGGACAAACTCTGACATAAATTGTCAAAAATGGACTAAAATAACTTCAACCAAACAATGTCTAAAATTGACCTCTCACAGGGTGCACAGCCCCACCCCTGGCTACGCTACTGGGCAGGCGGCCACATAATATGTTTAAAGGGTCTATCTTCTGTTCACATCATTAGCAAATTGCTTCCTTTTGTCATGGCTGACGTTAACTTTTGAGGCAAAAGCCCACAAATTACGTAAATTTCCCATTTTTGCGGCAATTTTGCCCCCTCCCCCTGAAAGTCACTTTTCGCCCCGGTCCATGCTCCCCGAAAAAAAATCCCGTTGCCGCCACTGATTGCTTGCGATAAATATGTTATTCAACCGCATCATTATTCTAATTGCTGTATTGTGACATTGTTCACAGCCATATACCAAAACCAATTCACCATTCTACCTCGAAATTGGCAAGTTGAATTCCACGCACAACACAGCACATTTATCGATTAATCCATTCATGCTTTGCGTGCTATCTAAAGGTTTCAACATGAAATATTTTGTCAAAATATCAATTATCATCTCAACAACCACTAAGCCAATACTGGGCTTGTTTGTACTCATTTTGATTCATTTTTCATTCTGATTCCAAATATGGTCATGAAAATGTACAATTCTGACATTTTTAAATTTGTAAAGAAAATATGGAACTTGTGTGCAGTCGACACCTGTATGTGTGAAGATGGTAAACATGTACACAAGATGAGAGTTGTAATCAATTATTCTTGTAACTGATTCATTTCTTACAGGTGGGCTAGCGGCTGTCATCTACACCGACGCGTTGCAGACTGCTATTATGATCATCGGTGCTTTCATCCTTATGATTCTCAGTAAGTATCGTCAAAAAGTAAAGAAAATCCCGTGATTTTTGTCCCGATATCTGTGTGATTAACCCTATAAAGGCGACTGGGAAGGGTAGAATTTCCAAACGACGTGCCAAAGTTTGCTCCCCCGCATTATTAGCCGAGAAGGGAGTAAATTTCCAAAGGCGCATCAAAAATTACCTCTCTTTCGGCTTGTCAAAAATTGCTTCTCCCACATCACGGCCTGCGAAAAATATCTGCCTTGATAGAGTTTAATCAGCCGTGATTGACAGATCACAGAATCAAAACATGTAGGCTAAGATCCGAAACATAACGTTGACACAGTCAACGGCTGTATAAATACAATTATAGTTTAAAAAAAAAAAAAAATATATTTAGGCATGAGCATTTTGTTTGAGCATGGTAGATAGATAGGCCTACCTGGGTTACTTATACCATACGTGTTGAACCCAGGAGAAAGCATCATCAATATGTTATAATGAGGAGCGCAGCTGTTCATGCATATACTGTACACTGAAGTGCATTTGCTTAAAACAAAGTATTACGTATCAAATGCAATCAATTCAAGTTCACGTTTCCTCGCAATTTTAGTCCAATTTTGTGCTTTATCTGTGGCAGTGAATCAAGTACCTTTTGGCGACAGAATAATTAGGTAATGGTACAAATGCATGTGGGGGGCTAGAGTTGGCAAGATTCCCTCTGTCTACAACACTGCACAGAATAAAGCTGAAGTTATACTCCGTCGCTGAGCGACGAGCGATTGGTATTTGACCAATAAAGTAGCGCGCTCTTCCCAACGCAACAAAAAGCGCCCTACTTCATTGGCTAAAAACTAATCGCTATCGCTAGCGATGGAGTACAATTTCAGCTTAACAGACTTTTTTGGTCCTATACCTTTAAGTTAAATGTCAGATGTTGTCATGTTTAAAATTGTTATCTCCTTGTTTTGTGATTTAATTGCGTGGTTTATTAATAAGAGCATTAATGCCCTAAATCCCAAAATTTCATTTTAGGTTCCTTGCTTTATTTAGCACACATTTATGCCAATCAAAGTTGTTTACACGATGTGAACATTTCACACTCAAACTGAATAATATTTTCGCACCGTTTAATTCAGTCATGACTTGGCATTTTCTGTGAGAATAAAAATCGCAGTACATGCTCCAACGGACGAGGTATAACACATAAAGGATCAACAGATGATACAAGAGGCCCTGAATTGCAAAACTGCTTAAGGACCATTTTTTCAAAATTGTGTTTTTGATGTTAAGTTATAGTGCCGATAAAAATACACATTTTGGTGCTTGTTTGACTTTCATACCATCTTCCGTTCCTGAGATATCGTAAATTTTCCCTTTCGGAAATATTCGGGAATTTCCGGAAATTTGGACTTATAACGGCTATAAAATCTCCGAAAAACATTTTTTTTTCTTTTTTGATGTTTTACGGTAGCATTCAATGCTCTTTAACTTTCAAAACGAAAATTAACTGTTTTTGAGTCACCATGTTTGAAAAAATTAATTTTGATTAACAAAAGATTTTACTTCGGAAATACTCAAAAAATGGCCGAAAATGGCATTTTGACGAATTTAATTAAAAAATCATAATTAAAAATGTGAATGAGATATTTAAATTTTTCTTTTTGATTTTGAAAGCATTAATCAAGATACATAATACCATACCAACAGATAGGCTCAACTCTGATTTTAAAGATGTTTTTTAGAATTAGGGTAAATGAGTTTCATTATATGGATGCTCTGGTTTTCCCGATTGCCTTGTATGGCTGTGAAACGTGGGCGGTTGGAATGACAGATAAGAAAAAGATCATGGCGTTTGAAATGTGGTGCTGGCGGAAGATGCTGAGAATATCTTGGAAAGAACATAAGACCAACGAATTTGTAAGAAACCAAATTGGAGACCATGCTTCCGTGTCCCAGAAAATAGATCGTTTTAAACTGGCGTATTTTGGCCACATTTCTAGAAGAGATGGTGACAGCATTGAGAAGATAATTATGCAAGGTCACATAGAAGGCAGTCGTAGAAGAGGTAGACAGAAGCTTAGATGGACTGATGGAATTAAACAATTAACAGGCCTTTCTCTCGTCGCAGCCCACCGTCTGGCTCAAGACAGAAGCTGCTGGAATACCATCATCAACAGGGTCACAAAGGGTCAGTCATGACCCATAGGACCACGACGACGACGACGAGTTTCATTGCAAAACTGCTTACATCCATAAAAGGCATGATATAAAAGTAATAATAAAATAAATAAGAAAGCAAAAAAAACACAAAAAATTTGTACCAAACTTATTCTTTTAGTTTCTTTCCATCAACACTTTGTTCAAAACCAAAATGAATTAAATCGAACAAAAGTCAAAAATGGATGTAAACAGTTTTGCAATTCAACTCTTCGACTATATCCTAAACAAAGACAGATAATGTCGTAATTGGAACCAGCAGACAATAGCTGCATCATTTAGCTCGAATTTAAGACCTTATTCGTTGATATCGTTTAAGAATTAAAGACACGATGATCCAAAAACCCAAGGAAGATGCAAATTCAAGAGTTGCAGTTTGCTCCATTACATGCCCTATTATTTGTAGGCCTGCACAAAGTGTTCTACAAAAAGAGAACCCGCGCCGTACTTTCATTTAATTAGCGCGAAAAACTTCCATTGATTAGAACATGAAAGTGCAACTTTGGTTTTGTTCCTTCCATAGGTTTTAGATCACCGTTTCTTTAATTCTCATCCAACTTCAACCACTGAGGTCTTAAACCAGGGCTAAAGAGTACAAATATTGGTTGCTTGTTTTAATTTTGACATATTTGTCTTTGTTTAGGATGTACTGGGGTGAACATAACTGGTATCTTAATTATTTTGTCATGTTTGTGCACTGCATATAAAAACAGAAAAATTTGAGCTCCTGCTATCCTACTCGCCTTACACTTTTTTTGACTCACCCTGTATAATGTACTGTGCCATTTTGATTGGGATATAACGCATGGATAAATCGGAGAAACAAATAAATAAATAAAACATGCTTCAAACTTCATGTATCACATGTATACAATGGTATAGGGTAAGCGTGCATTTTCCGAGGTACCTCTGACTTTTACAGATGACCAAGTTTATTTGACACACTTTACATGATTAATGCTAGCTATAGAATACATGGCACAAGTTTGACGTGTGAAAATCTAGGTGGGTTCAACAAAGTATAGTATTATAGTGAGACCTCATGTTTTCTAATATTTTTGTTTAATCATTACACTCTAAAATAGTACAAATACGCCATGTTGTGGGAATAGAGCAACAAAACGAGGCAAATGGAACTTATATTGATTCAATTTTTACTCAATGTAGAGGTTAATCAACACGAGTTCAATTCTATGTTGCTCTGTTCCTTTTTACTCAACAGTTGACTAATAATTATTTGCAGCGTACTGACTAAGGGGTGGGTATAGTGGGTATAGTAACGATATAGTGTTTTATTTCTTATTGATAAAGTGTGCAATGATATGCCATGCTGGTGCGTAAAACGTGTAATTCTAGACCTTTTCAGGAGAAATTTTGCGAAAAACACCTGTCATTTGCGGCCAACACAACAAAATCAACCAATCAAATTCTGTCAGGTACCATGGCATCGAAAAGAGCTTTGCCATAAGCCTACTGAAAGCCTTAATATACGATTTCTGTCAAATTATAATATAATTTTGCTCTTCATTGATTTAATTCTTATTTTGGTTATTTCTAACACGTCTCGTTTTTTCCTCTGGCGATATCGGTAGCCCTATAAGTACCGATTGGTCTGCATATCGCACCATCTACATTTCCATAGTGCAATATTATTTAATGTAAAACTACGATAGCACTTTACAAAGGCGGTCAACCGCCGGTCGAGTTTTGGTTCAATCCCTAAACTACAAAAGCACTATGGAAATACACATTATTACGCGCAATATAGCTTATCACTTTTTACGGTGGCACGCAGGATCACTCAAAGTGGGAAATTTTAAACATTGTTTTGTATTGTATCTTAAAAAGTAATGGTGATAAGTACATAAAAGTATACATTTTCAGAAAGGAAATGATGAGTTATGTGAGCAAAGGATTTCCTCGATCTGAGAGTTGCTTTGAGAGCACTCAAATCGATGAAATGTCCAGTTTGAGAGTCTCTCAAATCCAGGAAAACCCTCATTTGAGAGTACTCACAGATCGAAGAATTGTCCAATATGAGAGCTCTCAAATCCATGAAATAGCTCATTTGAGAGTACTCTCAAATCGAAGAATTCTGCCAAATGAGAGTGATAGCGCCCTCATCACCATATCCGGTGACAATTCATTATTCCTACGAGCTGCATGAAAACGACGAGACGATTTTCGTATTTTTAAAGTTCAAATTTAAAAAATATCATATCAATTTATAAATAATTATACCTCAAGTCGAAGTCAACAGGTAAAATTAAATTGTATCATGATCACGGACGGTGTAGTACTATTGTCAAAAGGGAAGAAAAAGAATGCGGTATTATAGCAAGTTCCGTGTTTCAACAACCAAAGCAAAGGCGTCGTAAGCTTACTGAACATGCTGAATGACATGAATGACCGACTCACGTCACTCTGCCGATGAGAACCAACGACCATGACGACGACGTACAATGTAAGTTCCGATATTTTTATGATCTAATTTATAATTATGCAAAGTGAATCCAAACAGTAAAGATGTTATCCCTTATCGAACAATTAGGGCATTTCGTGATCACACACAGCCACATGATCATCCCCCCACTTTTCTCAAAAAAAGTTGAGATTTTTATATCATTGGAATACCCTGGCTACATAATGTTTTAATACGTACAAAATATTTCTTGCAGATTAATTCGTTTAGCAAAGATATCGCGAAGTTCGAATTTCGTTCTGGTGCACCAGAATGGAGCAGTGTAATACACATGACATAGGCCTAATCATGCATAACTCGCAAGTTTACGCAAAATCGGAATCAACTGAAATTTTGGGAATATGCTTTTTTCGTGGATATGTACTGAAAAATGTCATAAAAAGAGGATGCTAGGATCACGAAATACTCCTTTAAATATCAACTTCTTTAAATTTTACAAATTTTGTCAACTTCATTCAATTTAACACTTCATGAATCATGATCGATGCCTTTCAATCATTAGGCCCTTCACAATTGATTCCGAGTTTACTGTTCAAGATTTTAAAAATAGGACAAGGTGACTTTTAATTATTAATTATCTATTATTTTCTTTATACCACAACCAACTGTCAAACTGGTTTTATTTAATTACTGTACGTACATGAATGGTTACTTTTACACCTCCGCTTCCGCCTCCTTCTCCACCCTCTCAGGTGCAGTTATACTTTTTGTTTATTCATCATTAGGCCCTTCGCACTTGATTATTAGTTTCCTGTTTACCGCCCGCGTCCAAAATTGAAAATCTCAAAATAATTATAATTATTTTCAGGGTTCGATTTACTTTGAAAAATGTGCGTAGCAATTTTTTAGCGAAAATCTTATTTAGGTGATGTTCTTATAATTTTAGCATATGTTTACATTGTAAAAAATTGCTATACAAGCTGAAATTTGTGTAGCAGGTTGTCCCAAACGAGGTGCATTTTGCTCCACGACACAAGTTAAATCGAACCCTGATTATTTTATTTTTATTTCTATTTTCTCCTTTAAAATAACTTTCAACTACTTCTACTTGTCATTTTCTGACTTTAATAATATCAACTATAAGGGACCGTTCATAAATACTTTGGTGGGGGGACTGGGCAAAGTGTGGGGGGACACAAAAAGTTTTGAGTTGCACAAAGGGGGGACCAAAAAGTTTTGGTTACTAAAGGAGGGGGGTCAAAAAAGTTTTAAACTAGAAAATGCCAAAAGAACAAGAGCATGCAAAAAATTTTCGCGCTACGCGCGCATATGTGCCAGTAAAGCCATTTTTTACCTCGATTATGGCCCAAAATAGTGTAAAATATGCGCGCTCATTACCAGTATCCCATCCTTTTTGGAATCTCAAAGACTTTACATGTATTCTACAATTTGCTATAAGAAAAGGGTATAATGTATGTATATCCCACTGATAATACCGGGTCAAAATGATGGAACCAGCATTTTTTTTTTTTTCCCGAAATTAATATTTTGCACCCCTGACAAAGAAAGCTGGCTACGCCCCTGATAAACTAGTGTTTTAAGATTTAAAAGTATTAAAAATCTTGAGTATGTGCCCAGATGTTGCTCTCAATTTCCAGTGGCATAGCGACGGGGGGAAGGTGGGGGCATGTGCCCTGGGCGCCACTCTTAGGGGGCGCCGAATTGACCAATTCAGCATAGATTCTGCGGCCCTCTAAGCGATGAAAGTCAAAATTTCGGGACAAAGTCATTTGAAAGGTCAATTTAAGACCGATATCCACTTCAATATAACCAAAATTAATTAGCGCTATGCCCTATTTGTGCTCCGCGCACAATAATTATTTCAAGAATCGGAGTGACACCTATCCTTAGCCCTGGGTGCCACAAGCCTTAGCTACGCCACTGTCAATTTCCCTTTTTTGTGTTACTGTTATTTATTTAATCATTGGTTATAAGAATGAAACATATGTATTTTCCAAAAATTAGAATGCATATAAAATTGAAATTAAACTTCATACAAGTCACAGCATGTGAAAAACACATTCAACTTTCATGTTTTTAGGAAACAGACCTATATAAATAAATGTATGAACAAACATGTAGGCCTATAATTGTGACGAAGTTTGCACAAATGGAGTAGCCCCCCTCCCCCAGACTGTTTTGGCTTGGAAAGGGGGGGGGGTCAAAAAAGTTTTGTATGTCTATAGAGGGGGGTCAAAAAAGTTTTAGGTTCTCTGGAGGGGGGGTCAAAAAAGTTTGACTCCAAAAATTTCCAAGTGCCCAGCCCCCCCCCACCAAAGTATTTATGAACGGTCCCTAATGATGAATGAACAAAGAGTACGGTACAACTCCACCTTCACTTATTTATAAAATCAAATATTGTTGTGAAATAATTAAATGCCCGCTCTAGTCAAAACAAGTCAATAGTTGCATGTAATTGTTCAAACTAAATAAAGAAAATAAAAGATAATTAATAATTAAAAGTCACCTTGTCCCTTTTTCAAAATCTTAAACAGGAAACTAATAATCAAGTGCGAAGCGCCTTATTGTTGATATGATTCATGTTAGAAAGTAGCAAGTAAAAGTCATTAAAAGTTATTTAAAGGAGAAAATCCAAAATAAAAATAAAATAATTAAATATTTTGCAATTTTCAATTTTGGATGCGGGCGGTTAACAGTAAACTAAGAATTTAGTGTGAAGGGCCTAATCATCATTGTATGGTATCATACTTATGATACTATGATGATTCTCCCTGGAAAACTGATCACTCGGTCGGGGTTGTTCTCCGTTCCATCCAGTGCACACAATACCCATAATTTCTCACTCACGTAGACCTGTCAAAAGGGATCCCCTCGCGAAATCGCTATAGGTTTGTAGGGCCTTTCAGTTCCAGCAGACCTTCCATTTGTAAGGAGCTCTATATGTAGCTCTGGAACTCCTCGGAGAGTTCCTCCTGAAAACTATCTATCAAGCTCCTCGTTTCTTGAAAATATCATGTTGGTTTTTTTCAATGCTGGACATTATAAATTGAGCTCCTAGTTGAGCTCCATAAACACTGTTGTGCAGAACTATCTCATTTTGGAAAATGATCTCATTTTGAAAATCATCTCAAATTGGATATAATTGAGACCCAATTTGAGAATGAATTTGAGTACCAATATGAGATCCATAATCACCCAATTGGTGCTTAATACATTGGTACTACCAAATGTTTGTCATTTCATGGTCAAAGAAGTTGGGGATCACCAAAATTGTATTTTTGACAGAGCAAGGCCAAATTACTCCAATTTAATAGCTGAATTATTGAGAATTTTGTGCTTGCAGATCAGGTTTCTTTGCCAAGAAGACAAGGTCGATTATAGGGCCTACTATGAAACATCTCATATATTGATACATACTTCAAATAAATATCGGGGGTTTGCTTCAGTTTTCAATGCAGGAATTATTTCCACATTATAGCTATTGTTTCATTTTTTTGTAGCAAACAACCTGAAACCAAATATCCTCCTGGAATTTATAAGTCCTTTGTTAGTGATTGGGTTTGCGATTTTTCGGGGCAATTTTATGAGTATTGAGATTTTAAGTTTGTCAGATATTCTGATGTTTAAAATAATTTGAAAAACATTCTCTTGATTTTTTTGTTTTGGAAAGGAACAAGAAAAACATTTTTATATCAACTTTACCTTATGGTCACCTTGTGTATACTTACAAGACCATGAACAGCAATTAAACCCATACTTGACCATGAGAAGTCTAGACACTGGTTCCATACAGTACCATACTTCATCAACTATAATAGTTAGCATCGTAGCACCCACTAAAACCTAATTGGGTGGATTATATCTCAATTTGTCACTCAAATTGGATCTCATATTGGATCTTAAATTGCTTCTCAAATCTATTCAATTTGAGATGATTACAAATATGAGATCCATTTTCCAAAATGAGATACTTTTGAATATCAGTGAAAGTTGTTATCTGATTTAAAATAGAGCTTTACCAGTTTCCAGAAATGAAAGTCTCCAGCCAATTTTCTCTAGAAAACACCAATTTGCTTTTGTAAGTTTATTCCTCTGATAAGAAAACAGAACTTTTTCAATTGTTTCACCAAGACAAGAGGTACGAGTATTTATTGTATAAAAAAACCAAAAACATAATGTATGATCGTGAGTGACGTCATACCGACCAAGAGAATAAATAAGTACCGGTATTGTAATTTGTAAAACTCGCCCAAAGCTCGTTATACTTTATTTTAAATAATATATGATCACCACCGCCTGACTGTCACAGATTCATTCACCAATCATGCTAATTGTTTGCTATGGTCTATGGATGCAGCTACTTTAATACTTTTGCAGGCAGCTTAAAACAAGTATTATAATTTGTCATTTACATTGAAGTATCAGTATCACACTACACAAAGAACCCTGACAAAGAACATGCGTGAGCTTTACTTCCTTTTTACAGGCTCCCGGTTTTATAGTCATGATCAATGTGATATTTCTGTGTACAAAAAAAAATTCATTATTTAATTAAATGATGATTTCTTCTGAAATTTGCCATTCTGAACTTGCTCTACATGTACATGTAGAATTCAAGTCACAAATTTGCTCACCGATTAGGTTCACATTTGAGGCTAGAGAGTAGAGATCATTGCATTCAAAATTGAGTCGGATTCACTGAAGCATGACACCACTCACACCGCAGCCGATCGTGACGGCAACAAGTGGGTGTTTGTTTAAATAGGTTTATTTATATTATTCATTGTTCAGTGGTGTTACACAGCAGTTTACTTGGCAAGAAGTACTAATACCATAATACAGTACTAATTTATTCTCGTTATGTTGTCTTTTGCAGACTTGCTGGTCCAGTGATAAGTCCTTTTACCTTTATATGATGCGTCTACTGTGATCTACAGCAGCAGTCAAAACACTACTACATGTATGAAGGGCCTACTTACATGTATGTACACCTTCTCAGCACAGAAGGTTCTCTTCAAGAGTCCAACGTGAGGCAACCAAGGAGCTATATTTACATGTTTGTGTGACCATGGTAAATACATACCAGTATTTCGGGTGGTTGTTTTTTTCAGTTTCTTCATTTATTATCCTGCCTGAATGACATTGTTAGATGTAAATCACCTTCCCATGTGTTGTATACAAGTCATTCGGACAGGATAATAAAAGAAGTGGAAATACAAGTGTAATTATATTCAAAAAGGTTTGAAAATCACAGACAACCGATTATGTAGCAGGAAACACTTTGATTTTTAACAATGTTATGTTGCCCCATTAAAAATCAAGACAAATCACAAATGCGGTATGCCTCTAAAATTACAGTTCTACTGTATAATGTAGGCATCAAACTTACATGTATACATAATATTATCAGAACAGACATCAAATTTATAATCTGAAATATTCTGAACTGATAATGTAATAAACACTTTTTAAAATGTGTACATTTAATACATGTTAATTATTTCTAAAATACATTTTGTCATATTCAGTTTTTTAGTGGCTTCCAGCATGCAGGCTTTTTAGTTGACCTTTTCATTGTTTCTCAGCTGATCTATTTCTGAATTAAATTTGCTGAAAAGTTAAAATTGTAATTTTGCATGTACCATGTGTTTCAAGTAGGGCCAGTAAATAGGTGGAGATGTTACATGCGCGCAACATTTTAGGGTTCATCTTTTTTATTTTCTCAGTAAATATGCAGCCTATGTAGTCCCCAACTTGTTTCCATTCCAAAAAGTTTTATATACTTTGGACTTAAACTTTGGAAATAATGAAGTTGGAAAAGGGGCATATATTCTCTTCCATTACTCTGCCCTTAAAGCCATATTTTCGTAATTGTACAATATTTTGGAAAAAACCTTTTACACAGTCAATAAGTAATACAGAACTAAACATGATGTTATGTTAATTTTTCAATTAATCCACAAATATTTGGATTTAATTCACTAGGTACCGGTAATGTGTGTAAATTCCAAATGCACAAGACATTTTAGGGAGACCCTGCACAAACGCTAAAGGGTTACCTTCCAGTGCAAGTGCGAATGTACGAACGAACGAACAAACTGAAGGACACAAGTACTGCTTGAGCTGGCTTTGTCATTAAAAATACCAGAAAACAAGTCACATTTATGATGAATTAATTATTCATTCAGAAAAAAAAAAAAAAAGGGCTGTTAAAGTCTGCATGTGGGTGAAGTTAAAGCAACAATGTTTGATTTGCATAAAGCTTATTAGATTCATATTTAAATGTTAGTTTTCACTAATCACATTGTCCCCTTTAAGTTTCGAGTCAAATAAATGAGGTAAAACAAAGAAAATTGCTATTTCATTCTATAAGGGCCAATTCACAATGCGTGTATTATAGCTCACCAACCTTATTAGATTATGAGGTATGAGCATTTATCTTTCACTTCCGTAGTCCCCTCTTGGGCACTACTTGAAAACATAAAAAAAATCAAGAGTAAATATATGTCTGAATTAATATCCAAAAAGTTCCCACGTTTTACTTGGCACATTTAGGAGTTATTTGGGGTTAAAAATGTGTTTTTTTGTGATTTTTTTCCATTTAAAAAAATAAATAATAATAATAATAATAATATTATTATTAGTCACTTGTAAAGTATACTTGTTAAAAAAATAAATATATATTTTATTGATTTAAAAAATATGTCATTATATCAACCTAGTTATTCTGAACAAAAAAGTTAATGATGGTGAATGGCTGTGACCTATAGTTTTTGATCTATGGCCCTTTCAAATTCTTTCAATTTAACCCTAAATAACTGCTAAATGTGCCAAGTAAAACGTGGGAACTTTTTGGATATCAATTTAGACATATATTTACTGTTGATTTGTTGTGTTTTCATGTACCGGTAACTAATCTAGGGCCGTAGAGATGCATGCCATATAGTCTATATAAAACCATGCCTAACTCAATTTAGCAACAAAATTGAGCATTTGCACCCACGTCTTGAATTGGTTGATGATTGTATTCATATCTATAAATTTAAGCAGACTTAGGGTAAAGGCAAACATTCTAAATTTCTTTTTTTTTAAATTGACAGATGATCAGTGCCATACAAGCTATGGAGAAGCATTCCGCATTACATTGGATTGGGGAAAGGGAGACAAGACAAAGTCTATTATCATCATCAAAGAGGTTAGTACACTTGGGAACATCTCAAACAGTGCATGTACAGTTAAATGCAATTTTGTGTGATACACACAAAATACACTGTAAAATATGCACAATAAATGCGCATGTATGCGTCGCATCTTACAAGTTGAATCCACGCAGAGCACCCCAAACTTCTGACAATCACACAAGATGCTAACTACTGCTTGTCCAAGATTTTTTTTATATATAAACAATAGTATACAATGGGCAAAATCCCTAAAATGAACACCATATTGAGGGTTTTTTTAGCTAGTTATTTGCTATGCAATATTTCTTCACAAAAGTGTTACTATAAAATTCTCCAATAAAGTGTTACTATTTCAATGTGACCCATGGGCCTCATGGAAGGACAGAGGATACCTTAAAACATCCACTGAATGAGTAATCCAGGCAAAAGAAGAAATAAAACAAACAAAACAAAAACTATCTATGCACGTGTCAAATCAGAAAGTGATCACTTAGACATGGACCAAACTGTGAATCAGGTGTCCTACTCTACTCTTCCCTCTTCTCTGCTTTCCCTTTTCTTTGCCCACTCTATCCTTCCACTATACAAGTTAATATCATTTGCTCTGAAGTCTTAAAAGTCAATGTATTTAAAATATAATGTTGCAAGATAATAAAAGAGATTTATTTAATTCATATAACCTGGTTTTGCAAAATATTTAGGCTACAAATGAATTAAAATGATTCCTTTTGTGTTTTTATGACAGAATGTGTCAAATATCAACGCTGCATTGAAGAGTGGCGAGCTGCCTCATCTTGTAATATTCAACGAAACCAACTACATTGTAGGAGATGGTGTGAACATACAGTGTACGGATAGCTCTGCAGGTGCCTCTCTCCAACTGATTGCCTTGTAAATGTAAAAATGCCTTGTAAATATCAAATTGATAATTTAAATCTAGTTAACTGGAAATCTAGACAAAAAATAGTAAGTCCAGTTGACTATATTTAAATTATCAATTTGATATCTTGTATTATGTGTTTCAATTTGAGTACCTGCAAATTTACTCTCAAGTATTAGGGCTTGTCCAAACACTTCTTACACCTGAGCTGTATGTAGGCAAGAGGTCTACTAAGTACGAGAAGTACCTGCAACCTGTTGTGTACTGCTGGGGACAGGGGAGTGATAACCCTCTGAAAAAATCAACATTGAACTTGAATAGCCTTGTGTGCATTTGTTGACTGAATTTTGACGTCATCATTGGTTTAACACGTAATCACAAAAATGTCTCAAATAATTCCAAAAGTGTATGTATGTTATCAAGCACTATTTTATCAGTCTAAATCTATTGAGGTTTGACAGTGAATCTCATTGTAAGCAGTGTTGTTAATTTACTGGTAAATTAAAAAATGGCGTTAAATTACCGGTAAAAAATGGTAAAATAAGTAAATTATAAAAAAGTTAAAATGAACCAAAAAATCAAATTCTTTTCATATTAAGAGCTACATATATATATACTTGAACACAGTCCTGTTTTGTTGAATATACCTTTCCAGATGAAAATCAGCTTCATAAATAAAGCTGAAGTTGTAAGAAGTGGCAATGGTAATTTTTTCATTCATTTTGAATCCAAAATTATTTATTTTCATGTGAAAATGTATACATTGCACTGGAAAATATATTTTGTGCATTTTTTTCTGTAACAGGGCCAATAGAGCTAAAAACGCACCTCGGCACGGGCGTCCAACGTTCAGGCAGTGTTGCCGTCATATTGTTTATGCTATTGGCTGTTGCTGCATTAAATGACTGTCGGCCACCATCGTCTGGTTTCAACTTGCATATCTTATTTGGCTGATGTATACATGAACAACCTGAATGTTGTGTTATTTTGAATCTACTCAAATATGTCAGTACATTTCTGTGTGAATGTGGGTTAGCACTGTATTGCCCAGACATTTTTCATTTTTAAAAGGTTGAATATATCAACTAGAATTATACCTGATTAGATACAAAACTGCTAAATGAGGTGTGTGAATATCCAATACTCTGTATACACCAATATTTGTGTTACAGGGTGTGTTGGTGTTCGTGTGTGCTAGGGGGAGGGTTGTAAATTTTCACATGTCTGACAGGTAGAGGTCACTGAGCAGTCATGTGTACATCCATATCGGGAGGGTGCGCTTGTCAGCTGTTGCATGTGTCTCTTCTCATGTGTTGGCTGGGGTAGATGCCACCTCGTCCCAGGTGCAGTTCTCTTTGGTTAGTCCCCAGGCCACCTGGTTTGGGAATGTTCTCTGTATTCCTAGGCCATGTGGCTTGGGGATGGTTTGGAGTGGCCTCCGCACAACATGGGTCTAGTGTTTGTTCCTGACTGGAATGGGGGGCATGTGTGGTGGCTGACGGATGCATCCTGTGATGCGGATGTACACATATTGTGTTTAAATAGTGCAATAGTATATGTGACCCATTACATCGAAACAGACCACTTGGCTAGCTTCATTGGCAGATAACAATGAAAGAAGATGGAAAAATATAAAGAAAATAAAAAGAATTCATAGCTTGTTTTGCCTCATAAAACATTTTTACTGTATCTGATTTCAACAAGGAAGGTGTCATTTTCAAGCTAAAAAGCAGCAGTTTATCCTAGTGTTTAAATCTCCATTTTCATTTCTGTCGCAAGGTGGTCTGTTTCGATGTGATGGGTCACATATATCTTATGTAATTGCCCCAATGGGTTGGAGGAGTCACACCTCTTGGTGACAGTGTCTTGATGCTTCTGACTCTTCCAGGCTAGCCCATTGGGTCTATTTAATTTTTGTTTCCTTATGTAAAATTGTATAATTACTTTGCTTTTTGATGTATTTTAGCTGAATTTGTAAAATAAAACAAAATAAAAAATAGTCATACTCCACTAACAGTTCACTTTCAAATTATATAAAATAAGTGCATGATTTTGCCATTACAATGGTGCAAAAGGTAGAAATTCAAAAAAATTGAGGGCGTTGCTATAGAGCAAATCACACATGGCTTTAATATTAATGTCTTTAAAGCTGGAATACGCTGAGAATAAACCAGGAATAACATGCATGGTTCAAATATATGTTTAGGGCATATGATAAAAACACTATAGATGAACCAGGAAGATGCGAAAAGAAACATTACAACTGTCCAGGATAAGGGAATAATTAAATAATTATTTGGACTTTAAAATGTCAAAACATTGTGTGTTGTAATCTTTGAAGTTGGGCACACATACATGTACTGATTTAGGCTGTGTTAACCTTAAGAAATACTGGGTGGTGTTTTTTTTGTAACTTAACTGTTCATGCAAGATATATTGTCTACATTTCAAAAAGTGTACCAAAACAAATGTTGAGTTTCCAGTGTTTCTGAAAATAATATACTATACTGGTATATAAACTATAAAAAGCCTGATTTTTTTATGGTCTCAAAATCAATGTTTTTACCCCCCCCCCCTAGTATTTTTTGGATTACTTCTCCATTTACATTAACAATTGTAAACATCTCAAAGAAAGTAACTACCCCCCCTTAAATAATGGCCATTATTCAAAAGCGGGCTATTGTATTACAAATCTGTAAAATATGTTGGAAGCAGAATTTATTTCTGCGCATTTTGACACCTCATTTGATACGATAGCCCAGAAAACAAAACACCAGTCAATTTAATGTAGTGAGGTCCAGATTTGAAAATTGCACTTACAACAATGCAAAAACACTCAGATATCATTACACAGATTTCCTTCCATTATACTGAATACAAATCAATAGAATTTACTGCAACTTTCAATCATATCTTGGGTTACATTGATTTAAATGTACGCTGTGACATCAATATTTAGATAACTGCTACATGAGGTGTCAAAATGCGCAGAAATAAATGCATTTTACAGATTTGTAATACAGTTGCCCATTTTTGAGAAAATTATTCATATAGGCCATTATTTAAAGGGGGGTTAGTTACTTTTTTGAGATGTTTATATATTTACTATAGCTTGTATGAATAATTAAGAAGTTTTGGCAATTATGGTATTTCTGAGAGGTAGACTTGCCAAAACATTATAAAAACTGTTTAGCAATAATCATTTATCACTCTGTAACATGTTTAGAAGGTAAACAATGTGTAAATTGCTAAACATTCGTGTTTAAATGTCATCCATCAATAAACATATTTATGTATTAAAATGTTTAATAAGTCATATAGAAAGAAATAATGTGTTCAAATAAGTGTTTAAGTCCTTAACATTTTTTTACAATGAATGTTGTTGACACTGAAATAGCTAAATTGAAGTTATTGAAGTGTTTAGAGTATATACCAATGTATGTACTTTGTACATGTGTTTAATTTCAACTGTATTTTAAACATTGTGTTTAGTATTGGTAAAGTAAATACCTTGCTGTGTTTAAAAATTGTTACAGCCTGATAAACACTTGCATGTGTTTAATTAATAAATGCAATGTGTGTTTATATCAATAAACAAAGTGTTGACCACTTAAACAGAATGTTTGGTTTAGTGTCTATTTGTGTCTGAGTATGGTGTTTATTATATCAAACATGTTTAATCCTGCAACACTAAATATGTTTATCCATTGCGCAGAGTGTGTAGGTTGTAAACACACCCCGGAGGAAATAAACACATTTGTGTTTAAAAGGTGTTACACCTACATATCTGGGGTGTTTAAATAAGTGTTTAAACCCTAAACGTTTGGATTTACATTGTAGGTGTGGTGTTTGCTAGAAGTATAGAAATATGATGTGCATGTATAAAAGGCTAAAAGCTATAGTTAAAAACGAAATCAATGCCCCTATATATCGCACTATTGTCATCACTTTGTAAACATGTTTAAATGTGGAACATGTTTGAGTATGAGGGATAATTTTTATAGCCCTTCGAATGAATGAAGAAAGAAACAAACATGGTTTTCCTATTCTTTCTGCCTTCAAACAGATAATTAGCCCGATTTTATATGAAAAGAAAGGAAGAAAAAACAGAAAATCAGTTCAAAGCTGTTTGATATATTGGCCTATTATACAAAAACATCCACAATGCAAGCTAAAATAGACAAAGCAATGGTTTGTGGAATTAGATTGAAAGAAAGTCACTGAAAGAGAGAAAACAAAATAAGAAAGAAATATATTTTATTTTTAATTTTGATGCAGAAAGTCATCCCTTTACAAAGATCTTTAATAATTATCTATGAAATGGATACTAGGCACACGGCAAAAACCGACCCACTTTCTATGCTTCCAAATCTGGGTATTTGATATACCTATGTGCGCGCGTGAATAGGAAAAATAACGAGTTATTTATATGAAGCTTAAAATTAACCAGGGAGTTTGTGGAAAAAATGTCTGAAATAATGTGTAAATTTAGATTTAAAAAGTCCCCAAATGGGCTGAAGATACCTAAAAGTGTGGAAAGTTTGACTTTATAAAAGAAGGAATTCGGGCAAAAGAAGAAAAGGTGGCATCTCTGATATTTGAAATTACTGGGAAATACTTACATTTAAATTACTAGTATGGCAATAATTTATATTTTAGAAATACCGTATAGTTAATTTGTTCGTGTTTCTGACAGATTTTCATAATTTCATATCAAATAATTTCAACACATTTAAAAAAATGCCACTCATCCAAAACAGATTTAATTAAATGTATATTTCCTTAATCTATGAGATGTGTTTGTGACAAGAGTTTACACAGTAAAAGTCAAAACATTATTTCACTATAATACCAAATAAAAATATTACAATATTAAAAAGTCACTGAAAGAGAGAAAACAAATAAGAAAGAAATATATTTTATTTTTAATTTTGACGCAGAAAGTCATCCTCTTTACAAAGATCTTTAATAATTATCTATGAAATGGATACTAGGCACACGGCAAAAACCGACCCACTTTCTATGCTTCCAAATCTGGGTATTTGATATACCTAGATATGGAAGACCTACCGGTATGTGCGCGCGTGAATAGGAAAAATAACGAGTATTTATTATGAAGCTTAAAATTAAACCAGGTAGTTTGTGGAAAAAATGCCTGAAATAATGTGTAAATTTAGATTTAAAAAGTCCCTAAATGGGCTGAAGAAAACTAAAAGTGTGGACGGTTTTACTTTATAAAAGAAGGAATTCGGGCAAAAGAAGAAAGTATGGCAATACTTTATATTTTAGAAATACCGTATAGTTAATTTGTTCGTGTTTTTAACAGATTTTCATAATTTCATATCAAATAATTTCAACACATTAAAAAAATGCCACTCATCCAAAACAGATTTAATTAAATTTATATTTCCTTAATCTGTGAGATGTGTTTGTGACAAGAGTTTACACAATAAAAGTCAAAACATTATTTCACTATAAATAAAAATATTACAATATTAAAAGAAAGTCACTGAAAGAGAGAAAACAAATAAGAAAGAAATATATTTTATTTTCAATTTGAAAAGAAAGTCATCCCCTTTACAAAGATCTTTTTAAATTATCTAATAAATGGATGCTATTATTACAGTCTACAGCCTGACCATGCACACGCATAAAACCGACTCACTTCTATGCTTCCAAATCTGAGTATTTGATATACCCAGATATGGAAGACCTATGAGCACGCGTGAATAGGAAAAATAAGTTATTTATTATGAAGTTTAAATTAAACCAAGGAGGTAAATAATATGTTAACTGTGTGGGCTTTTGCATTTGCCCACCCAGTAAATTATTTTGCCCACCCAGTAAATTCAACTTGCCCATTGCCCAAAAGTGCCCACCCAGTAAATTATTTTGCCCACACCATATAATAATTATCACAAAACTAGTACCATGATGGCATGATGCATTTCTTTAAATCAACTTGCATTTTGAAAGTGATAATGAATAATGAAAGTGATGTATATATAATTTAGTTTAATAGAGGGTATGCAATACGACGTCACTCATGACAGAGTCATCCTCATTTAAATAAAATTCTGTCCTCCATAAGGTGCCACGGGGCAAATCGCATGATAGGTGATAGGTATGAATGGATGTGGAATCGATCTAGAGACCTGTCCCTCTGTCATCTTAAGCTATTTTAGAACTGTCCTCCAACATGGCTGCCATCTCAATTGTTATACCGTTCCGGCTGGTTTATTGCATACACTCTATATAAAAATTGGCAAAATAAACATTTCAATAGAGATAGGAAATATATGATAATAATTATAACTCAGGGTTGGCCATATATTGCCAAATACTATAGTTAATTCATTAAACGAAGAGCTCTGTTGCAAAAGCCCTTACATCCACCGTTGGCTGAAATTAAGTTATTGGCATGACATTATAGTGTGGGCAAAAATACACATTTTGGTGGTTGTTTGATCTTCATACCACCTTCCCTTCTGGTGATATCATATATTTCCCGTTTGGGAAATCCGGGGGATTTCCGGAAATCTGTACTTAAAATGAATATAAAATTTTAGGAAAATAATTGTTGATGTATAATACTAGCCTCGAATGTTCTTTAACTATTATAACCAAAAGGAACTGTTTTGGGGTCACTATGTTTGAAAAAAATCATTGTAATTAACCAAAGTTGTAGTTTCGGAAATGCTCAAACATGGCATTTTGCCGGAATTAATTAAAATTCATAATTAAAAAGTAAATGAGATATTTCAATTTTTTCTTTTTGATTTTGAAAGCATTATAGTCAAGTTACATAATGTAGTGCAAACAAATGGGCACAAATTTGATTGCAAAGATAAAAAAAAACACGATCCACTTCTATGCTTCCAAATCTGGGTATTTGATATACCCAGATATGGAAGACCTTAGATGTGCGCGCGTGAGCAGGAAAAATAACGAGTTATATGAAGTTTAAAATGAAATGTATATAGGCCTATATATCGCTAAACACATTATTGCAATCAATTTTTAAACATGTTTGAATGCTGAACATGTTTGAGTATATTGAGGGATAGTGTTTAGAAAAAAAGGGAAAAAAACACGCTAAAAAGACAAAGTAATGTTTTGTTAAAAAATGTGGAATAAAATTAAAAGAAAGTCACTGAAAGACAAAATGAAAGAGAGAAAGAAATATATTTTATGTTTTAATTTGAAAAAGAAAGTCATCTTACTTTATCAGAGAAATGGATGCTATTACTGTCTACAGCCCCGGGGGGCACTTCAATATGAAATGGATATAGGTGTAGGGCTGGCACTTTCGCACTAAGGGGCATTCGGTGAGAGCAAAATGTAAAAAATATGGGGTCATTGGGTGAGAGCATGATTTTTGGCATTCGGTGAGAGCAAAATGTAAAAAATATGGGGTCATTGGGTGAGAACATGACCTTTTTTTTAAATGGAATCTTTGGGTGAGAGCCGAAACAGCGCCACAAAAACCTCGAAAATCGAATTTCTAGTTCTAAATGGCTTCAAATTTCATTGTTTTTTCAAAATAAGTAACAAAATTAGTGAAAAATGAAAGGTGCTGTTCAAATTGAACTTGTAAGGGTCTGTGGGTGACAGATCAAATGGAAAAATAGGGGCTCTTCGGGTGACAGAGCATATGTGTTCGTAAAAAATATGGGGTCTTTGGGTGACAGCGATGCTGAAAAAGGGGGTCTTAACAGCCCTACATACGCGTCACCTCCAAAGTTGGAGTGCCCCCCCGGGTCTATACAGCCTGACCATGCACATAAAACCGATCCACTTTCTTTATACTATGCTTCCAAATCTGGGTGTTTGATATACCTAGATATAGAAGGTTATGCGTGTGGACAGGAAAAGAACGAGTTGCACAAAATGTTTTCAATCATTTGATTTATCATATTTAGAAGCATCATTAATCTGTTGGAGATACTCGAAGCAGGATTGCTCCCTGTTCATTACAGAATGGTCATTAGAGTGGTGGTAGTGGCTATGAACCATGATGGAAAGTCCTCTAGGCGCGAAAATAGGGGTCTTGTGGGGGAATGCTTAGTTGAAAATCCCTCTATGAAATGTTTGGTCTTATTTGTAAAAGATTTTTTTTTTTGGGGGGGGAGGGTAAATCCAGCAAATAGTAGGCCTTTCCGATAGTAGGAATTTAGAGAAAAAATGCAGTCAGTGAAGACTTTACACCAAAATGGTCTTTGGTGGGCAAATAAGAAACTTTGGGACTTCATTATTGCGCATCATATGCATAATGCATAGCGCATGCATATAAAGGACTGGAGGTCTATGGAGCTATGTTAGAAAAATAGTCTGAGATTCTCCCACTCCAATGTTCAGCTGAATATAATGAGTAGTTCAGAGTCAATTTGTTTCAGTTCACCCTATGACCATGGTCAAACGACCAAGATGTCTGACTAATGCGCAGATCACCTGTGACACATAAGGGGGCTATCATCATTTTCTTCGGAAGGGGGTGGGGTCCCAATTATATACAGAGAGTTGGGGGAAGGGTCGTTATATGAGTTTTGTTGCAAAAATAGGGGGGGCAATTTTATTGACGCCGACTTTTTGTAAATTTGGACCCCCTCTTCCGAAGAAAATGTTACCCCCGGGGATTATATGCCTATCTTGACATGCTGCATGCTGCATATTGGTCTTTTTAGTGACATGTGCGTTTTTTGCTCTTTTATTGTGTATCCTGCTTTGCAAAAGTTTTACTATCCATTGGATAATATCGAACAAACACAAATTACCAAAAATAAGGCTATTCGATTTTCGGGGGGCAACAAATCGAGTCTTTCGGGGCAGATGTAAGGGTAGGCCTATACGTCTTTCGACGGAAGATCCTAAAATGGGTTCAGTAGGGTCAGGTGCTAAATATTGGGTCTTTTGGAGCAGAGTGTTGTAACAGTAGGGTATTGGGTGCAAAAAATATGCATGAGGAATGACACTGGTTGTGAAAATATGGTCTAGACTGCATGAATCTCATGTATTAGGAGCATTTGCCTAAAAAATAGTGTCGGGGAGGGCACTAGTAATATGAGGTCTCATACGGTGGGGTAAACGGGCCAAAAACAAAAAACACACACACAAAAACACACCAAAAACAGGGGGTCTTTAGGGGTGCGCATAATGCTCCAATCCCGGATCATGGACATGAAGCATAGAACCTGACGTGGGAGACTCTGACTTTACCTAGACTGCATGAACCTCATCTACGCCATTAATGGACATGCATAATTATACTGACTTAATTATCATGGTAATTGTCGGAAAGGTCCAAGTCGATTTGCTTCTTTTTTTTTGCTTTGTCCTTTGAAAAACATATACGGTAACATGACAGTAAAGGCAACTAGGCCTACAAGCGTTGCGCCAGATGTAGGCCTATATTTATTTTGGTACTGAATCATACGTAGGCCTAGTGGTAGATAAAATGAATTAAAGTTTTAACTTCAACACTACACTTATTTTCGCCACGGGAACGTTTTCACTAGTCCGACTATAGCGTCTTCAGCAGATGGTGATGTGATGATATCTCAGTTGATATCAAGATATATCATCACAGCATCACCATCTGCTGAAGACGCTAGTGTCATGAGCTATAGGTGAGCGAAAAATAGTGTAGTGTTGAAGTTAAAACTTTAATTCATAACAATATGGACTAAAATATTTGCAATTTGTCATTGCAATGAGTGTTTTAATTTAATTGTCAGGTGGTGCAACATTTTCTCAGGCTTTTGCTTTTAGTCATTGCACCTCCTCCATCTTGTTTTTATCCTTAAGTCGTTGGTGTTATTATTATGTTTGTGATTTTTGATGGAAATAAATTGAATATGAATATGAATATGACATTCTGAAAAAGAAAGAAACGAATACAGAAACAAATAAAGAGATCCGATATTCTTTGTGTCTATTCAATTTAGTGCAAAGAGAAAAATATCTAGCTCATTTGACAAAGATTGTTTGCTCGTCCATCATGTCCATTTTGTTTTCTCAAAAGTGACCAGTATACCAACTTGATTCGGTCTGCAAACTACATGCGAATTCCAAAACGACTGCAACGGAAGTCTATGAACAAATTAGGCAACTCGGTATTAAGGACAGAGGCACGATCTGATGCATTATTTTGTTTGTATAAACTCCTTTCTTAAATTTCTCAAATTCAGAATTCAAATATTTCGAGGTCTATTTTCATCAAGAGTGGAATGACGAAAGACCGAAAAACCACATGAATTCCAAAACGACTGCAACGGAAGTCTATGAAAAAATAGTGATACAATTATTGATGATCTGAACTTGAAGCCGTGCATCGTTTTGTTTTGTTTTTTGTTTGTTTGTTTTTTGCACGCTATTATATGCCTATACAATGCTTCCAACACATGATTCAATGTTTGAAATTAGATGCAATAATATTTATGCTATATAATAGCTTTAAAAATATCATTATTTTTTAATAAATGCGGCACGCCGTCAATGATATCAGTATTTCATTTTTTTTTATTTTACGTGGTATCATCGGGGCGGGTATCATTTTTATGATAAAGCCTATCGTAAACACAAGGAAAGCTTGGTCAAATCACACGTGCGAAATTTTAAACGACTACAACAGAAGTCTTATTGAACAACTTGAGAACACATTTTAAAGTTGAACTGAAAAATGTTCTGAAAACTTTGCACCTAATTATTTAGTTGAATTGAATGTTTTATATAGTCGCGATATGCTTTAATACAGACCATTGATGGGGCCATATCCGGGAGCAACGATCCGTTCGTGTACTTCCTCCTCTAAAATCAATAACCCATTGAATCTGCGATACTCTCATATCGATGATTTAGCCCATTTGAGAGACTCTCAAATCGATGATTTAGCCCATTTGAGAGACTCTCAGATCGACGTTTTAGCGCATCTGAGAGACTCTCAAATCAATGATTTGGCCTATTTGTGTGCTCTCCTTTTTACTCTCAGATCGTGGAATTCTACCTCGTTAGCTACCTGAAATGATGCAAGGAATCCAACTAGCACGGCAGATTATTCAAAAATAAGCAATTTTGAGAAAAGCGCCAAAATTGATTTTCCATGCCATTTTTTTTTCGGTCCGCCATAACAACTTGTTAGCAAGTTGTTATGGCGGACTGAAAAAAAAATGGCATGGAAAATCAACTTTTGAGTGATCCTGCGTGCCCCCTTACTATCAGATTTAATTGGGTAGGGCCTACATTGCCATCGGTACATATCGGGACACCGATGTACAGCTATAGGACCTAACTGGTTGTGGTGTCTTATTTTCCATCACAGGTTTTATCAGAGTTCCTTACGCTGACTTGGAGGTGAAGTATTTCCAAGCTATTCCTAACACGACTTTGATGGATCCAAACCTGACCTGTGGTTACCCGCGTAACGATGCATTCCATATCTTTAGACATCCTACCGAATCAGATCTACCGTGGCCAGGCATGGTGTTTGGGATAACAATATCATCTATTTGGTATTGGTGTACAGATCAGGTACGTCAACCCATGAGAAGTACCTTCCTATTGGTCAAAAAGAAGTTATCATTATCAATTGGACCAATCAGCAACATTGTTAGAATAATTTCACCACGCAAAAAAAATAAAATAATAATAATAGGGTGGATTATTTGCAAAAGTCCATTCTGATTGGTGATTAAAATGAAGACATCATGTAAGTGGCCAATCAAAGGCAATGTTAGATCGGCAGGTAGTGCTCAGGGTGTTTATTCATGTAGGAAATATCACATTAATAATCAAATTAGGAAGCTGTTCGTCCTGTCCTCCACAGCCCAGGGAACATCATCTCATGTCAAAAACACGCTGTTATTCCATATCGTATGAACATGATGAAGTATACGGAAAGGGAGTCTCGAAAAATTCTTGACATAAATGACATAGATACATAACTTGAGATCTAATGCTTAACTGTACCTCATGGAGTTTACCTCTTAATTCCCAATTCCCAGGAAGTATATGTACATGATTGTACATACAGGTCTATTCATTACACGACTATACAGGATTACATTATAAATTTTATAGGCTACTGTGCACAAAAAGTATCCGAACACTTAAAACAAAAGCAGTATTTTAAAGATACTAATATTAATTTACCAAATGAAAAAAAAATCAATAGATGGATATTTTTGTTCTGCATATTTTGGTACCTCATTCGGCACAATGCGAGTTTATTTTCCCTAGTCATACCAACTTTAATAAAAAAAAAGAGAGCATTTCAAAAGTGACAAAATGTACATAAATGTTTCTTTCGAAAGAGGCTGATTATTAGTACGGCGAGTAAAGTGTTGATCTGTCACGCTATACTGAGTCTGATAGAATAGCCGCTAGGAATCTCCCTGACGGAGGAAATAGCACAAATGTGTCGGTTTTGAAATAATTATATACACTGTAAAAATGGTGTCTTGGCGTCATATGTAAGATATGTCTTGGCAATAGACGTGTCTTGAACAATAGATATAAAAGAAAATAGAACCAATAAAAACATGATCTAAGACACAAAGGCACGTCTTCCAGTCAGACATGTCTCCCAATTGATGACAAAAGACACGTCTTAGAAACCCGAAGTTATTGTGCGCAGCAAACATACACTCAAATACTGCCTCAGGCTAGTATGATGAGGACAAAGTATACATGTGGGTATGACGTGGTCATCCCATTGATAGGAAGGAAACTAAAAATTTGATTCTAAAATGACAAATTTGATTAACGTGATACTTAAAAGTAAGCGTGGTGTTCCACAAGGTTCTGTCTTTGGCCCACTTTAAGAAACTGTCACAAGTTTCACCATCTACTGAAGATGCTATTCGAGCTATTGAAAGCGTTGCGGGTGAGCGAAAAATAGGGAAGTGTTGATGTTTAATTCATTAATAATGTCTCAAGTTTGTTTATGTTTAAATGGTCACCCGGAGAAGAGACACGGTTATTTTTATAGGTTATTGGTCTAACACATATCCGAGACTTTACAGAAAACAACTTTTATCACGCTTGCGTCGTGATGTGACCGGGCTTAAACAAAATGCTCAAGTCAGATATTTGAGTCGAGTAATGTCCTGTTTTCAATAAGATAATAGGCGCCAATGTTGACAAGACTTAGAATGTAACATGATACCAAGATATCCCACCTTAAACTCATGATTTTCTTTAATTATGAAACAGGTAATCGTCCAAAGAGCTCTAGCAGCCAAGTCAATAGCTCACGCCAAAGGAGGGTGTGTCTTCGCCAGTATTCTCAAAACTTTACCGATGTTTATCATTGTATTGCCTGGGATGATAAGTCGAGTGTTATTCCCCGATGATGTGGCGTGTGCGACAAAGGAAACCTGCATGGAGGTATGCTCCAGTGCTGTTGGATGTTCTAACGTGGCTTTCCCGAAGCTGGTGTTGGAGGTCATGCCTATAGGTTGGTTTGTCGGCCCTAATATACTAGACAACAAAATAAGTAAAGTACCCCGGGGGTACTCAAGTTTGGTTTTGGTAGGGACGTGCCGCTGAGATTTTGGAAGTAGACCCATAAATATACCAAATTTTCAAGAAATTTGGACCCATTGATATACCAAAAGTCAAAATTTTTGGCCGAATTTACCCAAAATTGTCTTAGTTTTTACAAATTTTCCCAAAATTTTTGAAAAATTTTGAAAATTTTGGCTAGATTAAGGGAAAATTGGGCTGTTTTCCGAAAAAATTGAGAAATTTTTGAAAAAAGGACCCATTCATATACCAAAATAGGCTTTGAAAAAGGGGTCATTGATATACCAGAAGGCTGAAAATGCTACCCATGTTTGCGGCACGTCCCCGTATTGTCATTTGTACTGAGTACCCCTTTACCTCTGCATATCCTACACTAATACAGATAATGTCATAATTACAACAACCAGGAAATAGCTGCAGCTTTGATCTCGGATTTAAGACCTCATTCGTTTAAATCGTTCAAGAAATAAAACCACGATGATCCAAAAACCCAAGGAAGATGCAAATTCAAAAGTTGCAGTTTGCTCCATTGCAAGGACTAATTGATTTGTACACAAAGCTTTCTCGAACAAGAAGAAAACTAGTGTTGTGTTTTCCATTGAATTAGCACATTAAACATGTTAAAATTGGCGCGTTGCTTTCTACTGAAGTTCAATTTTTGATTTCTTTCATTCAATAGGTTTTAGATCAACGTTTCTTTAATTCTCAACTAATTTCAACAAACGAGGTCTTCATTCATAGCGAAAGAGTACAGCAGGTACGGTGGTACCTGCTTGTTTTAATTTTGACATACTTTGTTTAGGATACAGGGGAGAACGTAACTGGTACCTTAATTACTTTGTGGTCTGTATAGTAAAAAGTCGTATTTTCTTTTGTCACGATTACTTTCGTTTACCATGGTGAGCTGTCCTATTTGACTCATGTGGGAAAAGGCCATAACATAAATCGATTAAAGCAAAGTTACGGTCTTTTGCAATTGGTTAACTGTATGGTACAACCATTGACAAAAGAAAGTATCGTTCTCTTACTGTCTTTTCAAGTTACATCCGTTTACCATGTGAGGGTCACTGACAATGTTGAAGAAAGCTAAGTGGCGTAGCCATTGTTGTGTGAGGGGGCAAAGCCAAATTTGCGTCCCCATTTGTCAATTTTGATCCCATTTGTAGTCAATTTACTCTTTGCCGTTCCCATTTTCTCCCTGGAACATGTCTGGGGACAGCTTGCCCCACCCCACCCCCCTCGAGCTAGCTCCTCCTGGTTACATTCTATTTGTCATATAGCATTATAGGTACCTCGATAGGAAACGTGATAATGTAATAAATTGAATTAAGCATAATAATAATATTTACATAATTATAGTGCTGTTGTTCTTTATTTAAATTAAAAACAAAACACATCACTATGCAAATGTGCAAGGATACGATAGAAAGAGTTATCGGTATACCTATCGGCGTACCGATAGCGCCATGGGATCAAACTGTAGGCCTACGTGGTGCCTAAAAGATCTCCGTTGGTCCATGAAAATGATTTCTCTTTTTTATCTGTTCCACAGGGCTTCGTGGGTTGATGCTGGCTGTAATGATGTCAGCTTTGATGAGCTCTTTAACGTCCATATTCAACAGCAGTAGTACTATATTCACCATCGATATTTGGAGACGTATCAGGCCATTCGCGACTGAGGGAGAACTCATGATAGTTGGCAGGTAACGGACAAAACTACCTAAAAGGGTGTATCTTGTATTTACTTAACTAACATGTTACTTTCTTTTGCCTTTGGTCAAGCCTTTTCAATGACCCTCACTTGATAGAAGGATGTATCTTTTATGATGTTATGAGGAAGATAATTCGTTTTTCCAATGTATGTGCCATCCACAAATGCAGACGAAAAGTTTTTAAAAAAATTCAAAATTCAAAAATTTCAGAAATGTAAATTTTCATGACCATATTTGGGATCAGCATGAAAAATGCATTAAAATGAGTACAAACAAGCCTAGTATTGGTTCAGTGGTTCTTAAGATTGCTCATGATATTTTGAGAAAATATCTCAAAACTTACAGCGAAAAGACTTAATCTCTTTGTAAGATACAGCCTATTCTGTGTGAATCAACTTGAAACGTTAGCCTCAACCATTTGGGCAAAAGGATGTAAATAGTGATGAAAATAGAAGGTACATGCATGCTTTTACCTCAGGGCTTAGTTATTTGAATGGGTTGATCAATGTCGTGTTACAATAACTTCGGAATATCTTTCACAACCTAAATTTACCATTAATACGCTATACTATAAAGATATTAGTGCACCTTTTTTAACGATCATTTTTTAAATTGTTAATTCGAGACCCAGCAAACCAACGAACTCAAAATGTGACATGATCTGGTCCATTGGGGCCAAAGGCGGCAAATTTGAAACTGAGATAAAGGTAAAAATATATGAAGTAAAAACAACAAAATACATAAGAAAATAGATATCAAAAAACTTCATAACTTTAGAACCAAGTATGCTAGACCTTTGGTGTTTTCAGTAAATGATAGCCTATTGTATGTATGTCACAAATAAGTTGAAACTGCTCAGAATATATGATGTACACTTTGGACATGGTTTACCTTGACGTCGAACCCTTTTCGTTTGCTAGGTCTCCAATTTAAACATTATCGTACCCAATTGGATACCATATCTTCCCTATATTCAAAATCATATAACCATTTCCTTATTTGGGTTAGGCTTATACTCGAGTGTTTACGGTAGTATCAAATTGACATAATTTAACCTCAACATTGTAAAGTGCACTGAGAATTAATATTAATAAGAACATTATTATTTTGTCATGATGGAGACTCCACGAACCCAAAGATAAAAATATTACCCTCTTGATTTAATATTTTCATTTTTAGAATTTTCATTATGGTAATGGTTGGCATCAGTATATTGTGGATTCCTATTATTCAAGCAGCACAGGGAGGTCGTCTGTTTGACTATATTCAATCTATTACCAGTTATCTATCGCCGCCGATATGTGCTGTATTCATTCTGGCTGTGGCTTGGCCAAGAACCAATGAAAAGGTAGGAAATGGGCTGCTAGTATATTCCTGTTGTATAAACCCATACACCATAATTATATTCTTCAGCTTCTTGAAAATGCCAACAGTCATACCCCACCATCGAGGGACCTATTGTAAAAACCCCGGTAGGCATGGTAGGTGGCATACGTAAAAAAAAAAGAAAAAAAAAAAAAAAAAAAAAAAAGTATTATTGCCAGTGAGGGGTAGTCGGATGCGATAGCCATATTTGGTGTCGCCATTAGGAATACCGGTAATCATGAAATCTTCACAAACAATTCTAAAAAGTGTTATGTGGTGTCAGAGCAAAATTACATGCATTATTCTCAACCGTTGGGGAAAATGTCCCACTGTATACTGTTTTTCAATCTGCTAACCGTCTATTTTGAACATGAATGGCCCTGTAAGCTTGTAGTTTCGTCACATTTTACCCCTTTTAATTTTGAGCCATAAAATGAGGTCAAATAACGAAAAGAGCTATTTCATTCCCGCTATAATAGCTATTCAAGACTATTCAAGTATATGTAAGGGATAAACTGTTTATATGAGATATGGGTTCAAGTGGGGGAAATGTTCACTCCGTGAACAAAAAGTCTGACTTTGACTGTCAAATTAAATGCAAAGGACGTTGGCACAGACACGTGTGCCCCGCGTGGGTCGTACGGTTGGCATAGAAATACATGAAAACTATGAAACAAACCGTTATTGAATTGTGAACGCATAATGGTGTCAAACAAGCAGGAATAATGCGGCTACTCATGCATGGTTTATTCAAAAGTTCTCAAATACATGGCATGATGTAGAAATAATATAGGATAAGTTGGGAAAAGGTGAAACGTTTATTGAAAAGTAATGAACTTGTGCCAATTATATTACACTCTACACGCGGGTGACTGCAGACGATTGTCATGATGGTTCTTGAGGTGGTTCTAGAGATACCGCTTGATATTATGAGAAAATATCTCACGGAACTAGGACATTAATGAAGGCTATGTTCAGCACGCAGAGCACTGAAGACTCGAAGGACTGGCTTTATTTTATGATTTAAAGTGATGTTAGGGGGGGGGGGGGCTAAAGATTCGTCGAACACATGCATTTCATATCCCGAATCAAAACGTTGATAGGGGTGTACCCCGGGGCTCCAACTTTGGAGGTGACGCGTATGTAGGGCTGTTAAGACCCCTTTTTCAGCATCGCTGTCACCCAAAGACCCCATATTTTTTTACGAACACATGCTCTGTCACCCAAAGACCCCTATTTTTCCATTTGATCTGTCACCCAAAGACCCTTACAAGTTCAATTTGAACAGCAACTTTCATTTATCACTGATTTTGTTACTTATTTTGAAAAAACAAAGAAATTTGAAGCCATTTAGAGCTAGAAATTCGATTTTCGAGGTTTTTGTGGCGCTGTTTCGGCTCTCACCCAAAGATTCCATTTAAAAAAAGGTCATGTTCTCACCCAATGACCCCCTATTTTTTACATTTTGCTCTCACCGAATGCCAAAAATCATGCTCTCACCCAATGACCCCATATTTTTTAAATTTTGCTCTCACTGAATGCCCCTTAGTGCGAAAGTGCCAGCCCTACACCTATATCCATTTCATATTGAATTGCCCCCCGGGGGTGTACCTTTTGGCATCTTTGGCGATATTTGACATGTCGCAGTCTGCGATCTTATAAGCCTGTCTATTATGCACCGCTTTGCATCCAATTACAGATATGTTCACATCACCCCCATCCACCTACCACACACGGACACACCACCTATATACCCATACTCTCGTGAACACACCTCAAACCTTCAAGATATGCTGTTCAAATTTGTAATGATCAGCACAGTGATCCCAACTATGCACGCTACAATTCTGGTACTAATGTAGACTTACCAAACTCTGGATGTCGGTGCATACAATCACATGATCTTATAAATACTTCAGAATCTGCATTATTGTTTTACAAAGTTTGGTTGGTTCACGAATGATGCCCAATTCATCATGTTCAGGTTCACTACTATACAAAATGCATTATTATTAGTTTATTATAATTATAGACACCCATATGTCACGTAAATCTTGCGTTGCGATTTGGTAGTTCACAGCATCTTGCGAATGGTGCTTGGGCAAAAATTGTAATGATCAATTCATAGCGAGCGTGTAGAAGAAGAATTCAAATTCACAGGTATGAAGAGCTTTGTAGCAAAACCCTTAAACATCCACTTGCCTAATTTTGAGAACACATCAAAAAATAAATGATTGTCAGACGATTGAATCAGCCAATCAGAACCCCACGTCCGTGTCTCAGGGTGCACGATCTCAAAATGTGAACATGTGTCAGTCTTCACTCGCCACAAACATGACAGACTGTCAGGGCCGGATTTACCAATTGGGCCAGATGGGCCCGGGCCCAGGGCCCCCAATGTGGCTATGCATGTTTCTTTTTAGCCTGAAAACACGATGTTTTGGACCACAATATGCTAAAATTGCAAAATTTTTCGCGCTTTGCGCGCATTTGCCCTTTGCATAGCAAAATTCACCTTCATTTGGGGCTAAAATTGTCTGAAATTTTTTGCATGCGTCCTAACAAAAAAACCAATCTTATAGTATAGGTCCCCTATTTGTACACCAGAACTTGGCCACTTCAGTGCACATTGTTTCCTCACGGTGAGTTTGGTACCTCCGAATTTTGGCCTGGCCCAGGGCCCCAAAAAGGTAAATCCGGCCCTGCAGACTGTAGGCCTAAATCTAACAAGTTGGCGCTGTACATTTATTCAAATAATGTTTTTTTGTTTTCGGAGCCCATTTTGTCAAAGAATCCCTAATGAATCGAGTGCATGGTATATCGACAATGGGTGTGTATTATCATGCATTCGATTCGTGATAATTTTATTACCAACAAGATCGGATGATCTGTGACAGTGAACTTGAACTGAATGTGCCACAAGGCATGAAATAATTCACTATTAACAACAAGAATAAAATGAGAATGAATAGCAGTGCTTTGTGATGTGTTATATATAGTTTTCTTCAATTATTATTATTATTCCTTTCGGTGACATAACATTGATTAACCTTAGAAGTACTGAGCCATATTTTGTAGCACGGACTACGAAGAGAGGAAGAGGGGTGTCAGTGGCGTAGCCAGTTTTTTTTTCAGAGGGTGGGCAAAGGGTGGGGGGGGGCAAGACAACTTTTAAGGGGAAAACTTTGACGGAAATGGCCAAAAATGGACTATAAAATAACAAACAAAAGGGCTCAAAACCTGACATATCAGGGATGCCAGCATGTCGGGGGGGCAAGTTTTCTCATTGGGGAGGGCCTCCCCTGGCTACGCCACTGGTGATATTTCCCCTAATGTTCACTTATAAACGTCATATTTGGTATACCATTGTATAGCTATGGGTCTCCTCTATCCAGTGATACATAAATAAGTACAAACAGTCCCCACATAATGTCGCTATGACGCCATAATGTTTCGACTATACAAAAGTATATTAGGCAAATTTGATTTTCGGCTAAAAATTCTACGAACACGCGATTTTCACCAACCTAACTAACAAGTCAAATGTCAGTAGCTCTTGTAATAATTTTTCAAGAGCGAAATGAAAATCATGATTTTACTGTAGAAACCTCTATATGGTCATCATTGATGGCCTGTACTACCCCGGGGTAAAGTACTGGGGTAAAAATGTCATCACTAAAATCGAGCAAAGGCATCTACGATTAGCTTAGGTCTTTTGGGCGTAAACACGGGCGTTTTTTTTATGAAGGATAAAAATTCTAAGGGGAGGGGGTTGGAAGTTTGTTAAATCACCGGGCATCATTCAATGTGATAAATCCATGTAGCCTACATGTACAATTCTGTGGCCCCATGCAATGAACCTGATAATTATCCGACAATTTCACAATTTTTGAGTTATAATCATGGACATGTAGAGTAACACTATATCTATCTTTTGCTAAACCCAACAGCCTGGATAACCAAGCTTTTTATTTGTGAGACGGCACCAGTATTATTTTTCTCGCACTGAGTAAAAACTTAAAATTGATTTTTCTCAGTTTAGTGTCTGTGTGGAATATCAGATGCATGCACGGGGCCACATAATTGTACATTCAACTTCATTGCACCTCCCAGCTAGTATAGTAGGCCTGAGTTTTGTTGTTGCTCTCACAGATGTACACACTGTAAAAAAAATCTTGTAAATTTTACAGTAAAAGTGTGTGCAGCCAATCTGCCAACAAAACCCTGTAAAATTTACAGTATCCTGTAAAAATGAACACACTCAAAATGCTGTAAAATAGGTATATTTGGCGAGTTATTTTGGAGCTTGAGAATGTGTTTAGGATAAAAAATGCTGACTGACTTCAAAAGTCCACCCTTCCCATAGAAAATACAGTTGAAACCTGTAAAATTCATCTTTTTTACAGGATACTGTAAATTTTACAGGTTTTGGTTGGCAGATTGGCTGCTCACACTTTTACTGTAAAATTTAGTCACGTGATATTTAGTACTTAATCGTATAAGTGACCATTCTTACAGTGTAGTGATGATATTGATATTGCTTAAACGTTGAATTATAACTCCAATTTTAATTTCAACTTTGATAGGCCTAGATAATTTAAACTAAAAAATACAGTATTTGCCTGTTTTTATAAATTACAGCCAAATACTGTAAATAATTAGCCTTTTTTACAGTATTTTACTGTAAATTTCACTGTTATTTTTTACAGATGTAGGCCTTAGTATTCATGATGACATTGCCGCACAGTACGACTAATAATGGGCCTAAAATCTACCCTTGAGGTACACCACGTATACTGTTCTTATAATTGGATTTACATGCGTTGTAATATACATAATGTTTCCTATTGTTACATTTCCTACATCCATAACTTTTTATCTTGTAAAATATAATCTCATCATGATGAACATTACTTATCATTTCTTCTACAATATCAGGGTGCCTTCGCTGGACTAATGGCTGGTCTTGTAGTTGGTATGATCCGCATGATCTTAGACTTCGCATTCCCCAACCCTCTCTGTGGTGAAGAAGACACACGATCAGAAGGCATCAAGAAAGTCCTCAGTATGCACTACCTGTACTTCGGTATCATGTTGTTTGCAATTGCGCTACTCGTCGTCATCGCTGTCAGTCTTCTAACCGAACCTATTAATAAGAAACATGTAAGTTTGATTATTTGCTTGTTAAAGAGCCATGCAGTGCTTGGTCAATTATAATTCGTTATGAATTCGGCAGAGTGACGAATCGCGAATTTTGAGCAAATCGAGGTTTTGTATGCTTATTATTATGTTTCAGATTATCTTTTATTTGCACCAAAAATTAGTGGTAAATCTTACTCACCGACATAGTTATTGAAATTTTGATTTGGACGAATCGCGCCTAAGTGCGATAAATGAATTCGGCAGAGAGACGAATCGTATATACTTAGCTGTACAAATCATGTTGACCTATAGTATTATATAGCGGGAAACCCCGAATTTTCTATATTACATGTCCTATACTAATATATTTGATACCAACGTATAGCTGTAGGTATCTTCTATCCAGTGATATAAAAAAAAATAAGTACAAACATTCCCTACATGATGTCGCGCCCGTGAAATTGGAAAATCCCGGAAAATCATACGCAAAATATAGGCCAATATTGTTATTTTTGCTTTAAAATCCTCGAGTTTTTGCTAAATATTAGAGGGATGACTATTTATAACTTATATAGCAACTTAAGTTTACGTAGCCTTAGAACAACCAGTAATTTCTACACAAAAGCCCCAAATCAAGAATACGTGACTATGGTTTACACGTAGTTGAATGCGTATTCGACCTCTCTCCGCTCAGTGGTAGAGACATTTTGGATACAGCATAAAGCCGTATAGCTGTTAAAACGCGTTTTGAGGGATATATCGATTATTTCAGAACATGCAAGTATTGCCAATAATTCGTGTACATTCACTTCTATAATATACATTTCAAATGAGTGCCCAAGAATGTTCTCAATTCTTATAATGATCAATGGAATGGTACCAAGATTTTCAAACTCCGTTTACTCAGAACGGCAATTTTGCGTATTCGGCACTCTGCCGTGTTCATAACGATATGATATAATCATCTGGGTAACCAATCAAAAGATAGCTTTTAGATCTCTTAGCAATTTTAAGCTTAATCCTCTTCAGCCCTACTCAATTTAAACGACCAGTTTGGTAAGGGCCACCCTGGTATTCCCTATTCCAATATATATAGGTCTACACAAGGTGGAAAATAATCTGACGAGAATATCTGGATCATTACAACGGACCAGACGCCTAATAAAACCAAAGAGTCTTGAAGCTCCATACTTGACATGCATGACCACCCCATTTCATATTAGAAGAAATTAACATCAAGGTATTTATAACTCTGGACTACATCAATAGGCACATTAAGAATGACATATGATGAGACCTGTCAACCAGCAACATTCCTCCTGGATAACCACATGATAATATGCATATGTGGAAGAGGAGACTGAACAGAATTTGGAAGATCTAAAACAAAAAAGATAAAACAAGAGAGGACCCAGCACAGACCCTTGTGGGACCCCCGCATGAGAGATTCTGTAAATCAATAATAAGTATTAACACCTTATTTGATAATTTGCATACAGTTGTACCGCCTCACCTTTATGACACGTCATAGTACTAAAGAACGCGAAGATATTTCTGTGTCAGAGATGGAAATGACAGAAGTCAACGGACCTAAGAAGGCTGAACAAGGAGGAGACACTGAAGGTGTGTATGCTTAATGTTCATCATCCAAGCAATAAAGTAGTTTCTTGAAAATTATATACTCAGTTCACATAAACGTTGAAAAAAAACCAGTGCGTCTGGCCGGATTCAAACCGGCGACCTTCATATTTACTAGTACGACGCTCTGCCACGGTTGTTTGATGTATAATAGAATCGGCTTCATTATTGACTAAATGCAAACTATAGATGGCGCTATTATCCTAAATCATATTTCTTTATTTCCAAGGGGTAGGTGATAAATACTGCCATTAAGGGTAGACGAGGTATTGTTGGTCGAAGCAACCTAAAAATCGATTTTCATTATCTAGATCAATATATTATTGAAAATTATCACCTTGATGTTTTGCAAAAGTTCATTCGTATTCAAATCGTATACTCTGCAAACTCGCTTAATTTATTGTTGTTAATTAGTTATGTACGTTTTACAAAGGTGTTGTTGTTTCAGCCCTCTTCACAACGTAACTCAAGAACCGCAGCACCTATAAAATTATATCTGTGATATTATAATTCTTCTACACGCTCGCTATGAATTGAGCAATGCAATTTTGCCAAAGCTCACTACCATTCGTAAGATGCTGTGAACTACCAAATCACAACAGTCAGACAGTTTAAAATAATTAATAACCTTAAAACAGTTGGAATAGGTGAAACAAGCAACAAGGAAATTTTATAAACATATTTTATCAAACATTAAAAGGAATTATTTGCAATAAAAGCTTGAAAGAGTAATTTCCAGTAACTAAATAGCGCCACCAATTTTGTCATTAATAGATACATTTTATATCCGAAAAAGCTATAAAAATGCTATAAAAGTGAATAATTTTTGTAAAAGAGGGGAAATTAAAGTTGAGAATGACTCAAAAGCATCTGTATACATTAGCAGGATATCATATTTAGCTGTTTAAGCCTAAAATTTGGTTGATACATGATGTTTTGTTTGGAAAACTAATAAATGATCCCATCAAACAACCGTGCTGCCAATTGATCCACAGAGGCACACTGGAAGAGCGGACGATTTTTTCCAACGTTTATGTGCGCTGGCTGCTCTGGGTAAAAATTAAAACATGTTCAAAGTAGTTTCTTGTTTTTCATTGGATAATTACCGACTAGCAAGATATATCATGTATCAGTGCACTTGCGCAAGTGAAATATAGGTCTTTGGTATTTATTACAAGTCGTGTTTTACGTTTGGGAATCAGCGGGCGAGATGGCTGAGCGGTTAAGGCGTTGAGCTGCCGACCGGTAGAATACCTTCGGCGAGAGTTCGATCGAAGCCTTGGGCTTGCCTTAGGTGAGAATTCTCTTCCTCTCCGAAAATGTTCCTTATAAAGGGCGGAAATCCTACAATTGTGTTCAGTTACTTTACAGAAAACATTATAGAATTTCTTCGAAAAGAGAATTGGCATCACCATGTATGAGTTTCTCAATAGAGGTAATTCGTATATCTCACCCGATACCAAGCCACGCTTATAATGAACAATGTATGTCGGATGGACTGGAACAGATTCCAAACAAATAGGAACATACTGCAGTTACTGCCCGTTTTCCTATACACAATACACAGTGCTCTTAACATTGACGCGTGACCTCTACAAATAGCGTACGTTAGAAGTATGGGGATTTACCTAGTTAACTTCGCTGTGTGAAAAATAACCGGCCAATATTACAAAAATTCTAGAAAATATAGTTTTGTAACATGTCCTAAATTTTTAGCTAATTTAGATGTTTGGAAATATGCGTACTTTGGTGTTTTAGTGTATGTTATAGGTAATAGTACATTGCCTAGTTAACGTCGCTGTGTGAAAAATAACCGGCCAATATTAAAAGTACTCTTCTAAAATTCTAGAAAATATAGTTTTGTAACATGTCCTAAATTTTTAGCTAATTTAGATGTTTGGAAATATGCGTACTTTGGTGTTTTAGTGTATGTTATAGGTAATAGTACGTACATTGCCTAGTTAACGTCGCTGTGTGAAAAATAACCGGCCAATATTAAAAGTACTCTTCTAAAATTCTAGAAAATATAGTTTTGTAACATGTCCTAAAGTTTTAGCTAATTTAGATGTTTGGAAATATTCGTACTTTGGTGTTTTAGGAAGGATATGTAAAACGACAGATAACACCAAAAAATATGAAGAAATTATTTCCAAACCGTGTTAAGTCAACAATCTTTATGTTGCTCATTTTCAAGAATGCTGGTTAACAAAAAGCAGACCATTGTCTCATTTCGTGAACAAAGGTCCACATACCATTGTTTCCTTGCGTTTCCTTTATAATCGGTTACCCAACTGAAGCTATAGTACCAGCTCATTGCGATACCGCACATATACAACAGACACATGTGCACAACCAGAGAAGATCTGATTTAATCAGTTGAGCTGTTTTCAATGAGTGTTATCTTGGTTTAATATCTTTTAATGGGATTTAAGTCCTGCAAAGGTCGCGGTGAATTCTACTGTAGACATGACTACATCATGAAAGTCCCAGAGAGGGTCTTATAACTATCAACATTAAAATTGTCATTCACATTCGATTTTTGTAGATTTTAAAGGATTAATAATATTGTTGGTTTTTCAGAAGTGAAAGTTTCCTATGGACGAAAGGTCTTCGACTGGTTCTGCGGGACGGGCAAATCAGATGCACCGGAAATGACGCAAGAAGAAAAAGAAGAATATTTGAAGAAGGTTACTGACATTAAAGAGACGAAGCCACAGATGATTATTCTTAACGTATCGGCAGTTATTGTCATGTGTGTTAGTATATTCTTTTGGGCTTTCTTTGGTTAATGTATCGTTAACATGCTGACACATTTGGGCGGGAAAATCAAATGAGAAAATATCGCTTTAGTTTGATATATTGAATACTCAGAGAGCATATTCTTACTAATTTAGAGAAAAAACAAAAATCTTTTTCTTAAACACTATCACGTTTATAACACTTGAATAATTTAACATATAGGTCTACGATTCAGATTTTAGAGACACGGTTTAAATATTTTAGAGGTGTTTTTAATGAAATAATTACTTAAATTAACTACGCAATGTGTGAATTTGACTGATGGTAGGCCTATGATGTTTTATTCGAGTGATATCAATGTGTATATCTAAAGGTTCAGAGCGAGATATATATGCGTAGATCGGGGATATTTGACAGGGGGCTGGTCCATGCAATCATCCCCCAACATTACGCAAATGCAGAGGATGATTTAAGGAAGCCCCATCATGCACTGTAAAAGTGTTATCACGCGAGTTTCAACTGCCACTTAACTTCTCAAATCCCATTGAAGTCTGTGCAAAAGATGTTGTTTTAGAATAATTGCCCGTGTGTCATTATTACTTAGTCGATTTCAGATCTAAAGTGATGTATGCATGAAGGATAATTCACACCTTCTGTAGATAACATAAAATGTGAAATCGACCGACATTTTGAATGTGTTTTTATTGTAAATATATCGGTCCAAATTCAAATTTAACCATACACGTTTATGCAGTGGTCCCGGGCAGTGGTGTCATGTTCACTCACACAGCTGCTAACCGCAAGTTGACCCCAGCGGAGTGCTGGGAAGTGCTTAAATCATCCTCTGACGCAAATGCGTGTGTTTTTGACTCAATTAGCGTATATATTTCACCATATTAGCCTCGAACTGGGAATATTTTTGTGCGTATTTTTGCCAAGAAAGTTATTCTGTCGTGAGATAATAGGTGAGAAATAAAGGTTCTAGATAGAACCTTTTTTGTCCTCTCAGGAGAACCTTCCCCCTTGAACCTAAAAAAGTTTGAATTTTGGAGAACCCTTACAGGTTCTCTAAACAACCGAAACGGTTCTGTATCACATTTTGGGGTCATTTTCGATGGTTTTGGAACCATTCTTGGTTCGCTAGAGAACCTCTAAGAGTTCTCCTGAGAGGATAACTTTAGAACCTTTTTAAAACCTTTATTTCTTAGAGTGTGGGCAAAATACGCTTCATTCATTACACCAGCACCCCCTGTCAAAAAGAAATCTACGTCACTGGAGTGAAAACTCTCATGTGTTTACCCTGTAATGTGTTAAGTTAAGTCTGGAAAGAAAGGTGCAACCATGAAAAACATAAATAAACATAAGATCTAAATATCTCAATAATTTACCGTAACCAAGGTTACAGCCTCTGCAACAAGTCTCTGCAACAAGCCAACCAATGCAACTCTCATTGTTGAGATTTGGAGATAGTTTTATATATCTATATTAAAATTATTAAGGAGATTATATCCCAAGAGAACTGACTCAGAACGCTATTTTTTTGTTGAAAATTAAGTACCTTTTAACCATTTTTGGTACCAATTTCTGAAAGTTGGTAAAAAAAAAACAAAAAAAAAAACGGTTCCTATAGATATATTTATCTAGTTTTAAAAAATCAATAAAAAACATTGCCCCAAGAATTTTTTTTGTTACGTCGACCGAAATAATTTGGGCAAGAAACGTGTTTTTTTAATTTTCTCCCAAAATGAGCATTTTTGGCAAATTTGACATCGCAGATGAAACCATCACGTCTTTGCCATTCTAAAAATGTATACTTTTATATTATTTAGACCAACAATTTAGCAGTTATGAAGCCCAAAAGTGTCCATAATTCTTCGAGGGTGGGTTAAGAAGTTTACCGGGCGCATGACAAAATAAGCTGGATCGGTTCTCTTTGATTTTAATCTCTTCAATAATTATTATTTCTGAGTGTTTGTTTTGCCATTCACCAAACACTAAACAGGCGAATACAATACAAAAAAATCAAATAAAACATAAATCGCTGTTTCCCAAGTTCAAGTAATTGTGGTACAGCTCGTTACTCGAATGGTCATTAGTCCGAAACAAAAAAGAAAAATAAGGGCCGTTATGAACCCTAATCTTTACCCTAACCCTAAGGGTTGGTATAACCCTAATCTACAACCTAAGACCTCACCCTAACCTATTAAACCTAAGGCGAACACTGGCCCTAATCATAACCATAACTCTAAACCTAATCCTGACCCTTAAATGCACTAACACCCTTTTTACCCTTACTAGACTATAATGACCATTCGGACTAAGTAACAGGCGCCCCCCCCCCCCCAATAAAGGGGACTTAATAGTTGACGATGAATCAATTTACACATGCATGGACATTATTTAAAACTTTTTGACCGTATATATCCCTGTTTTCAGATTGGGTAAAATAGGTAAAAGAATAATCGTAGTCACGGTTTTAATGAATTTGATTGAATAATGAATTTTACAAACTGACGTATCAATATACTGTATTCATCTATGTGAAAACGAATGTGACAATACCACTATACTTTGAGTTTCTGTATAATTAACTCATAAACGGGAAAATACATTGCCGTGATTATTTTTGTACCATATATACTTTTATAAAAGAATGATGTAAGTTGCAAAAAGTACACATTATTAGAGCGACGCTCATTTTGTTACTCACAACCATATTGATTTAAGTTAAAATGTTAAAGATATATTTGTTTCTTCCATGGGTTTCCCTAAAATATAAATTTTACATTAGTTTTGCAGTATAATTACTTAAGGTATACACTATAAAAACTGATTATTCTTAGATAGATACTCGACTCAACTCAATTATATACTGAGCTGATTAACTCAACTATATCCTGTAGATTAGATTGAATTTATCAACTCAACTATAAATTGAGTCAATCAACTCGATCAACTGTGTTGAGCTCAACTCAATTTATAACAGAGTTGATCAACTCAACTATATAGATTGAGTTGATCAACTCACTATTAATTGAGTTCATCCACTCTGCTCAACAAGAAATTGAGTTACTTAACTCACTTATCATGCAGCTATAAATTGAGTTGATCAACTAAACATGAGTTATAAAATTAGATTAAATTAAGACTGTTCAACTGGACTCATGGTTTTTTGAGAGGCAACAGTTTCACACCTTATCCATAGGTGCATCTTCAGGCCGTCTGTTGGTCTGTCGGCAATTGGTCACTGACTACTGGCGAGATGGTGTTGCCAGAGCCAAACTTCTTCGGAATGTTCTTAATAACGGAATGGTAGGCCCCCACTCAACAGCCTTCACTCAACAGGGGAGGCGGCCTGCGTCACAACTTGGCGGGGGCCTACAATTCCGTTATTAAGAACATTCCGAAGAAGTTTGGCTCTAAAGCTACAACCTCTGGCAACACCATCTCGCCAGTAGTCAGTGACCAATTGCCGACAGACCAACAGACGGCCTGAAGATGCACCTATGGATAAGGTGTGAAACTGTTGCCTCTCAAAAAACCATGAGTCCAGTTGAACAGTCTTAATTTAACAATGTTTAATCTAATTTTATTTTTGATTATACCTGGATGAATGACAACCTTCACAAACGTAAACATGAGTTACCTCAGCTAAGTTGTGATGAGTTGAAATGCTGCATTAAGCTTTGTATACTTCTCTATATTTCTTGGTTAATCTCGTAGATAAAAACGACATGCGGATCAAGCAAACTGAGAGCAATAGACTATTCCAGTTAAAATCCATACACCCAAATTTAGACAATACCTTAATCTCCCACACAGGGAGTGTGAATTTCAAATGGGGTTACCTAAAGGGTTGACTCCATTTGAAATCTATATACTACCTGTGTGAGAGATTAATACGATCATGTCTTCCATATGGGGTGTATGGATATCAAGTGGAATAGCCAATTTTCCTCACTTTGCGTGATCGGGTCACTAACTTCTGTTCACTTGTACTCTTGCATATGTACAAGATATATGATAAACCTTGATGATGTTGATATGATTTTTACGCAGAACTATATTTTGAGTTGATGTCAAATGTTTGAATTATATAGGCCTATAATATCTTTTCTCAGCGATTATTTTCTTCTTTATATATATTGTTTAATCTTGTAGCAATAAAGTTAGTGAAAACATAACTGTATCTCAAAACATATTGCTTCCTGTACCATGTGTACCTGTTGACCATTTGCGTGGATCCTCAATATTGCTACCAAAACGAGGTTCTCCCTACAAACATGACAAACGCATGCGCAAGAAATAAATTATGTGTTTGAAAGGTGTACACACACACCCCCGGGTATAGAACCTCGTTTTGAGGGTAGAACCTCGTTTTGAGGTGACCTTGCAAAGGGTCAATATGATATATTCAAAATTCAAATCTAAAAATTGAATACTAACAATAATATATTTCATCAACGTTTTTGTTGATAAAGTCGGTAATACAGCAAACACAAAATATGTTTGACATTATTCGCAAAAGGTTAGAAAATGTTACCAGAAAACGTTTGAATGATGATCAACTGTATATAAATGGTATAAAACGTTTTCATAACATTCAAAAACATTTCTTGAAAACTTAACTGCAAAATATTCTAACATATAATGTTATTCATATAGTCATAGTGTTGACAAACTATTGACTAAAACTGTTTCCAAAATAATTTTACAATAACATTTTAACAACATGTTTAAAATGTTGTCGCAGTGTGTTTTCATATAAAACATTTTAAAACGTTTCCATGACCTTGAAAACCCGAAATTTAATGTTAATAGAACATTAATACCAAAACTAAAACCCAAAATGTAATATGTTTTAATCGTTTTGTGTTTGCTGGGAACTCACTCAGCCACAGTCTGATAAGAAATAATCCTATATGATACCTACACACTGTCAACATTTGACAACTAATCACCTCAGACGATTGTCACTTCCTGGAAAGCAGGACTAAACAAAGTCTCATGTGAATGACCCCATTTGGTCCACATACTGTTCCGGCAAATAGGCAAACTGCATGGTCATCTCAGAGTCAGACATGCAATCCTTCGTGAACTATAAAAGTTGTCAAGAAGGATTCACATTTTCATAAGCCTTTGCGTTTGGTCCGCTGATGTCGTCATCTGACGTCACGTGCTCACCGATGTGTACAATATGTACATATCATTGGTGCGCATTTCAATGCTGTGAAGGGCGCAGTATATTAGCGAATGTGCGCAATCAGGCGCGACGTCACAACATCAGGGGTCCAAACGCAAAGGATTATGAGATTTACTGAAAAGATGAATTGGCATAAAGTTTAAGGTTTCAGCCTACATGACGGAGCCTACGTATTGCATGTTGTATCCAAATACTTCGGGTTATAAACTGCTCACAAAAAGTATCGTAACATAAACAAATAGACCATTTCTTGAATAGGCTAAGCTCTATGTATGGGAGTCATTTTGATATGATTTCCGCGAGATATGGACATTTACCTGATAGATGGTAAGATATTAAATTGGCAACTTGAGCTATTTGTTTGCAAAGCACTTTCAGCGCTCAATTTGAAATGTGTTCACTGGTGTAGTTTTTGAAAGTTTGTAGTTTTTGAAAATTAACTTCAAATTGAATGAATTAAGTCACATTGTCCGTTCCAAGAAAGGTATCAAAATGCGCATGAACAGATTTCTTTATCCATGCAGTGATCTATGGCCCTAATGAGTGTTCGTTTTCTTCGAAACGATACTTATTGTTAGCAGTTTATAATACCAATAAAGATATATTTTTGTACCCATTTAATACAATACCTGATATGTGTAGTACAAGGGTCGGTCAGTATGTAATGAAAGTTAACCTTTGACCCCATATTGATTATTTGGTTGGAATTTCGGCCATTATTGGGTCCCCGGCGCACCGATTAAAGCCGCTTAAAAATCGATGTTATTATTGTATTGTGTTGTAAATTTTCATCATTCTTTTGTCTACGTGTAACACGGGTGATGGAATGCAGATTAAAATTCCCGTCAAGGACGCATCATTTCACATTTCAGGTGAGATATACTCAGCGGGGACCCAGCTATGGCTGCCACTGAAGTATGCGTGAAATTGGATTCGTCTATACCTTTGTCTTCCAAACCACATGTGTAAATTATATCATATACTTGATTACGTAACAGAATGCATAAAATCAATAAACTATACACTCTTAAAACAAGCTTATCAAAATGAATAGATTCCTCTTCACAGGGGTTACAAGGTATCTCTTCAATTTTACAAGGGTTCTCTACAAAAATGGTACATTGAATAAGGGATCAAATGTCAAATAATAAAAGATTTTAAATTCTTTTATTATTAAAATACTTGTCAGAAATATACAAGTATGCTTCTTATGCTTCAGCCCGACAAAGATGGTTTTATGAACTGGAAGTTTGTGTTCTACTACAAAAGGCAGCACCCTCCATACTTTAATTCCCTAGAAAATCTAAAATGTTCAATGCCTACCTCATTTCAGCCTCTTATTTCCCGTAACAAAAACTGCTCACATACTGCAGTTACTGTCCGTTTTCCTATGCACAATACACAGTACTCTTTCCCATTGACGCGTGACCTCAACAAATAGCCCTACGTTAAAAGTATGGGGATATGACTAGTTAACGTCTCTGTGTGAAAAATATCCGGCCAATACAAAAAGTACTCTTCTAAAGTTCTAGAAAATATAGTTTTTAACATGTCCTAAATTTTTAGCTAATTTAGATGTTTGGAAATATTCGTACTTTGGTGTTTTAGTTAATGTTATAGGTAATAGTACATTGCCTAGTTAACGTCGCTGTGTGAAAAATAACCGGCCAATATTAAAAGTACTCTTCTAAAATTCTAGACAATATAGTTTTGTAACATGTCCTAAATTTTTAGCTAATTTAGGTGTTTGGAGAGGGTCGTACTTTTGTGATTTAGGAAGGATATGTAAACAACAAATAACACCAAAAATATGAAGAAATTATTTCCAAACCGTGTTAAGTCAACAATCATTATGTTGCTCATTTTCAAGAATGCTGGTTTACAAAACGCACGCCATTGTCTCATTTCGTGAACAAAGGTACACATACCATTGTTTCCTTTCGTTTCCTTTATAATCGGTTACCCAACTGAAGCTATAATACCAGCTTTATTGCGATATCGCACATGAAAACAGACACTTGTGCACAACCAGAGAAGATCCGATTTAATCAGTTGAGCTGTTTCAATGAGTGTTATCTTGGTTTAATAGCTTTTAATGGGGTTAAGTCCTGCAAAGGTCGAGGTGAATTCTACTGTAGACATGACTGCATCATGATATAGCCAGTGACTGTAGACCATTGATTTTATGCTAATGCTGTTACGTAATCAAGTGTGTGATATAATTTTTACATGTGTTGTTTGGAACAGAAAGGTACATGTAAATGTGATTATAGAAATGCCACGGGGTTACAAGTCAATCTTCATTACATAGTGATCGACCCTCGAATATGATTATTCACTATTATATTCCATCAAGTACTAAGAATCGCGCAGATACATTTCTCATGTCGGTCCTGAAATTATCAAAATCAGAGTTCATTCAGCGCTTGAATAGTTTGGTTTTAACTCCAAAGGCGGTTTTTTTCTAAAATAATTAATTTGAAGATATTCCTAAGAGTAGCAGTTGGTTGCAAAAACACCAAAGGTACAGAAAGTCAGCTGGAGATATTTTGCACGGTACATTCCCTTACACCCCTCCCCCGGTATAAGGCCAAAAAAAAATATGGTTGTTTGCCCTCCATCGACCTATCCAAAATTGGCTAAAATCAGGGTCGGCCCTTTAAAAAAAAAGTTTAGTTTTCGCGTCTGGTCCCACGGGACCTGACGCTGATATAGTGTCTGAACTAAATCCCCAGTGAGTTCCAGTGACACATTCTAGAAGTTATCTGTTATAACTCAGCTGAAGATATACATACAGTGTCTGAGACAGAGACGGGCAGCATGCGTACCTGGCCTAGGTCGATGTCAGTGAACTTTCTCCATCCCACCATTTAATAGACTGGCGATATGAAACTAGGCCAAAAAAATATCTTGTTGTGTTGCCCTCAAGTACACAACAATTTTTTGGCCATATTTTGTGACAGGGATTGGTTTAAAAATATGTTAACCCTTAATAACTTAATAAATGGTGACAGAAAGAGTTTTCAGTTTTAACTGAAAACTGATAAATTAAAAAAAAATTAATTAATTAATTAATTAATTAATTAATTAATGAATTAATTAATTAATTAATTAATTAATTAATTAATTAATGAATTTAATTAATGAATGAATTAATTAATTAATTAATTAATTAATTAATTAATTTAATTAATTAATGAATTAATTAATTGTCATCCAAGGTCAGAGGTCATCAATCAGAGGTCATCCTTGGTCAAAGGTCATATGGGGTCAATGGTGTCAAAAGTATCTATCAAATTAGAGAAAACACCTGTCGCTGCTATATTACTATTCAAACAGTTTAGGCCTACTAAACTATTCAAACAGTATACAATCAGTTAGACAAATACAATTTGCACATTCACTTAAGTCTTTTTTTTATAATTGTTCAGACATAACTCAAGTGCATCTTATATCTCTAATACCACTATAATTGTCAAGATATCAAAACTTTCTTATCATTTTTATATTTAATTACCACTAACTACAATTATTTTTATATGTCGAATAATAAAACGCCATGAGAGTACATATTATACTAGTATTTGATTCCTGATTCTTCAAGTCTGTTTCCATGCCCACAACGCACCCAATCTTCTCTTTGGACCAGACGCATTCCTTTTTAAAGGGATTTTTATTAGTTTATGATTTTAATGTTTTATTACTTTTTCTGTGTCTAAATTTCATTTCAAAGCTAAATTTGAAACGGCACCACTATCCTATTTACGTACCCGCCATAAGGTCGCTATTCATTACAATCTGATCAGAAACTGATTAGAACTTTGCCTATGTGTGATACCGTAAAACCTCGTCTACAAGCATATAGAGTGTTTTTGATGAAAGCTAAATTAATCCAGCCGCCATCCATCGACAACAGTATAATATTATGGAATTTTAGTACATTAATTACCAATACAACATATACAAACAATTTCCATTGTAAGACCAATATATTCTATTGGCATATTTACGGCTAACTCGTTTTGATATAGCTTTCATCAAAAACACACTATATATGCTTATAAACGAGGTTTTACGGTATAACTTTACTTTAAGTTATACATATAGTCTATGTATATAAAAGGGGCTGTGCAATGATCATCATAGCCGGGGGATGTAAAATAGGGGCAAGAATATTTAGGCCAAGTCAAAAAAAAAAAAAAAAGGGGGGGGGGGGCGCCGCTAATTGACAGGTCGAAGGTTGGGAGGGGGTTGGCGATTATTACGGGCCTATTTTAAATAACACGCTCTAAAAAGGCTTAGGAAAACAGTAGTCCGGCCTACAGAAACGTTTAAATAAATACGCATTTTTTTTCTGCTCGCTACGCCGTCATGATCACAATGCTATCTAGACCACTTTAGGTTTGGAAATTGGAAACACGAAAATTTGGCATATGCAGAGGGTCAAATATTTTTCCGAAAAGGGAGCGGTATCATTGGCAGGCGAAGTGAGGGGGGAAGCCATTTACGTCACGCCGTTTGGAAATTTTACACCTCCTCGTGGCTCATAATCATTGCACAGCCCCTATAATTATTAATCGGCGAAAACAAGTAATCATGCAGGGCATTATTTGTATAATAATATTTTATTACCGGAACGTTGATAATAATAGACTTTTTTTGTTTGAATTTATTTGCAATGAAGTGACAACTGCAATTGCGAACTATTTAGCAATTTTATCATTTATGGGTTGAAATTTTGTGGTCTTTCTGATTATTACCTCTATCTATTCTATTTTTTGTACTTATGCTGGTGCATGATGGGTATCTTATTATGTTTTGGGACAATCCATTTATTTTAGAAACAGGGACTATATTATCGACTGCTCAGTACCAGAAGTGGGTAAGTGCAATAGCTGCCTTGTGAACATTTGGCAAATTACATACATTATTATTGTACTCATACATAGAGCAGCTACACATGGCAGCTATTGCACTTACCCACTTGGCACCCGGAGCAGGTACGTACTCTATGCTTCCAGAGATCTGGAAATAGATTATAATATTTTTGAAGTGGGTATGAATTGTTTTACAGAAATGATATACACAGCCCTATATTATCATGATTACAAAGGTGATGTGTAAGTTGTTGATACCTGAATAAAAACATATTTTGCTTACTAAAATATTGGCTATATATGTAGTTGCATGTCACTTATGCAGTTCCAGTCTTTGGTCTTACATGCTTACTGCATGGCATGTTAGATTCTCGAATCAGCGATATGAATCCTGAACATACTGCATAGAAATTGCCATTCAAGTTTTGCATCTCAAAATTCGGCGTTTGTCCTTCGCTTTCCAAAAGCGGTGCATCGCAATCGCTCGGCGATGGAATTACGTATAAATTCAGCTTTTAGCTGGTATTCTTCCGTTTTTCAAAATACCCTTTTCATCTCGGCAGGTTTTTGTCTTATACCAACAAAAAATCTTGATTTTTTAATAGGCCTAGGAGAATATTAAGCAATGTTTCCCATCGTATGCAATTTCCTGATCATGGCATCGCACCAGTTTTAAAATATTGTAGTTTTTGTGACTCTTTTATCTCAATCCATGACAAAAATTTGCCAGTTTGGTATTTTTGTGTGAACATATATGGAATGTTGAAAGCATTTCCTGTAGTTTTTTATAATGAAATATATATCTATTAGGAGTTGTAGAGAGAAATTTAAAAGCTCTTAAAACTATGAACCTAAACCAAGCAAATATGAAATTTCGCTGCGTGCGTATAAAGTTTAATGATAATAGTGCGTCAAACATGTCAAAGTTGAATGGCTCTATGGACAGGAGGGATACCAGTAGGTTTCCAATTGTGCAGCTGTATTGACCACAAATTTATTTAGGCATTAAGGGCTGGGGTATGAACGTTTGGACAGTATTTATTTTGGGACATCAGAGCACATCAGACATATCGAATTGCATTCTGAATACGAAGAATGTCATTCTGATATCAAATAATTTTCATTTTTGAAATTCGCAATTTAATACACATTTTATGGCAAATCATTAAAATTGATATTTTGATATTTAACAGTACTTGAAGTAAACTTTATAAATCTGATGATTTATACTTAAAGTGTATGTAGGTGGGATGAAAAGCCGACGATCAATTGAAAATTTTGACCTTTCGTATTGAAGATATGGATTTTTCCCCAAACACACAAAAAAAATAGGTCTTTTTGGGAAAAAAATCCATATCTTCAATATGAAAGGTCAAAATTTTCAATTGACCGTCGGCTTTTCCTCCCTGCTACATACACTTTAAGAATATATCATTAGATTTATATAATTTACTTCGAGGACTGTTATATATCAAAAATCTGAAAAATATCAAATTTTTATAATTTGTCATAAAATTTGTATTATATTGTGATTTTCAAAAAATGAAAATAATTTGATATCAGAAAGACATGCTTCGTATTCAGAATGCAATTCGATAGGTCTGAGGTGCTCTCATGTCCCACAAAAATACTGTCGAAACGCAATAAACGCTCATTCTAGATCCCTTAAGAAATGGTTGAAATTCCAAAAAACCATATAAAACTAAAAGTGTTTTTGTACAATTTTTCATGTTCATGAAAAAAAAACCCAAGTACCATGCACTAAGGGGGTGCATGCTTTAGTTATTTTTAGTGTTTGTTCATGCATTTCCTGTGCATGGCCTTCACCTCAATATGAACGAAGATTGAAAAGATTCATTCATTCCATGGTATATCGATGATATTTGGACAGAATTCCACTTGTTTACGTATGCAAATCTGTTTCAATCCCGCCTTTTACTAATACTATTGCCAATTGACTACATCGTTACGTAATAACCACTTATTTATGCATGCATGGCGATTTATTTAGGGGCTTGGCGAAGGCTGTGACGGAGGCTCGTTCATATTATCGATTAATGATCAATACTACAACAGATCAATGCTAACTGTTAACAGTTATACAAGACACGATAGTGCATGCATGCGTAGTGAATTGGTGTCGAATTTATCAAGTTTAATACCGCTTTCCGCTTTTGACTATCTGGAGCTTTTTGGATCTTTGGTGGAGCTTAGTGTCTCATATACAGCACATCTAAAAGAGGAGCATTTTGTGATTGGATGAGTTCAAGTTGGCCTACATAGTAACATCTTCAAACATGGCTTCGTTGAATGCATGGGATATAGTGGTGATTGTCGTATATTTTGGATTCGTTATTGCCGTGGGACTTTGGGTAAGTAATTATTTTAGATATGTTGTGTGCAATCAACCGTAAACATGCAATGATCACTTACCATGTGTTTCAATGGGTTTACTCTCAAAGCCAACACGTAAAAAGAGTGAATAATTATATAAACTGTTTCTCTTAGTAAAGTGCCTCTGTCTGTATAGGACTTTAAATCTATAATACAAAGTATATACATCCAATTGAAGTGATTGGAAAGAGAGAAATTTGTTGGGTAAAATCATAGATCATAAAACAAACGATCGCTCCCATGGTATGTGGTATAGGCAAATCGGCAATGCGTATTCAACAATCCTGAATCGGAGTATAATTTGCCATATAAATAATTATTTTCCCCCACGACTTCTGATAATCATATTTAATTATAGGTGCCTTGTCACCCACCTGGTGATACCATATAGGCCTACGTATCGTTCAATTTCCCTGCTTCTCTTTCAAATATATTTTCGTAGGTATACATGTAATGATTTATGACTCTTCGTTTGGTGATAAAATTATTTTAAAGGTCAGAATGGGTGAATTAAACATGATAAAAATGGGTCAGAATCAGACAGATAACTACAGATCACCATTTTCAATGCGGAAAATATAATGGAATCAAATGCAATGTCATGTCATGATTGTTTGCACTACTCTAAATTTAGATGTCGTGCAACCACCCCACGCCGTAAGGTTTGCGCTTCGCGCATCTTTCTGAATTCTAACGTGCATTAAGTTTTACAACAAATCAACGCCCTATCATCTTGCCGAGCCTAATTCATGGGTCTGTTTTTCAGCTTTTTTCTTTTCCCACATATTTTTTTCCATATTGTTTGGAGAGAACTTTCACAGTTTAAGCTTTTTGATATATTGGCATCGCATTTGACCATAGTTTACACACCTTTTTTGCCCTCCTGCTGTGCTTACAATAATAATTATGTATTTTATTGGGATCTATTATGATTTACACTTCTTCTTTAAATAATAAAGCTACAAGGGGCATTGGTGTCACGATCATGCAGTGATATTTTGTATCATTTTGAAAGTTTGTTTATGCATGCACCAGAAAATATTGTTTTGTAATGTATATAGTGCAGGGGATTTTTCTACTAACATTATGCAGTTGCAGCACTTTAATTCCATGCATTCTGCTTCAAATAATCATACCACTTTTACAGGCCAACAAATGCAGACAGTGGTAGTGGTATAGGCTAGCTACCGCTACGCACAGTACAAATAAGCATGATAACATTTATCTCTTAAATTAAGTACATTTAGCCCAGAACTATGTAATTAATTTGATTAAAATTCTAACTAATTTGGTAAATAATCTGAGGTAAATTGTACTTAATTATTATGAGGTTCTTTTCTATCATAGCGTTATGTAAAAATTGTTTGTGTGTACTGTCAATAATAAATAATAAGCTACTGCAGGTTATAAATTAAATGTGAAATCCACTCTACCCCTATGGAAGATCTAGCTAAAGCCTTCCACAGAGGGAGTATGAGTTTCAAATAGAATAGACAATTGGGTATAACGTCCATTTCAAATATTCTCCAGTTGTAGAAGATATAGATAAAGCCATCATAATACAGGGGAGTATGGGTTTCAAAATGATTAACTCAGACCAATTTCCCAATCTTCCACAGGGGTGTGGATTTCAACTGAAATAGCTCATTAGGCCTATCTGGTTTCTGCATTTTTGTAAACATTGCAGGAAAAGCGAATATCAGAGAAAGGAATTACCTTGCCTGCTACGATTTGTCAGTCTCGTTCTTGGACTAATTATATCAAACTTCTGCAGTATACGAATTACAAAACAGGGAAAAACATTTTGCAAATTTAATACAGAAATAGGAAAATTTGAATTAAATTTAAAAAAAACCCAGAAAAAGAGCCTCCAAAAAACAAAAAACACGTGGCCATAGATTCACGATTTTTCGGGTCGATCGGAAAAGGGCAAATATAACCATGTCCTTTTTTGCCTAAATCATGCTATCATTTTAGTACCAACCTGGTAACCAACGAAGAGTGAACTATGTGAACTGAACAGACACTATACAATTATCACTAAATGGAACTTTTAACTGAATAATGCTGAATAATGTCAATTTGTTCAGTATCCTTTTATTATATAATTCTTTATTATTATACTTTACGGGTCACCAAGTTTCTTTTTAGCAGGTCTTCTTGTATAAATGAAACCACGTTAACATATTACAAATTTAAGCATACGACGGAGCATACACACTTTTACACAGGTATATAATTTAGTTAAATTTTATGTCACACAAATCTACATCTGGAAAGAGATTTTTTTAAATATAATTGCTATATAGGAATATATTTTGACATTTAATTTGTTGGCACATTGATTCGTTGGGAACATCGAACAGCCCTTTAAGTTCGAAAGGTCATTAGTCCAAAAAGGATCCAAGTCAGTTAAGATTATAATTTATGGTTAGAGTTATGTTAGGGATAGTGTTATGCCAGAGTTACGGTCAGAGTTAAACGGTTATGATGTTTAGGGTTGCAACTAGCATCGGGGCTTTTATACCAAAATAGGTTAGGGTGGAATTTAGGGTTAGGGCAAGGTCTATTAGTGGGTTTTCGGACTAATTTTTTTTCACGATTATGTGATAGGATAGATAAATTAGGGGCCTATCATTTTAAAATTAGGCTGTATGAATAATTCACCATCGGTAACACGCACTCCATAATGTTTACATTTTCACTTTTGTTCCTTAAGATTTCTTGCAAGCTCTGTATGTTTAGTCAACTATTGTTTGTTATGATTTACATACATATGCGAAACATTGTCAAACATTAGCCCGTTAATTATTAGTCATTTGTCCGAAACCAACTAATCATACCTTGCCCTAACCATGCTAACCCTAAATACCACCTAACCTATTAGGCATATGGTGCCGCCACTGATCACCCTACACATAAATAAAAATATTGAACTATAAACAGGTATAGTAAAAAGACATAAAATATTCATGTATTAGGCCCTTCGCACTTGATTATATAGTTTCCTGTTGAAGATTTTGAAAGAGGGACGGGGTGACTTTTAATTATTAATTATTAATTATTTTTTATTTTCTTTATTTAGTTTGAACTATTCCAAGCAACTATTGACTCGTTTTGACTAGAGCGGGCATTTAATTATTTCACAACAATATTTGATTTTATAAATAAGTGAAGGTGGAGTTGTTCTCTTTGTTCATTCATCATTATTGTCGATATTATTAAAGTCAGAAAATGGCAAGTAGAAGTAGTTGAAAGTTATTTTAAAGGAGAAAATTAGAAATAAAAATAAAATAATTAATTATTTTGAGATTTTCAATTTTGGACGCGGGCGGTAAACAGGAAACTAATAATCAAGTGCGAAGGGCCTTATGATTGTGTTGATGTTTTACTCCCTCTGTTCTCTTCCGGAATCCGTATATTTAAGAGGCTTGTCGTGGGCGTTGTCAGGTATATTACTATCCAAGTAGACTTACAAACACTGAATGACAATACTACTATTGCTCTAAATGTTGACATTAATCACGTCATCTGATTGGTTGGTTCAAGGGGGCTTGTCTTGGGCGTTGTATTTCCGTGTTACGACGTCATTTCATAATATCAACAGAAATGCATGCCATGCATACAGACAGTCGTGTAAATTTGTACAAGTGAATAAAAAGTACTATTATGTTAACATTAGCCTAATATATTGAAGAGAACTAGTACAGACCGAGGGCAAATCGTGCATGGGGCAAATGTAGGGATAGGAATTTAGTCCCGCATATCGTGCCTCCGTCGTACATAGTTTACTGCTTGAACTCAAACATTTTTGTAAAAAGTGGTGTAGGCCTACCATGCCCACAGTGATTTCAAATATAGATGGTATCAGTATACATGGTATATCGGAAACATGTTCTAGGATTTTAAAAATTGCTTTAAAATATTGTCCTTGTGTTAATAAGTTGTACCCACACAAATGGGAAAAAACGTGATAAATAATAATGAAAATGCATTGTTATATGTTATCATGAATACATGATACAAGGATGCGCAGCTCTCTTGCGATTCCAAACATATTAATAAACTTTATTTAACCCTTTTGGCTTACTGGTTGTCTATAGCTTAAATCACTTTCAACAATTGCAGCATTATTGAGATTCATCATGAGTTTGAGAGTGAAGGTGAAGCACGAACATCTAAAGCTCTCAATTTGCCTAATTTCAAGGTACAAAGTATCTTATCAATGAAATGCTCTGTTTTGTAAGTTTTAAATTTGATAAAATAGGCTATCTATTCCAGCTCCAATGACAGCTAATTAATTTCCATCGACCTTTGGATGTATTGTATAATAAGTAGGATTATTTAGCATTTTTATTTGAAAACAAAATACAACGTGTCTGTTTTACCAGTGAACAAAGGCCTAATCTTAGAAAATATGCACGAGGCACGAGGTGTAACTGAATTTAAAACAGATAGAGTACTAGTAATTTTGATAGTATTCTGCGACATCAGAGACGTAGGAGTGCATTTAATTTATGCTAATTAAATCTTTATTAATTAGAACCCATTGACGCAAGCTGTTCCACAGACGTATCACTGTTAATTGAAATTATATGAGATTAATTAGCCCAGGTTAATTAGTTGCATAACACATGTCGCATAATTCTAATTTGCATAACACCTTTCCCGCCCCTTCTGTGACATGTGATACATCAGTGTTTCTTATAGGCATATGTTTTTCTGTTCTTTTCTTGTTTTTTTTAACAGTAAACCTTTCATTTTTTTCCAGAGTTTAATGTGTTACTTCACAATGCTATGTTTGTACTTGTTCATTAAAATAAAGAAGACGAGAAATCCGTTCTCGGGTAGATTCTGTATCTGCCAGAAAAGAGTTTCATAATACAAGTTTTTATCGATCCAAATGCCACTGCTTCTATTCCCAAAACATGGCGTGAAATCCTTCTAAAAATTATCGACATTCTTTTGCAACCATTGATAAAGCTGACACCTAAAATAGTCTGGGAATAAAGCAATCAATAATAACGATTATATTCAACTTAAAGACCTAATCTGTTAACAATATATATAAACCAGTTTTCGGGGTTACGTTCTAAGCAAAAAGTACACCACTGAGACACTCGAGGTCAAACATCCGGGGTCATTTGCGGCCTAAAATTGTGTGTTTTGGCTGAAGCTCCTGCAGCGGCATGCATGATACATTAATTTTATTATAGTGTAACCAGGTTTTGGAAAACTTACTGTAATACTAACATTGTCATTAAGGGGGTACTACACCCCTTGATAAATTTGTGTCTATTTTTGCATTTTCTCAAAACTAATAACACATTGGTAACAAAAGTTATGTATATTATAGGGGCAAGGAATGCAATTACTACATTGGAATTTCAGTGACCCAAGATAAGCGGTTTGTTATTTATGATAAGAAACAAGGTACCGCTAGGATGTACCTCATTTCCTATCATATATACTGAACCGCTTGTCTTGAGTCACTGAAATTTCAGTGTAGTAATTGGATTCCATGCCCCAATAATATACGTAACTTTATTACCAGTGTGTTATTATTTTTGAGAAAATGCAAAAATAGTCACTAAATTTACCACAGGGTGTAGTACCCCTTAAACTATAATTATTTTCATTACTGCATGCTACCGGTATATATCCCTATGTATACATGATGCGAATTTAAACTTAGGATGGATATCGTCATGGGAGAGGGTGTGGCATAGGCTATAGTGGAGGGGTATCTGGGGGTACGGTACACAGCAAGAACCCTGGTGTCAATAACTGTATATATAACTCTATCATGTCTATGGGGTCATTTCTGTGGTCATTTCGACTCAAAATAACGCTTATTCACCGCTTTTTTAGATTTAGCCGGTCTAAATTAGGGCCTACTTAGAGAGCTATGTAATCAACTTTTACTCAAAACTCCTTCATCAAATTTATACAAGCATAAGTTTGATATTTTCGTTGGTCTATCGAGTTTATATAAATAGTAACTCGGTGGACGTTGGCCTATGCAGGAGAGTTGCACTCAGCAACCTGGACAACCGATTCTTTTGTTATGCAAGGCTCACTCAGTCATTTAATGAGGCAATACAAACGATCGAATTTGATGTTGAAATGAGCTTAATTTTGAGTTACACCTTTTCAATGTAAAATTAATTTTCTCGGCCAAATGAAAAGCAATCATTTTCATTTTTTCAGTAAATGTCAGGAAAATTTGTAGTGCTTGATACTCTATTTTTTTTCAAATCCTAGTGTTAAACTTAGGCGTGAAATTTAGTCATTTAGTGTAAGATTTTCGATTTTTATAGGCTTAAAATCTGCCCGCGAGCCTTTTTTTGGATCAACCTATTAGCTTCTCTAAGTAATATAGTTCGCTAATGAAGGATTTTTCCCAACTTTCTAACGCACATCACCGTGAGCGATATATCATAGTTTTGTCAGAATTTCCGTTTTGATTTCACCATTTTTTACTGTCGGCTGAAAAATTTTCAAAATCAACGCGTGAAATCTAAGGCTAATACTAGCATTGTGGATCGATATCCCTGGGTTTAATAGGAATACCGGCATGGCTACAGTGTTGCCAGAACTTCAATATAGCAAAGAAATTCCCAGGCCTATAGCGCTCCTACTGATCATGTTTAACCAGAACACCCAATTGGGGATTTGGGCTACCAAATCGCTGGTCGGGCAATATTTACTTTCAATGGAAAATTGACCTGGATAACAACAAAAGAAATATCGACTATTTCTGCTGGTTGCTCTCGAGATAAAAGTACTGAGTTTGACATTTTCGGAGCATGAAGGGAAAAAGGGTAAAATAAAAACGGAAATTCTGACAAAACTATAACATACACCCACACGATGTGCCTTACAGAGGTGGGAAATATCTTTCTTTAGCAAACTATATTAGTTTGAGACGCTAAAACATGAATTCCGTAAAAAGCTCGCGGGCGAACTCAAGGCCTATAAAAATCAAAAATATCACACTAAAAGACACAATTTGATGCTTAATTTTAACACCGGGATTTAAAAAAAATGTATATCCAAGCACCAAGTTTTTAACTGACATTACTGTAGAAAAAAATTTTTGCTTTATATTTGACCGAGAAAATTAATTTCATAGCAAAAGGTGTATCTCTGAATTGTGCTGATTTTAACATGTATCGATCGACTTTTAGCGCGACTAAGCATTTCTAAAGAATCGGTTGTCCAGGTGGCTGACTGGTTGGTCTATATTTGTGACCTTTTTGTCAAATACAATTTTATATTTATGTACTTTATGGTTGTTATTACGTCATTTACTATTTGTATATAGACCTTAATTCTCTAAGTTCTCTTTTGTTATATTTATTTGCTTGTTAAATACATTGAAAGATGGGTGTGTTAGGGGATTGACCAATCAACGATGAGAATGATTCAATATAATATTATGTAAACAAATAAAAACTGCCATATGCAAGCACATACAATATTGTGATGTCTAAGGGTTTTGAGAGTTATGTGGTAAATAAGGCGTCAGTAAGCAGCATATTGTAGCCTACAAATGTTGTACACACAAAATGTATGGCTTTAAATAATCATAATGTTGGTTGTGTTTATGATATGTGCCCCAAATGTTACCCCCCCCCCATGCCCCCGAAAAAATAAATCATGGTGCCGGCACTGGGCTTATCACTCTTGTTGCCTTTACAATTAAGTACATCCTTTTGCCAGGTGATGGTCATTGAAAAAATGTTGAGGAAGGCTTTGGCAAAAGGGAGTAAAATGTTGTTGAAGTAACCCGGTGAAGTAATTATAAGATCCACCCTTTTATCATTATTAGGGCCAAAAAACAGATTGTAGAAACACTATATGTGTACATCCATATCAAAACGATGCACTTGTCGGTTGCTACATGTGTCTCTTTTTACATAATAGCCAGGATTAAATACCAGACTCATCTCAAGTGGAGGTCACTTCAAATTATTCCCAAATCACATGGAATGATTAGGAATACAGAGAACATTCCTAAACCATGTGACTTGGGGATAATTTGAAGTGACCTCCACTTGAGATAGCTTGGTATTTATTCCTAGCTTTTATGTGAAAAGAGACACATGTAGCAGGCGACAAGTGCATCCTTTTGATTTAGTGGATGTACACATAATAGCCTATAGGCCTACTCGTTTTATTTTATTTCGTAGTCCGTAACAAAAAGTTGAATTTTCTATTGTTTTGTCTCCTCCTTTTGCAGGCATCCTTCCAATCTAGCAGAGCAACATTAAAAGGTTATTTCCTCGCTGGTAAGAACCTGTTGTGGTGGCCTGTGGGAGCTTCCTTATTCGCCAGTAACATTGGTAGTGGTCATTTCATCGGGTTGGCCGGGACTGGGGCTGCTTCTGGAATCGCTGTAGGCTCGTTTGAATTCAATGTAAGTCAAAATATATGAACAATGGCTTTAGGAAGATTTTCAACATGGGTGGCTTATTTTGGTTAAGTTGGGTATATTCTGAACTCGAATCTGCTGTCCGCTGCCAAGCAATATTCTGAGACCGTGACCCTCAAAAGGATCCCCAAATTATCCCATATCGTATAGGGGGCAAAAAGTTTATTTTTATTCCACAGTTTTCAAATATTATGTCAAATTATGCGGATGGCCCCACGGATCCCATGTATCGAACTACAAGAACATTTAAAAAATGTCGTCAAAATGTTGATTCAAAATATTTGTTGGCAAACATTTTACAGCATGTTTTGTCAACACTGCATTATATTAAGAATGCTTCGCATCAAGTGTTTAGCCTAAACATATTTTCTGAATGTTATTAAACATTTAATACAATATATAATCCGACATTTAAACGTTTTATGTTTGCTGGGTTTAATATTTTTGCCATTTAATCAGCAAACCTTTTCTTGTGATATTTATAAACAAATAATTGTTGTTTTGCATTGCAGGCCCAGTTTGTGCTTCCTCTGTTAGGATGGGTGTTTCTACCGGTATACATTGCCTCTGGGGTAAGTCTGGGTCATTCTATTTAATATTCACACACCCCTATGGAGGACATAACCTTAATCTTGCACATAGGGAGTGTGAATTTCAAATGGAGTCATCCATTCAAGTAATCCCATTTGAAATTCCAACTCCCTGTCTTCTATAGGGGGTGTGACGTGTGTGGATTTTAACTGGAATAGCCCATTATATTTGTTAGATTACACTCCCAATTCCAGAATAATAAAGACTATATTTTTCGAATTAAGAAAGCAATTATCTTGGTTTGCCAGATACAACGTGCAGCACAATGCAAATCCTTAATTTAGTTTGAATTATAACTGAGAATAGAAGACAAAATATCCAATCCGTTTGTGGAAAAAAGCCCAAGGGTCAATAACCTTATTTTGCAAGTTTTCTTACAATAATAAACTGCCACTAAATTCACAGACTTGGCACAAGACTATTCAAAATCATGCAACATTCCAAAATATCAGTCTTAATTTCAATCTTTTGTCTCTATTTTAATAATTAGAGAATAAAGGTATTGGTTTTAGCCACTGGAGTGCATCTATCGTCTCATATAACACGGGCGACATCATTATTTTAAGTAAAACAACGAGGCGAAGCCGAGTTGTTTTACGCCAAAAATAATGATGTCGCCCGTGTTATATGAGACGATAGATGCACGACAGCGGTTAAAAACAATACCTTTATTCTCATTCTTAAACACTTCAATTCAAATAGAAATATCATAAGTATTACCAATTGTAATCAAATTAAATTCTACATTTTACAAGGAACTACCTAGGGCTTAAAATCGATCAGTCCCGTTGTTGCTATGCGCCTCCCGATTGGTTCAAAAAGCGAGCACGCGTATCGCGTTGATGTACACTCGCTGACCCGTGTGATATCGTGTCATATCACACGGGTAAGAACCAATGGGATTGCAGGAACCTTCTCAAGTGTTTACGAATTGATCATTCTTAAACACTTGAGAACGTTCCCGCAATCTTATTGGTTCTAACCCAGCTTAGCGCGTGTGCATCAACGCGATACGCGTACTCGCTATTTGGACCAATCGGAGGCAACAACGAGACTGATCGATTTTAAGCCCTAGGTAATTCCTTGCAAAATGTAGATTTAATTTGATTAAAATCTGTATGGTATTTTTTATTTGAATTGAAGTGTTTAAGAATGAGAATAAAGGTATTTTTTAGCCGCTGTCGTGCATCTATCGTCTCATATAACACGGGCGACATCATTATTTTGGCGTAAAACAACTCGGCTTCGCCCCCGGGCTTCGCCTCGTTGTTTTACTTAAAATAATGGTGTCGCCCGTGTTATATGAGACGATTATGCACTCCAAAGGCTAAAAACAATACCTTTATTCTCTAATTGCAGTTATCGCATGCAATTGTAATAATGCAACAATGCATATAAAGTCGTTTTTCCATCGTACGTACGGTGCTCCACAAAATATCTTACTTCATCAATTATTTGATTGCAGGTTTATACGATGCCGGAGTATATGCGTAAGAGATTTGGTGGTCAGAGAGTCCGTGTTTACTTGGCGTGTCTTGCTCTTATTCTATCAGTTTTAACTAAAATATCTGTAAGTATTACAGTTTGTCCACTCTGAAGTACAAAGTGTCTATGCGCGCGTATACAGCGCGTAAACAGTGCGCATTGCTGCGTCTCTGCTGCAGGCATGCGTACCTTCAAAGTCGGCACAATGTTTGCGTCCGCGTCGGTACTTTGTACTTCAGAGTTAACTGACTATAGTGATATACATTTGACATTATATATTTTACACAAATATGGGTATGATCTCCGGATAGCCTATACGGCAGGAAAGTTCACAAGCAAAGATATTGATGACGACCATCATAGCTGAATAGTTTAGACGGTGAAGTACTAGACTCGCAATCCAGATGCCGACGGTTCGAATCACACTTCACCGATCTTTGCCCATTTTCTTTAAAAGACAATTATATATGACTATACGAATATATTGCAACACAGCGTTCAGCAAACGAACTATGTACCGCGCCGGTGCACGATTTGAATCAAGTAAAAGATAAAGTCCTTCACTTCATCGATACGTACTTACTAAAATATAAATGAGGGTTCGATCTTGAAGAAATAAAGACAGTGGTAAAATACTACCTTCAATTAAACTTGTACATATATCATACACTTATAAAACTGCAACGCGTGAAATGATTTTGAGTTATGATAAATTTAATTTGATGTCTCATTTTATATTTCGTATCATAGGTGGACATGTTTGCCGGAGCGCTGTTCATTCAACAAGCTTTAGGTTGGAACCTATACGTTGCCATTGTAGGGCTGCTTGTGATCACTGCCATCTATACTATTGCTGGTAAGGAAAAACTGAACAACAACAATAGCAACAACAAAAATAACATCAAGAATTTCAACAACAACATCAACGACGACGACGACACAACTTACAACAACAACAACCCATAATTCCATTAAGAAATTGTACCATCTTACATTGCCCGATGGGGCTTTGGCTGTCATTTTCATCGGCGAGGGTCACGCATGTCAGTACCCATCAGCAAACAAAACGTTATTCACAAAAGCTTAGAAAAGGTTGTAAGAAACTGTTTAAATGTCAGATTATACAAAGGGTACACAATTGGTATAAGATTCTGTCTTGTCGTCTGAAAGATTATCTTCTACGGGGTTGGTATGTTTTTCTGGAATATAGACCAATGTAGTGTTTTTGTTTATTTTCTTATAGGTGGTTTGGCAGCCGTAATTTACACAGACGCCCTCCAAACATTAATAATGATAATCGGCGCTTTTGTACTCATGGTGCTCAGCTTCATCCGCATTCCTATGGACGAGCTCCACATCAAGTACTTCCAGGCTATCCCTAACACTACTTTGAATGACCCCAACACAACATGTGGATATCCACGTTCTGACGCATTCCATATCTTCCGTGACCCCGTGACCTCTGACCTACCTTGGCCAGGGATGGTGTTTGGTATTACTATTTCTGCCACGTGGTACTGGTGCACAGACCAGGTAACTTGAAATATCTTTTTCGTCCATGTTCATTATTATTATGTTCATTGTTATTAAACTCCTCAACAAAAGTTTGGGAAGTTGTTTTTGTCAAGCGTCAATATCTCAGATTATTTGTGACATATTCAATATATCGTGTTGCATATCGATGGATAGCTAGCTATACTTAATTCCCTTTTACAATGACACCACATTTGAAACAATCACGGCTGAGTACTCGTCTTGTGAATGTAGTGGGTCGTAAACAGAATGTGCCAAATTGACCATTATTTCGGTGCTCAAACAACATTAGTCACTAACCTCAGTAGTGGGTGGACAAACCACAACAGCCAGGCATTTCCTCCTCATGCTGCTCACCAGCCTGGTCACACGTTGCTGTGGAATGGCATTCCATTCTTCAACCAGGATTCGTCGCAGGTCATCCAATGTGGTTGTATTGGCTACTCTGGTTCGCACAACATGACCAAGCTGGTCCCACAAGTGATCAATCGAGTTGAGGTCTGGACTGATGGCAGGTCATTCCATTCTCTCTACTCCCATATTCTGTATGTAGTCATTGACTATCCAGGCTATGTGGGGCGAGCGTTGTCATCTTGGAGGATTGCTTTATGTCCCAGATTTTGACGATATGGGATTGCAGCTTGCTGCATAGAATAATGGTCAATTTTGCACATTCTGTTTGAGACCCCACTACAATCTACTTTCACAAGATGTGTACTCAGGCGTGAAAAGGGTGATTGTTTTAAATGTGGTGTCATTGTAAAGGGGAATAAGGTAGTTATCCATTGATATGCAACACGACATGAACATGTCACAAATCATCTGAGATACTGTCCAAAAAGACTGATGAAAAGAAAAAATGCCAATCTGAAAGATTTTAAAATAACATTTTAGATTTTAAGGTGTTATATATTCTTGAAAATTCTTTACAAACTTTTGTTGAGGAGTTAATAACAAACCCTATTAATGTTCTTATAATTATAAAAATGTGCACAACATAGTGAAGTTGAAGAGAGGATCAGATTGAGAGAGAAAAACATTATTGATTTTCACAGGTCATAGTTCAAAGGGCATTAGCAGCTAAGTCTATGGCACATGCCAAAGGAGCAACTGTTTTCGCAGGAGTGCTCAAGATTTTACCCATGTTCATGATGGTATTTCCTGGAATGATTAGTCGTGTGTTATTCCCTGACGAAGTCGCCTGTGCTACTCAAGAGTCTTGCAAAGAAGTGTGTGGAAGTCCTGTGGGCTGCTCTAACGTAGCATTTCCTAAACTTGTTTTAGAAATCATGCCATTGGGTAAGTAAAGTTAAAACAAATAAACAACCCTCCAGCCAACTGAGCCGCAAAGTACGCAGTAAATTACGCAGTTTCGGCGCGCCATAATGTCAAAAGGAATTAACGACTGCTAGGCGCACACGAATGCATGAGGATCTTAATACGCGACGCACGATACGCTTACGCAAAATGTGCGTAGTAGGGCCCTACATTTTATACTTGTCCGATGGCGACTGCTAAAAACTTACCAAATGTGCTTAGTACTTCAAAGTGGACAAACAAGGTATTACGTTCGACTGACATTCACCGCGATCCTATTTGAAGCCGTCAGCACTGCATATTTATTGCGTGTCTCTGTGGCTCAGTTGGCTATAGAGCGGCGTGCTCGTATTACGAAGGTCGTTGGTTCGAATCCGGCTAGATGCACTGTTTTGTTTTGTTTTTGAGGATTGAGCTTTTTAGAAGCTGTATTTTAATTGGTCACTCAGGTTAATATATCACGTAATCATGGTAATTGGCCAGTTAGAATCGTTGTAAAATAGGCAGTAGTTCTCAGGGGTTAAGATTTGAACAACAAAAACTAAGACAAAGAACGCGATACTCGCCTCTTGTTAAAATAATTATTTTGTATCATCGATTTAAGAAAAAGAGAAATCCGAGGCACATTCGTTAGATCTACCGGCGATGTTTGGTCAATCCTTATAATGAATATCAATTAATTGACTGTTGTTAATTATGGTAACATTCAATATTGGTATGTAATATATTGACCAATAAACTTCTACCATTAAATCTGATTAATTAGTCGTTAGTTCATTAATAACAGGCATCGAAGCAGCATCGACGGTCGATCCAAAGATCGGACAAATTTGGCTGCTGTGTCTAATAAATAAAATAAAATACAAATACTGAATGGTTGGTATATGTGTGTGGTTTATACAGGTTTACGCGGCCTAATGTTAGCAGTAATGCTCTCCGCATTGATGAGCTCACTGACGTCGATATTCAACAGTAGTAGTACCATTTTCACCATTGATATTTGGCGACGTCTGCGACCAAGAGCAAGCGAGGCAGAACTCATGGTAGTTGGACGGTAAGCATACTGATATAATTAATTATACTGACTGTATCAAATTGATTTGTATTCGTCAGCTTCCATTTCTATGGATAAGACTACCACTTGAAAATATAACATAGGATAGGAGCTAGACTTGTTTTGTCAAGTTTTAAAAACCATTCCTCATCAAGAAAATGTACGTTAATAAGCATATTTTTTATGGATATATAGGGGTATAATTAATGCACTCAACTGACATCATGGCATCGTTAGTGCCTCAAATAATGAAAGTTGGAAAATAATGAATAATGTAAAAGTCATCTACTCAATCTTGGAAAAAATCTAACGGAAAACTGATGGCCATGACTTGACTTTCATTAACCGTATTATATCAAGCATCATATTGAGCTTGTTTCATTAAAAAACCAATACTGTACAAATGCTCAGGGTACGATATAAATAGTCATCGGTATCTGTGGGGTCACCGATAACACTATGAGACCAAACTGAACACAGTACCTTGATTTTTCATTACTTACAGTGTGTTCATATTCGTTATGGTGGTTATAAGCATCCTATGGATTCCCATCATCCAAGCTGCAAAGGGAGGACGTTTATTTGATTACATACAGGCTATTACATCTTATCTCGCTCCTCCCATTTGCTCCGTGTTTGTGCTGGGTGTATCGTGGGGAAGGATTAATGAAAAGGTAAGATTGTGTGGGGAGTACGTTTAGTCAGTATTATCAGCTACAAATTAAAGTACAGTGTGGCCCAAAAACAACTGAACGGTAGCCAATAGGTAATTTCTCAAAGTTGACCAATTCGTTTCAAATTTTTGTTGCATAATATTTAAGAAGGTTTTCCAAGTTTAGACTTTGCTAGATACACAAAAAAGTTTATTAATTTCATTGAGAAAAAAACAAATAAACAAAAAGTATATTAATTTGTTTTGTTTTATTTCTTCTTTAACTCAGGTTACTAATTCAGTGGATAATACAAGTAATCCTATGTTCTTCCATGAGGCCCAATCTCCAACTGATTCAGATTTTATACCCAAACCATAAAGAAACTTGCCAACATCTTCTCAGTAATGAGTAGATGTTGATTATATTTTTATAATGTTGAAGATTACGTTACACCTAGTTTTTAAAATTGCTTTTTCACCGCATACTTGTTTTGACTGTGTTTTCTTTTACAGGGTGCCTTCTGGGGGCTCATGGCGGGTCTCTTTGTTGGAATGATAAGAATGATTCTGGACTTTGCCTACGTGGCGCCTCTTTGTGGCGAAATTGATAACCGACCTGCTGGTATCATCAAAATCCTTAGCGTACATTATCTCCATTTTGGTATTATTTTGTTCCTGCTATCCTGTATTGTGACAACTATTGTGAGCCTGCTTACTAAACCTATTGATGAAAAATATGTGAGTTTTTATAATAATTTTGATTTTGTTTTAAATTGTGGTGAAGATTATGTACGTTATCACCGCCTTAAAAGAATTTCATTTTCACTTTCACAATTTGATGCTTCATGATTAGACTGAAGCCCTCATTCGCCAAATATATCACGCGAAGTTAATTAAATTGCAGACGACGGAAGAATTCAGTCTACTCCTTGATGCTATCTATATGTCATTGAGATGAGATGACCACTGAAGGTGGTCATAATTATAGCCAAAGGTTGCACATGACTGACACAGATGGGGCAATGCGTTAAACAGTATGTAGTTCCAAGTGTTCACTGTCTTGCTACACGCACTGTCTGATAGCACTAGGTGAACGCGAACCGAATGCAGTGATGTAGTTAGTAATTGCTCAACGCAAACGATACACGCAAACGATACACGCAAACGATACACGCAACCGCGCAGTTCGATACGCACCCAGATATGCTCTATTGTCTCATATATTCAAGGGCAAGAACCAATTAAATTGAAGGAAAAACGACAACTCTTTAAGAGTGGTTTATACTTTTACACACTGCCTATCTTGGGATGATTGAAGAAAATCCTCCCTCATTAGTGGGCAGTATCTGATACCTTATTTATTTCTAAATACTGAATTTTTACTAGGGTTTTATACTTGAATTGAGTTACGAGCGAATGTAATTAGGAAAACGAAGCAAAGAAGCATGAAGTCAGATATAAGCACTCACCCAAAGGCAATAAACTGCTACCGATGCGAGTACATAATAATGTCTTTAAAAATCAATGTGACGCTTAATTTTGTAATTTTTCTTTTCATTTATGTAGCTTCACAAATTAACATATATGACGAGGCATAGTTCTCAAGACCCAGCTGAACATTCTGTAAACGAATATGAAATGGACGACAGAAATGGAAATGACCCGGAAGCAAACCAAACATCCGGTAAGTGCCTTTGAATTATTTTTTACAGGTGCGATTCCCGGTCTGTCGGCAAGTCGGTATAGTAATTCATCCGTAGTATAGCTGTTGCTGCTCTGGGGTCACTGGGGTGAGGGGTGAAGTGAAATTTGGGGAAGGGGACAAAAATGCTTACAATTGGGCATTTTTTGCCCATAATATGTTTTCATACATCAGCACGCCCCGATCACGCCAATGTGGTCATTGTGTTTTGCATATTGTATATTTCTGTATTCGTGCATATGTATTGTTTCACATTGAATTGTATTTTATATGCAAAATTGTATTGTATATTTTATGTGCAAAATTGTATTGTATATTTTATGTGCAAAATTGTATTGTATTGTATTGTATTTTATTGTATTGTGTTGTTTGTATTGTGTATTTTGTATTGTATTTGTTAGAATACGACTACCATGAAAATTGTTACTGGAACTTTTGGGAAAATGTTGATCCAGTTTCACCCTCACCAGTTAGACGAGGTAAATTATTGAATTAATTAATGCACATTTTGAGTTAAAATGTCGCAAGTAATGTACGCTACGACGCCTTTACTAATTAACACTCTCATTCTACCAACGGTTTATCTGAACAAGGTGGTGGTAACGCTCTACCTCATTCAATCTTATGGCTTAAAAATCATCCACACCATGACTGCTGTCACCAACTGTCAACATTTGACAACCCATTTCCTAGGGCGATGGTCCCCTTCTGGAAAGCCGGACTTATTTCCCGTATAGGTGTCATTACACCTAGTCTTAATTGTATTGGCCAAGTGAAAAAATGGTAAACTCGTCTCGGGGATAAGGAAAACATTCCTTTGGGGGTACAGGTAAAGCCGCCGTGCACTAAACTATCCTATCTGCAATATATGCCAAGTGTCATATCTTTAGATAATATAGGTGTACAATAGAGAATGCCGACATTTTCAAATATCTATTGGGCAGCTATTGCATGCAGAAAGGGCTTTCTCGCAGTATTAGCTCCCTCAACGTTCTGTTTTGCAATCCTATGACATTGGAGTGACGTGAGATAATAATACCTCCAGTTTTTTACTTACCTCAGTCAAATAATGACATTAGGTCCATATAATAATTGCATTTTTCATATTCTTTTGTATCCCCAGATATTAAGGTATTCCAGAAGCCGTCAATACCTCGTCGTATCGTAGATTGGTTCTGTGGTACTGGAAGCTCCGAAGAGGAGCATAAAGAAGATGATTTCCGAACTGTTACGAACATTGACGAAACACCGAAGGAAAAGATCATACTAAATGCCAGCGCTATCTTACTCATGGGCGTCAGTGTGTTCTTTTGGATATACTATAGATAGTCAACGACAAAAACATTACATCCGTGGATAGGAATATCTTCGTAATGTGAATTTGCCCTTTGAAAGGGTACAGGGCCGAGAATAGAACCTTGAGGAACGCCGCATAACAGGGAAAAGATGGAAAGGGTGAAATGAAATTGACTTGAGCCTCCTATGTGGTAAATGGGCACAGTTTAGGAACCTCATATAGAGCAAACATTAGATTTATTGTTAGTCTTCAAATAACAGTCGTAATACATGGTGAATATTCTGATGCGGTTTTCGGCTTCAGCATATCCTTTCTAAAATCCATGTCTTGGTTTGAAAATTTTGAACAACCAGGACGGTGTTTGGTATAAAGGAGGTTTTGAAACTGGGCTCATTTTCGCGCAGGAGGTTTTGTTCGCAGGGTCAGAGGTCAAAATACACATGTTTTCCTGACAGCGAGGATTATAATTGTGTTCAGAATTTTTTTCTTTCTTATGAATGGACATAATATAGAATTTACTGTTATGACATGTTCGAACGGACTAAAACGTATTATGATGTTTCCAAATTTCTGATAAGTCGATCCATAATTAATTTGGAGGGAATCCAAATTCGTCGGTGCCATAGGGCGGCCATTATGGCTATCTCTACATGGAGTTCGTAGTCAGTATCCAAGAGAGGAGGTTGCTTTAAAACTGTACTGGCCCACCTGGTTCAATTTGGAGTTCACTATACAAATCGCGTTTTCATACCGTTGAAGTTTGTTTTTGTACAAAGGAAGAAGGAACAATATACTCCTAGGACATTACCGAATATAAATGATAACATTTATAATCTGTGATTTATAATTAAAACTGGCCAGATGTGATTATAAGCAATATCGTATTTGACCATGCATGGCGATGCACCAGTGACTGGTAAGGTCCCAGCAAACACAAAAACGTTTTAAATAAGTTATATTTTGGGTTTTGGTTTAGGTAAAAACGTTTTAATAACATTAAATGTCGGATTATATAAAGGTTGCGAAAACGTTTTAAAACGTTTTGTATGAAAACACACTGCAACAATATTTTTAAAATGTATTCAAAATGTTATTGTAAACTATTTTTGCAAACATTTTATTTTCAAAAATATTTTCAATAACATTATGTTAAAATATTTGCAACCAGGAAACACTGAAATGTTCTTTAAATGTTTTTTCAAAACGTTTTAATAACATTTCAATGTCGGGTTATATAAAGGTCATGAAAACGTTTTTAAAACGTTATTGCAAATATTTTTGGCAAACATTTTTGCCAAATTTTCTTCAACCCCAAAATAACATTCTGTTTAGAGTGTTTTGTATCAAGTTTTCAAAAATGCTTTTGGGATGTTATTAAAACGTTTTTATACCCTTTATATAACCCGACATTTAAACGTTTTCTGTAAAAGTGTTGTGTTTGCTGGGCAGTAAATTATCAATAAATGTTTTTTAATGTTACGAAAACGTTTTATACCTTTAATACCATTTATATAACCCGACATTTAAACGTTTTCTGACAACTTTTTATAACCTTGTGTGAATGATGTCGAAAACGTTTTGTGTGCGTATCCGGGGTGCACGGGGTGGCAAACTGCCCCATCTCTCTGAAGTGTCCTTTAAATGACTAAAAATGGGACAAAAATGACAATTGGGGACAATACGAATTCCTGGCCAAAGATTTATCTGGTACTTAAAATCAAGCTTCCATTGTCAATTTCAGCAATATTTATATGGATGTCAAACCATGAGTTCGTGTAAAATTAGCCAAACTTTATTGTATTAGGTACTATACATGCATCTTGATGACACATTATAGATATGAGAGATAGTCGCCATTAGTCAACTATCATCAATTCATAGTCGAAAGTCGCGACCATCGCCACAAATAGTCGCGACTACACATGTGACTTTGTAAACAATCATTTGAAGTTCGAGAAAGTATGACCAACTCATGAATTTGTATTTGTGACACAATCTGGTCAATGGAGGCAAAGGCGGCAAATTTGAAATCGATATAAAGGCAAAACTATTGAGTATACAACAATAAAATGCATAAAAAATAGACATCACAGAACGTTGTAACTTCAGAACTAGGTATATGCTAGACCTTTGGTGTTTTCAGTATTATGATAGCCTAATGTTTGTAAAGGTAATAATTATAGTAACTCAAGTTTCAAAAATGCCTCCTTTGGCCTTCATGGACCAGATCATGTCACATTTTGTAATCTATTTTTGTTACACTATTTAAAACAATCTTATTGTATAATCTGTATAGGCCTAAATATTGTGTAAATTGTAGGATAAGTATATTTATATAGTGTTATTTACAATGCAAAATGTATATCACTGAAGTCAAGGCAAACGCAATGCAGTTTAATGGGATGCTACTAACTGTACTAAATATATTTGCGAGGTTTGTAGATATACAGTAAGAAAAATTCTTTTGAACAAAACCAATTTAGAGAGTGTTCATAAATACTTTGGTTGGGGTGGTTGGAAAAGTTGGAACCTCGGATATCAAATTTTTTTTGATCCCCCCTGAAAAAGGGTCTTTTTTTTGATCCCCCCTTTTTATGGTCCGACATTTTTTTGATGGTGTTGGAAAAAATTTCTTGAGGTTTATTTATCCAGCACCTTTTGGTGACAAAATAAGTTTATGGTACAAATGCGCGCGAAGCGCATGAAAAATGTTGCCATATTGAAGCTAAATTGGTGATATATGGTACGGAACTGGAATGAATTCGCGTGAAGCGCCAACAATTTGGCACTTTTTAGGTTAAAATGGCCAAATATGGGGTTAATTTGGTCAGAAACCCATATAGCCCCTATCAAAATATTGGGTGATGATTTATCCCCCACCCCCTGGGATCTACGCCTATGATGGTCATTAACTCATTACATTAGCTAAAAATTACCGTTTGTAGTTATTACTCATTGGAGTCATAGTGTTACACCCAAATTGTAAAGTGTGCACATTTTGTTCATTTGAAGCTTGAGAGTACACAATTGAATACTTAACAATCATGCGGAATGTGCATGCCTTCTCGTACATTTTACCCCGGACTTTAACCCTCAAATGTTTTTGATCCCCACTATTAATGACTGAATTTTTTTATCCCCCCTTTTAGGACCCAAAATTTTTGGTCCCTCCCCCATATTTTCCAACCCCCACCAAAGTATTTATGAACACTCCCTTATCATCAGAAAAATAGACGTTTCCCGACTGTAGCCTAGATGGTGTATTTTCAGTATAGGAGAGTGTCATACTATAATGCTAGACATTTCAAAGAATCCATTCAGAGGACGAGGACTCAACGACGTGAACAGAGACGAGGGTCCTATACTGCCCAAGTCACGTGTATGATCCTCTCCTGACTGCGAATACACCCTCTACTGTCGGGATACGTCCAAGCGGAAGTAAGGATCATCCATCATCATGGTGATGATACCTATCGACCATGATAGACAAAACCGTTAATAGTGAGTAAATTGTGTTTCTTTTTTCTTACTGCTACTAACTTTATAGTTGCTATGTTATTTTTCGCATTGCTAAGTCAATGGCGTTTTATGGTAACTCGTGATGGATGAGTATTATGTTGTCACATATCGAGGGCTTAGAGTCAGATGTATGTCCACAATTACATGTGACTCATTTCGGCAACAAATGGATGGTTAATTCTGCCCTCCATTATAAATGCAAGTAAGTGACTTTGGGGTATATGCATGGTCACTTAAACAGTGGTTAGCATGGTTAGTTAGACGCAAGTGACCATGTACATACCCCCAAGTCACTTACATTATATTATAGAGCGCATAATTAATCGTCCATTTGTTGCCAAACGCACTCTGTTCTTTCATACAATGTTTTCACAAAAGGCAAAATAATACAGCAGTTATATGGCAGACCATATACACAAACTCAACTTGTCATAGTTGTAGGCCTATGCAAGTACACTTCAAAAATCGTGTTTAGAAATTCAACACTTTTCTTGCACCGCGTTTCTAAACATGTTTGATTCCTAAACACCAATGTCAAATTTCAAGACACCACGTGTTAAATTCCTAAACACAAGGCATCCAATTCCTAAACATGTGTAGATTTTAAACATGATTAAAATTAAAAACGTGGTGCAAGATAGTGTTTAGAAAAGTGTTTAGTTTCTAAACACACTTTTTACAGTGTATTATTTGCTTTAATACCATAGTTCCTTAATGTAGAATATAGGTTGTTTTTGCGCAGTTCTGTTTTAAATCTCAGCCCAATATAGGTGCCAAATGTCAACTCGCCTATAGAGGGTGCTTTTCAGGTTTGTTATCCCGAATGTATACGCTCTATATAGGCCTAATTATTTCAAAAACATAATTTCCTACACATGAGGGATAATCGGAAATTAGAACAGCGACCTTATTTCACTTTTGGAATATAGTTTGGGCTAGTATGACTGGAATAAAAAAGCCGCCAATTATTATTTTGTGGGTGTTGGTTTTTAAAATAAAATAGTTTAGATATTTTTTAAAATTATTTTTCTGGTGATTTATAAAATTAAGTGGAAGAAAAGAATTTATATATTATTTATCAGTTATATACAACATGTACCGTATTGAATGTTTTTATTCGTTCACTGGAAATAATATTTTTTGAAATATGGACTGTTCCATTAAACTCGGAAAGCCTCTTTGAATTGAACAGTCCATATTTCACCAAATGAAAATATCTTGGAAGAGAACGGATTTTTTCAGGCAATTTTTTGTCAACATAGGCCTACTCTCCTTTATCATTTCGTTTTACCGAAATAATTTATGTATAGATAATGTACAAAATGTAAATTTCATTTGAATAAAGACAAATTGCAAAAAATATTATTATAATGATTGCTTCTTTGCACTAAGAATCGGTGGAAATATTCAAAAAATTGGATCGATTGAGCCCATAAATTTATTGGTCGAGCTATGATAATCCTATTCTTGTACCATTATAAATATATACATAATTTCAGCATTTAAGGAAAAAAAATTGACTGTTGTGTTGCCCTCAAGTGGGAAAAATGGGAAAGCTGGGTCGGTCGGATTTTTATCCCTTCAAATATTAAATAATGCTTCTTCAGTTAGGGAACATTTGTCAATTTTTATCTGGATACTTGTTATAAATGTTAGATAATTAATTTAAGACTAGTCTTTCAATAAAATATAAATTTTAAGTGAAAAACATTGATTTTTTTTCAACAAATCTGTAAAAATCATCATTAAAAAAAACCACTTAAGTTTAACAGTGAAGTCTTTCGAACATTATTTTAAAACGAAAAGAAAATATTAAATATCGATGCGTGGATATTGGAATTATCCAGTATTATTGTCATTACAAAGGAAAGTAGACATGTCATAATCAAAATCCTTTTTCATATTTTTATTTTGCACAAAGAGATAATAATTATGAAAAGTACACGCTATTATCGCGAATGGCACATGTTATTCTGGTCATAGATAGTGAAGGAGACTGGTGCGCTCACTTCTCTATGATTTATTATGGCAGAAACCAAGTTGTCTATTGAAATTAAAACTACAGTTATTATTATGACAAAAACATTACTTCACTCCCTATTACAGCTCGTTGTTTATTCAAGAAAAATGTTCAAATTGACACACGTGGTATACATAAATAACATACGCACGGAATATTAAAATTTGGGTCTGAAGACTGCCATCCCGTGTAAACACGCAGATGCTGTCTTTTTATTTGAGTGGAAAAGCTCTTGATCAATCTGTATACCATGTATACTTCTATTGGAAGTAAAAAGCCGTATCTGTTATAGTAATCGGCTCTAATAATGGTAACATCACTAGCAATCCAGCAAACACAAAACGTTTTCGAAATTTTTCGCAAAAGGCTAGAAAAAGTTGCCAGAAAACGTATAAATGTCGGGTTATAAAACGTTCTCATATTAAAAACATTCAAAAAACATTTTTTTGATATCTTAATGTAAATATTCTAACATAATGTTATTTAAAGCCATATTATAACATTTGCTGAGGAAGACGCCCTCAATATTTTTCAACATTCTGTTTTTTAAATAATTATAATGTAAAACTCAAGACTCTAGGATCCGAGATTTTGAATAAAACGCAGAAACCGTCGTTTTATTATTGTGATGGAAATATATACCTACCGGAATAGGAGACTTTACTCTGAATATAGAGTCATTTGACTCCACGGGTAGAGTCACCTGACTCTCTTGTGACAGTCAGGTGACTCCTTTAGAGAGTCAGTGCTAGTTTACTCCACTTAGAGAGTCACTTGACTCTATTCTGGTTATCAGTGTAGGCCCCTACCCTAAAAAGAGGATGCTAAATCACAAGCTCTAGTATTAAAACCATTAAGACACACACACACAACCAGGTAATTAATTATTCGTTCCTCCTGGACTCTACATGTATCATGACTCTTCTACATAAATATTTGGAATTATTATTGTTAATTAAAATACAACTATATTTTAAATAGAGAAGTTACAGTTTTTAGTCTTTTGTTGACGACACAACTACATTGGTTGTGGCCAGGCTATGCAGATGGTTTGACCCACCTTTTAAGACAGGTTTGTTACGCATATTTCTACAAATAAAAACCTGTGTAAAAGCTCGACGATAATGTTGATTGGTTATACTGTAGATTATAGGGTTTACCACACCGTTATTATAAGGACTATGCTAATAATTTAAAGATTGACATGTAGAAAATAAACCATACTTGATTGACAGAAAGTACTAAATTTGTACCTATTACGGTTTGGTGGCACTCCTCTTCTAAACGCGACCAAGTCAGGGCGGTCCGGTGAAGCAAAATGTGCATTGGATTAACACGGGTTTGGATAAGATGGTAGATTTCCTTTCTCATACAAATGCATGCTCCCCCGTTATTAAAGCTTGTACCGGATTAAAAATTCAGATATTTTAAAAGAGTAAGTAATTGAAACATAGAGCAAGTACTAATATCAGAGCTTTTATACTTTTTGATATATGACGCTAACTAGTTCATCTCCTATACCCACAACACAGCGCTACTAGTACTGGTCAATTACCTATGTGAGTGCCCCTGTGTTGTGTGCATACATGTAGTTTACAATAACTGTATGATGCTTCTAAAGTGATTTGTTCAGTGTGTCTCGTTGTCGTCTTCACCTTTGCTGATGACTCTGCGACTTGAGTTCTCGTATCGATACAACGATATACTTTTGTATGATATTCTATTTGGAAAGCAGTGCTGAAGCTATTGTTTACCCTCAATAAAGAAATATTTACAATTCACTATAGGCCTACTGATCGAGTACTGAGATTTAGACATTAGGACATAATATATCATACGTATAGTAATCCATCATTCGTTCCTCCTGGAATTCTATCATGACTATATTCTACATATTAAATTATTCTTGTTTGTTCTTAAAATACAAACTACTTTCAAATAGAGGAGTTTCCATTTTCATTATTTTGTTGACGATACAACTGCATTCGCTGTAGCTAGGCTCTGCAGTTGAGCTGCGCTTGACCTACTTTTTAAGACAGGTTTTTCACCCATACTTCTACACAAAAACATGCGTAAAGGCTCGACGATACTGTTGATTTGTTACACTGTAGATTATAGGGTTTACCACTGCGTTTATTGTGGTGAGCCCACGAGCCAGCCAGACGACCACTCGACGTTGACGTGCAGTCATTTTAAACCCCACAGCAGCCTCACTCAATGTTAACGCAACACCGTTAAGACGAAGTATAAATTCTGGTACGCAGCAAAAGAAGAAAAATGTTCCTGTGATGATTAAAAGCCGTGCAACCTGATTGCGGACACCGCGTGATTGTACATCTAAAGCGGTTCGTTGTCGACTTCACCCGTACTCAAAATACTGATGACTCTGGATAAATTTGAGTTGATATGTAGATAACACTAACACGAGACACTCGTGGAACGCCAAAACAATTGCTTGGAAAATGTTAAAAAATGGTAGATAGTTTCGCAAGTTATGTGCCCGGGGGGGGCACTCACATGTTAAGGTGGTACGGGTATGTGCGGCGCTCAAGGGTCCCTTGTTCAGGCTCTCCGGCAGTTCCTTAAGCCCCACATTTGGATCTGCTCCAGTTCTTTGAGCCTCAAACTCTGACAATTGTAGCTCTTTAAGCTCAAATTTGGACAAATTTAGACATTTTTAGCTCAACAGCCTATAATTTGGCCCTAATTTCAGTTCTTCAAGCCCCTATTTTGCCCGAAAATCAGTTCTTAGCTCCCAAAGTTCGGCGCTCCGCGCCGCAGACCCCTACCAAAATTTAAGTTGAGTGCCCCCCCCCCGGGGTTATGTGACACCTGTACAGCTTCTTACAAGGAGAAGACATTTGATAGATCGTTATTTATTTTTATTACGTTATTTGGTATTAAGATTTAAAGCCGAATGCATACGTTGTGGCTCTCGATTCACAAGAAATCAAGATAATTGTACTTTTGTATGATATCCTGCTTGGAAAGCAGTACTTGCCACTGAAGTTGTTATTTTTTACCCTCAGAAAGATTTACAACTTACTATTACTATACTGTTCGAGTATTGAGATTTAGACATTAGGACATAATATATACACGCAGGTACTCTATCATGACTATTCTACATCTTAAAATGATTCTTGTTTGTTCTTAAAATACAAACTACTTTCAAATAGAGGAGCTTCCATTTTCAGTCTTTTGTTGACGACACAACTGCATTCGTTGTATCCAAATGTTCTGCAGTTGAGCTGCGCTTGACCTATATTTTTAAGACAGGTTACTGTCGATTAGACTGTTGATTTGTTACACTGTAGATTATAGGGTTTACCACTGCGTTTATTGTGGTGAGCCCACGAGCCAGCCAGACGACCACGTGTCGTTGGCGTGCAGTAATTTTAAACCCCACATCAGCCTCACTCAATGTTAACGCAACACTGTTAAGACGAAGTATAAATTCTAGTACGCAGCAAAAGAAGAAAAATATTCCCGTGATGATCAAAAGCCGCGCAACCTGATTGCGGACACCGCGTGATTGTACATTTGAAGCGGTTTGTTGTGTCTCGTTGTCGTCTTCACTCTTACTGATGACTCTGCGACCAAGTTATCGTACAATTAGGAAGTATACATTTGAGTTGATAGATAGCACTAACACGAGACACTCGTTGAACGCCAAAACAATTGCTTGGAAAATGTTAAAAAACGGTAGATAGTTTCGCAAGTTATGTGACACCTGTACAGCGGCTTACAACTTACAAGGAGAAGACATTTGATAGATTGTTATTCATTTTTATTACGTTATTTAAGGAATGCATATGTTGTAGCTCTCAATTCACAAGGAATCAAGATATTCTTTTGTATGATATCCTGCTTGGAAAGCAGTGCTTGTCACTGAAGCTGTTTTTTTACCCTCAGAAAGATTTACAAATTACTATTACTATACCGTTCGAGTATTGAGATTTAGACATCAGGACATAATATATACACGCAGGTACTCTATCATGACTATTCTACATCTTAAAATTATTCTTGTTTGTTCTTAAAATACAAACTACTTTCAAATAGAGGAGTTTCCATTTTCAGTCTTTTGTTGACGACACAACTGCATTCGTTGTATCCAAATGTTCTGCAGTTGAGCTGCGCTTGACCTATATTTTTAAGACAGGTTACTGTCGATTAGACTGTTGATTTGTTACACTGTAGATTATAGGGTTTACCACTGCGTTTATTGTGGTGAGCCCACGAGCCAGCCAGACAACCACGTGACGTTGACTTGCAGTAGTTTTAAACCCTACATAAGCCTCACTCAGTGTTAACGCAAGGAATCAAGATATACCTTTGTACGAGATCCTGCTTGGAAAGCAGTGTTTGTCACTGAAGCTGTATTTTACCCTCAATTAAGAAAGATTTATAATTACTATTACTATACCATTCGAGTATTGAGTAATATATACACGCAGGTATACTCTATCACGACTATTCTACATCTTAAAATTATTCTTGTTTGTTCTGAAAATAGACACCACTTTCAAATACTAGTAGAGGAGTTTCCATTTTCAGTCTTTTGTTGACGACACAACTGTATTCGTTGTATCCAGGCTCTGCAGTTGAGCTGCGTTTGACCCACTTTTCAGGACAGGTTTCTCACGCATACTTCTACACATAAAAACCTGCGTAAAAGCTCGACGATACTGTTGATTTGTTACACTGTAGATTATAGGGTTTACCACTGCGTTTATTGTGGTGAGCCCACGAGCCAGCCAGACGACCACGTGACGTTGGCGTGCAGTCATTTTAAACCCCACAGCAGCCTCACTCAATGTTAACGCAACACCGTTAAGACGAAGTATAAATTCTGGTACGCAGCAAAAGAAGAAAAATGTTCCTGTGATGATTAAAAGCCGTGCAACCTGATTGCGGACTCTGCGTGATTGTACATTTGAAGCGGTTTGTTGTGTCTCGTTGTCATCTTTACTCTTACTGATGACTCTGCGACCAAGTTTTTGCACAATTAGGATGTATAAAACTGAGTTGATAGATAACACTAACGCGAGTGGAAAAGCCAAAACAATTGCTTGGAAAATGTTAAAAAACGGATGGACAGTATTGCAAGACTTAATCATCGAAGGCATATCATCATATTTATCTTTATTGGGCCAGGTAATGCATTTACTATGAAAAGAAGCGTACTTTGGAACCACCAATGCTGCGAAGAAGAGTCCTACTAACCATGCAATACTGACTAACTTACATGTGCGTCCTTTGGCGACCACCATACGATGCTGGAGCGGCTTACATATGCCATAATAACGCTCTAATGTCACTAAGAAGATGAGCCCTACAGATGCAATGTGGCTTGTGTATTTTACCGCTGTGTTTAACCCGCATCCCAAACTGGAGGTATACGGGACCGTTTTGACGACCGGTGATAAAATATAGGCGACCAGGACTTCGTAACTTAACGAACACAAAAAGATGATATCTGCAACGGCTAAGTTCCCTAAATAGAAATTGGTAATGGTCCTCATATGCGGAAGACACGCCAGGACGATGAGAAACGCGATGTTACCCGTTAGTCCAATCATAAGTGATATTGGGTATAAGGTTAAGATGATCCGACGTTCTGTAGAACTATACAACAAACTTGAGATTTTGGCTTCTTCACAACGATTCTCAGGATCAAGTAAGGATGAATTTGTGCTTGTGTCATCCATCATGTCCATAGTGATAGCGATTACTGAATTCGAAGAGAAAACTATATTTTTGCAGTGAACTAGAAAGTGTGTACTATAGGTATAGTCAAAGTACAGTATTAAGAGTCATGTGGTTTTCCTGTTTGCAAGATATCGAATACGTATGCTCGGAGTTTTCGTACGAACACAATCATGACAATTGCAAAATGAAGAAACTTTGCATACGTTGCCGAATAGCAAATGTTGAATACACCATCACAGCCTCTTATATAGCAGGTGATATGAACATTATGATAATGAATCCACATTTATATAATGACGTGCATATTTACGAGTTTCAGTTCAGATGCGGATTATTTACAGCATGATCAAAGAACTTGTAGAACATAAACAGCGGTCCGCGCATGACGACTGCGCCCACTACTAGGTATTGTGGTATCATTCTACGCTTAAGGGATCTAAAATGAGCGTTTATTGCGTTTCGACAGTATTTTTTGAGGGACATGAGAGCACCTCAGACCTATCGAATTGCATTCTGAATACGAAGCATGTCTTTCTGATATCAAATAATTTTCATTTTTGAAAATCACAATATAATACAAATTTTATGACAAATTATAAAAATTTGATATTTTTCAAATTTTGATATATAACAGTCCTCGAAGTAAATTATATAAATCTAATGACATATTCTTAAAGTGTATGTAGCAGGGAGGAAAAGCCGACGGTCAATTGAAAATTTTGACCTTTCATATTGAAGATATGGATTTTTTCCCAAAAAGACCTAATTTTTTTTTTGTGTTTTGGGAAAAAAATCCATATCTTCAATACGAAAGGTCCAAATTTTCAATTGATCGTCGGCTTTCATCCCACCTACATACACTTTAAGTATAAATCATCAGATTTATAAAGTTTATTTCAAGTACTGTTAAATATCAAAAATATCAATTTTAATGATTTGCCATAAAATGTGTATTAAATTGCGAATTTCAAAAATCAAAATTATTTGATATCAGAATGACATTCTTCGTATTCAGAATGCAATTCGATATGTCTGATGTGCTCTAATGCCCCACAATAAATACTGTCCAAACGTTCATACCCCAACCCTTAACTTAAACTCGCTAATATAGTACGAGATGCTACGGCTGCAGATATGCCAGATAGGTTCCGCTTCCCATAATCCTTTTTTTTTTTTTCATTTCAATTTTCTGTACTGATTTGCTATCTACAACATGGGTCGATAGTGACGACCTCAATGAACAGAGCACATCCAGATCTTGCGAAATATGCCTATTTCATATAGACCCATGTTTAGCCAGTCTATTTCTCAAAATGAAAACAAAGGGAACCTGTACAAAGTAATGGAAGTGCCATTTGATAAAAGGGGTGTATCAAATTGCAAAGGGTTCTGGGAAGGGTACGATATCTTCTCTGGCAGCTATCTAGTCGAATTTTGTTTCTGAAAAAATGCCGATTTTAGCAATTCTATTATTAATTAAGAAGATCGGATTATTGGACTTAGATGCGCTCAACATGACAATGATTAAATTAATTATTGTAGTATTACTGAAGCATACCTTTATTTATTCAGTAATGTGTTCCAATATAATCATAATTCTAAGGGCAGTTTGTATTTACTGATTTAGTATTGTCGGCATGGGATTACCGGTACTTACTTTACACTGACGTGTCACTTAATGGACCAGTGGAGATATCGGTACCAGACAGAACCTTGCTGTCTTTTTTGAAAGGTCTCTACATAATTTGACTAGCCATTCCAATATGACAGCTTAAGGGATCCAAAATGAGCGTTTATTGCGTTTCGACAGTATTTTTTGTCGGACATGAGAGCACCTCAGACCTATCGAATTGCATTCTGAATACGAAGCATGTCTTTCTGATATCAAATAATTGTCATTTTTTAAAATCACAATATAATACAAATTTTATGACAAATTATAAAAATGTGATATTTTTCAAATTTTTGATATATAACAGTCCTCGAAGTAAATTCTATAAATCTAAAGATATATTCTTAAAGTGTATGTAGCAGGGAGGAAAAGCCGACGGTCAATTGAAAATTTTGATCTTTCATATTGAAGATATGGATTTTTTTCCCAAAAAGACCTAAGTTTTTTGGTGTTTTGGGAAAAAAAAATCCATATCTTCAATACGAAAGGTCAAAATTTTCAATTGATCGTCGGCTTTTCATCCCACCTACATACACTTTAAGTATCAATCATCAGATTTATAAAGTTTACTTCAAGTACTGTTAAATATCAAAAATATCAATTTTTAATGATTTGCCATAAAATTTGTATCAAATTGCGAATTTCAAAAATCAAAATTATTTGATATCAGAATGACATTCTTCGTATTCAGAATGCAATTCGATATGTCTGATGTGCTCTAATGTCCCAAAATAAATACTGTCCAAACGTTCATACCCCAGCCCTTAATGATAACAATTGAAATTACATATTTTAAATAAAACCCTCATTTAATTGATGCATTTTCAACATATTTCGGGAGAGCATTCATTTATTATTTATTACATTTTTCATTACATCATAGTACCCAGGGTAGTTCGATCAGCAAAAATGCTGATCTAACACGGGCCCTTCATCGACATCATACAACAATTGCACAGAAATATTTAAAATTACGCATAAAAGAGCAACACAAATCAAATCAAACCAATATGACCAAATATAGCACCAACGAGAGTAACAACTTTACCAAAAAACAAAACTACATTGAACATCTGTATAAGAGAAATACACTGTTACATACGTATGAAACAACTAATAAATCATCAGATTATAACTTTATACATATATTCTTATACATATTCCTGCCCAAGATCGCAATAGTTGGAGAAAGGTTGTAGTCGCCTGCTCCGCAGCCGACTGGTGATGATGATGATGACATATTCTTCAAACATTTATAATTGTAAATTTGAGGCGTTCTTTATTATCAAAATCTATTTTATTCCATACCTCAACACCACTGTAGGAGAAAGAAATTTAAAATGTTATGTATCATTACCATTAGAGCAAGGTGGCAGCGCTAGCAGACCAGCTGCCGTTTTTTCAGATTCACATATTTACACTTAGACGACATCGTCTGGCTAATAATTACTTGTTGACAGTTTCGCCAGAAATAATAATAATAATAATAATAACGAACATTTATATAGCGCAATATATCTGCGATCCCAGAGCGCTTTACAATACAAAAAAATAAAACAAAAACTAATATCTACACCCTAAAATACCTTAAATCTACACAACAATATAAAGCAAAACATGAGTAAAATAGGTGGAATCGAGGCAATTTACATGCAACACCTATATCTACACTCTAAAAATACCTTAAATCTACACAACAATATAATGCAAAACATGAGTAAAATAGGTGGAACGCGGCAAATTACATACAACACCTATATAATATCTACACCGTAAAAATACCTTAAATCTACACAACAATATAATGCAAAACATGAGTAAAATAGGTGGAATCGAGGCAACTTACATGCAGCACCTATAATACGACATATTCAGGATATAAAAGCATCAACAGGAAACTGTCATAAGCAACAAGAACAAAAATAATCACCAGTTAAAGAGTTCTGTTTTGAGAAGGCTCTTGAAAGTGTTCACGGACGGAGCCTGCCGAATGTTAACAGGCAGTTGGTTCCAGAGCGTTGGCGCTGCGGTTTCAAATGCTCTGTCGCCGTGAAAGCGCGTGGAGGACATCCGTGGGATTTTGAGCAAGTTTTGAGAAGAGGAGCGAAGATTCCGCGAGGGGTTGTAAGGTTCAATGAGATTTGCAATATAGTCCGATGCTAAGCCATGTTGAGCTTTGAAGGTGATAAGCATGAGTTTGTAGATTATCCGAGATCTGATTGGAAGCCAGTGAAGACTGTTGAGGATTGGAGTGATGTGGTCTTTCCGAGAAGCGAGAGAAACTAACCTAGCAGCTGTGTTTTGGACACGTTGCAGATTGTCGATATCAGATTTTGGCAGTCCATATAAAAGGCAATTGCAAGAGTCTAGCATGTAATGAAGGCATGGACAAGCTGAGCGGTTGTGTCATTGTCAATAAACTTGCGAATCTGACCGATCTTGCGGATTGCTGTCATGGCCGAGCGACAAGTTTTCTTGATTTGACTAGTCATGCACAGATGCGAATCCATCACAGCGCCTAGGTTTCGAACTTCTTCTGAGGGCTCAACAACTGTATCTCCGATAGTTAAGGATGCAGGCGGTGACTTATGCACGAACTTAGATGACATATGGAGGAGCTCCGTTTTTGAATCATTCAACATGAGTTTGTTTCTTGTTGCCCAGATTTTCACGTCAGCGATGCACTTTTGGAGTTGCTGGACACTCCTTTCGCGGTCTTCTGGCTTAAATGTCAGATATAACTGAGCGTCGTCGGCGTATACCATGCAGTTGACATCGTGAGCAGCAATGACATCCTGAATAGGAGCACTTAAACATGGAAAAACACAGAGGACCAATAACTGATCCTTGGGCAATGCCCCATGGAAGATCACACGAGTCTGACAGAGCATCATTAACTGCCACGGCCTGCGTGCGTCCTGTGACATATGATGAGAACCAGGATAAAGCAGAGTCTTTGATGCCATAACGATTTGATAAGCGATGTAGAAGTGTTTGGTGGTCGATGGTGTCAAAGGCGGAAGAATAGTCCAGCAGGACAAGTAGAGCTTCCTGGTGATGATCGACTGCAGCAAGAAGATCATTCTGAACTTTCAGAAGAGCCGTTTCCGTACTGTAGTGCGCTATGTAGGCTGACTGGACCCTACCGTTTAGGTGATGATTGTCAAGGTAGGCTTGAATTTGCTTGACTGCCACTCTCTCAATTACTTTAGAGAGATACTTAAGATTGGAGATGGGTCTGTAATGAGCAAGATCATCAGGAGATAAGCTAGGTTTCTTCAAGAGAGGTAATACACGCGCGTGTTTAAGCGTGGAAGGAACGTAACCAGACGCTAGACTAGCATTCACAATTTTGGTGATGACAGGCAGAATTTCCGTTATCAATTCTTTGAAAACAGATGATGGAAGCGGATCTAATTTGCATGATGTTACTGGAGCAGATCTGATTATTTCCAGTACGTTCTCTTCTGAAACCACGTCAAAAGAATGGAAAGAGCTCGAACGCGACTCGCAGATATCAACTGAGAGATCTTCATAGATTGTATTGTCAAGATTGTCTCTAAGCGTCCTGATTTTTGAAGTAAAGAAGTGTGAGAAACGATTGGCAAGATCTTTTGACGAGTCGTGTGCAGGAAGAGTTGGCTGAGCTTGGATGGGCGTGGAGAGTTTGTCTATGACACGGAAGAGTGTTCTTTGATCGCAGTCAGATATTTGGCGACGATGGTAGTCAGTCTTGGCTTTGTTCAGCAAGCGATTGTACTCAATACATTGTTGCTTGTAGAGGTCTTTATGTACTACAAGGCCAGTCTTGTTCATCTGACGTTCGTATTTTCGTCGCTCTTGTTTTGCGATACGCAAGCTTTCGGAGTACCACGGAGCGTGTGGACGTAAGGTTATACTACGCTCAACCTCAGGTGCATGAATCAAGAATCCGACTGAGTTCAGAGTCATACATTTCAACAAGAGAATCCAAGTCAGAAGATTGATCAGAATACAGCCGAGAGTTTTTCACATCACTACGCATACTGACATAGTCGATTTCTCTCAGATTCCTGGTGCGTATAGTTTTCCTGGTCCCTGATGGTCTGGTGATATTAACCAGGCACTTGACCGCGAAATGGTCAGAAGGCAATTCGGGATGGATTGAAATCGAGGAAACAAGATCGTCACATTCCCTACTGATGATAAGGTCGAGCATGTGACCATCGCGAATTGATGTTGTTATTGATCCATCTGCTTGGAGCGGGAATCCCGGCCGGATGTTATTGTTTTACCGGAAGTACTCCTGTCTCCAACGTTGGTCTTGAGCAGAGGATCAAAGGTGTGGCTCAGAAAGAATGTCCCCTCGTCTCTGTTCATGGTGTTGTCTCCTCTCTTGCGAATCCATACTGATTCCTTGACCCATCGTGCCCTGCGGTTTTCTTCCCTATCAAGGATTGATGAGCTGTCCCAGTCTATTAAATGGTTATGCCTTGACACATGATCTGTGATGGCCGATTTGTTAATTTCGGCGAGCGATTCCTTTCTCTTGGATCGTGTGTATTTAAGTTGGCTAGCTTTCTCCGCTTCCCTTTTGTGTTCATTCATGTCTTTTTGTCTCACCAATGTACGATTGGGGGTCTTTGCATGGTATTTCATATACACAGTTCGCTGTTTTTTCTTTGTCTTGTTTGTCCTTTGGATGAACGAGCACATTTCTGATGGTGGTATGGGGTTTCATGGCCGTAGAGACGTTGTGTTTTCTCATAATACGACTAATCTTTTCAGAGACTCCCGCCACATAAGGAATTACAATGCTACCTTTGCCCTGTCCGTGTTAGATTTGTCTTTCTTGTTTGGTTTGTTTTTGACCTTGTTGGCTCTTTGTGATTTTACTTTGTCTATGGTCCAGTTAGGGTAACCGCACCCTGCTAGCGCTTTTCTGATATGATTTTCTTCCGCGATCTTATCGTCTTCCTCTTATTATTTTCTCACCTCTATCAAGCAGCGTGCGTATAACACCTAATTTTTGATGCAAGGGGTGGTGCGAAGAGTATGACAGATATTGATCCGTGTGGGTCTTTTTTCTATACACAAGTAATTTCACGGTATTGTCCGGCTTTCTGACGATCATGGTGTCCAGGAACGGGATTTTCCCCTCCTGTTCTTCCTCATATGTAAATCTTATGCTCTCCGTGGGATCAACTTGGTTTAAATGTTCGGTAAGTCTTTCCATAGCTTCGTCCTTCACGATTTCAAGAATGTCGTCGACATATCTCTTCCACATGCGCGGCCTACAATCTAAAGGGGCAGTATGGATGGCTTGATTTTCCAGCCACTCCATAAACATGTTAACCGCGATCGGGCTTACTGGCGATCCCATTGCTACAACGAATTTCTGCTTATAAATGACACCCCTAAACTGAAAGTACGTAGTTGTAAGAACAAATCTTATTAAGCCCATGATGTCATCAACTTCAAGTAATGTTCTATTCTTAAGGTCTGTGTCGCGAGCAAGGTAATCTCTAATTATCTCAAGCGTTTTGGAGACCGGGGTATTTGTAAACAAAGAAACTACGTCGTGTGACACAAAAATCTCCCCTTCTTCAAGAATTACTTCACCTAAATCTTGAGCCAAATGATGGGAGTTATTGACATGATGGATAGATGTGCCAACAATTGGAGCAAGAATATATGCTAACGATCGAGAGATATTATAGCCGATGCTGCCGGTGTAATCAACAATTGGTCTGAGAGGATTGTCCGGTTTATAAATCTTGGGGGTGGCATATAAACGGAGGGTTACTTCACCCGATGGTCTATAAGCTCAAATTGGCTTTGCGTAATTTTTGCATCATCACGTAATTTGTTCAGGATTGTCGCAAGTTCTTTCTTATACTTGGCAGTAGGATCAGTGGTGAGCTTTTCATACGTTTTCTCATCAGAAAGTAAAACATTGATTTTATCATCATAATCTGTGCTATCCATGACCACTGTGGCCTTGCCCTTATCTGCGGGCAATATAGTGATTGCATTGTTCTTTTTAAGATCTTTTAAGGCTCTTTGCTCATCTTTTGAGATGTTAGATTTGGGTGGTTTTGACCCCTTTATCGCGCCGGTAATTTCCGCACGTAACACCGTGGCTTCCGAATTCGGCAGCTTTTGACAAGCTTGTTCAGTGGCAACAATGAAATCAACAATCGGAAGTTCTGTCGGGGTAATGGCAAAATTGAGGCCTTTCGCAAGCAACGAGGTATCAGGTTTTGTAAGGGTATGCTTAGATATATTAACTACCCACCTCTTTAGCTGCGTGCCGCTAAGATCTATGTCCGGTTCATTTTTGGGTTTCTGTTTCTCTCGGAGTTCATCAAGTTTCTTAACAGGTCGATCTTTGACAGCTTTGAACTCGGATTGTTTACAATTGTCAATATGGGATGCAAGATGGCGCTGTTCATCCTCATTAAATTTATTGTTGAGCTGTACCGAGAGCTCCGATTTTTCCTGATTAAGATTGTCAAGTTTGTTATTAATATTTCTAATCCGTTCACGTAGAAGGTCTTTCTGAGCTCTGTTTATTATATCACGGGCCCTGGCGGTCTTAATCGGGCATTTAATGCGGAGACTGTTTGGGGTTAAGTTCAATTCTTTACATCGGAGCGAGCAAATAAGATGGTTGCGATGTCGAGCAATTTTTCTCTCATTTCTTTCAAAGTCACGTACTTGAATTACCTTGTTCTGTCCGTAATTACTTCTCACATGACTGAAGAGGTTCATCAGGTCTGTTGATTAAACAGCTAATTAAAGTTCTTTGCCAAGACCAAAGGAAAAACTTACGTTTTTCTGCTGACAGTTTCGCCAGAAACCTTCTGGCTTTCTCAAAGCCAAAATGTACTTGGTACAGCAGAGATACTAAAATAAATATCCGGGATCGATACACGTGAATTTGCTATGCACGAGTTTGATATGAGAAAAAAATCTTTGGATACCGGTGTAGAAAATGATGCATCATGCAGGTATTGTATAACTACATGTGTGCACACAACACAGGGGCACTCACAATAGGCAATTGAACCCTACTGGTAGCGCTGTGTTGTAGCTATACGGGTTGAACTAGTTAGTATCATATATCAAAAAGTATAAAAGCTATGATTTTAGTACTTTCTATATGTTTCATTACTTATTCTTTTCCAAATATCTGAATCTTCAACCCGGTACAAGCTTTAACAACGGGGGAACATACATTTTTATTAAAAAGAAATCCTACCATCTATCCAAACTCGCCGTGTTATTCCAATGCACATTTTACTTCACCGGGCAGCCATTTTTTGATCTTATTTTGAAGATTGGTGTCATAAAACCGTACAAATTTAGTACTTTCTTTCAATCAATTATGGCTTATTCTCTACATGTCAATCTTTAAATAATTGGCATAGTCCTTATAATAACGGTCGTCCGCCTTGATGAGTAAATGATAGCAAACAGCTGCAAACCAGTGAAAATATCCCAAAACTCGGTCAGTGGAGATACGCTCGTACATGTCAATAGCGTATGACGAAAATCCAATTTTGCCGGCCCTTCCTCAACGGCCCGAAAAGGTTGCCCCAATTTTTTTACGGTCGTTTGAAAAAGTGAAGAGCAAAAAAAAAAACCGCAACAAATTTTCATATATAGTAATTTTTCACATTTTCCGCCCTTTTTCTTTACTAATTCTTTTTGCCGCCCCTTCTTCTTCTGCCGCCCCTCTTTTTGCCGCCCCTTCTTCTTACCGCCGCCCCTTCGATTTTGCCGCCCCCTGCTTTGACCCCGGGGGGCTGGCGCCCCGAAAGCCCCCCAAAAAAAATACGCGCATGACATACATCATCATGGTGGGTTTAAATGTCATTATAATGACACGCTAAAACAGCAATTTACAATTATAGTAGATCCATTTTCTATCTATTGATCACAGGGAATCCTTCGTGGAGCTGTTTCAACATATTTATTATCACACTCGCGTGAAAATTCAACAGCAGCTAGAACGGCGATGTCGACTCTTGACTTTGACTGCCAAGAGTAACCGCTGGCGGCGCATCGTATTGTGAAGCGCGAGAATTGTACATATTTGTAAGGACCATATTTGGAATCAGAAAGAAAAATGTATTACAATGAGTACAAACAAACATTGGTTCTTGAGATAGTTCTTGATATTTTGAGAAAGTATCTTAAACCTAGGCTTTTTTTAATACATATATTGAAGCCTATGCCCACTATGTGCAGCACGAAGCATTATAGACTATTCATAACCTCATTAATATACGCAGTAAGTGCGATCCAATTACATTAAGTTATTTGTGAAAACGCGAACGCAAATCGAGGTCATTAATATCTCACAATTGACCGCAAAATGCGTAATTGTTCTAATGTCGCACACAATTGACCGGCGTTTGCGTGTTGTTGTGCGTCGAACAAACTGCGCGCGCGCTGGCTACCGCATTTGGATTGCGCTGTACCATATTTGCACAGATTGTGATACGCACTTTTGTTATTGGTCATCCTGTTTTAGCCTGATCGATTTTTGGAAAGGGAAGATGTAAAAATCATCTATTTTTATAAACTTTTGAGCAATATTTTGTGTTATTTTGTAAGGTGAAGAGATTAAAGTGACGGTTATGAATGAGGTTAATAACTTTGCATCGGTAATATGTAGGCCTGGCATTTTCGGGTAATTTTGTACCCGGGTACCCGCCGCAATTTTCGGGCGGGTAACCGGGTACCTGAAATTGCATTAAAAAAAAAATTTTTTTTTTTTTTAAGTTTTTTATTTTTCGGTTTTGTAGTGTCTCTGGACCTAGACCTAAATGCCAGGATCATTCATGGTTGACCTAAAAAAAAAAAAAACAATTTCAAGATATTTTGTTATTTTTTATATGAAAATTGATAATTTGTATTTCCTACCCGTTTACCCGACCGAAAATGCCAGCCTTAGTAATATGTCGGGCATTGTGAAAAATCTAAACATTTTGCTTTGGACCTCGGAATATATATATATATATTCCTCGGTTCCAAAGGCAAAATGTTTAGATTTTTACAATGCCCTCCAAATAACCGATGCGCAGTTATTAACCTCTAATTGATGGTATAGTAAACAGCTGTAATTAAGTATTAATCAATGTATATACAATTATACGATTCGATTTTAATGTACGGTGCATGTACGATATCATGTATGATTATAGAAAACAAAGTACTCATCATTTTTATAAGAAAACGGAGCATAATTATGCAAGTGTTGATTACTAAGCAGTCACCCAGGACATCAAAACATCTTTTAAGGCGTGTCTGAGCATAGACCGTGAACGATAATATTTGCACTCAAATTTGGGACAAATAAAGCTGATACACATGTGGAATGGCATGGGTTCTATAAGGGATGAAATAAAAACACAACGGCGGTTGACCGCCGGTTCCTTCACTCATTACATAGTCCTTCGAGAAAGACCTCGGCTAGGGGGGGGGGGGCCCGGCGAAGCCGAATAACTAGGCCGAAGGCCGAGTGCTCGGCGAAGCCGAGCATCGCCTCGCTATTAATAGATTTTAACCTAAGCCGATAGTCATTCTTGAAGGACTAGGCCTACTCATTACATAGCCCCAGCAAGAGCGACTTTGGGCAAAAACATGGATTTTGCTGATATCAAAGTCCCTGGATCAAAGTCTTATTCTGTCAATGTACGATATCATACACATGATAACCCTTGGTTTTTACTGCATGATGAGGATCTATCTGCTTCTGATTCCAGAAAAATGCAGCACTATAATTTGTTAATAAATTAAAAATATTATACTGTCTTGTCATGTAAAAATATATAGCTCAATCCTAATCAGTTAGTTGGAACTATAAACTGGCAATAAAATTAGGCTTTTATTGCCAATAACTTAATGATTTGTATTGGTCTGTTTGATTCGACAAAAGAAAATGATATTTTGATAATCCTTCAAAATGAGTGCTCTATTTTTCGGGAATACTTTTCACATCGCGTAATGGTGTAATCACAGGTGATCTAAATTGCTACAATCATTAAATGATTAGCCCTTGTTTAATGCTGATAATAGCTCTTAATTGCTGATAAGCATAACTGATATTGGAACTACATACGCTGGTAGTTCCGTTCAAGGGAGGTGTGTGTAGAGGTTGATTCAATGCCTTCCCGACATGCAATGCATCATTGTTCGATGTGATAAAGGAGTAAATGATAAATGGTCGTACAGAGGATACTTTCATCTTCTCTCTCTCTCATCTGCCATGTCTGAATTAATGATTAAAGCATGTTTTGATATAGTGGGATCAAAAAAACTTCATTGTGTTTTCAAGGAAATCCGAACTCCTCTGTAGGGAGTGTGCATCTATTTTGTGGAATAGCCCAATCAACCCTTGGACACAGCACTTAGACTCTGTTGGATATGACTGCCCCCAACATTTTTTTCAACAATTTTTTGACCAAAACTCATTTTTGACCAAAATAAAATCACATTTTTGACTAAAAATAACATTTTTGACTAAAAATAACATTTTTGACTAAAATCACCTTTTTGACTAAAAATCACATTTTTGACCAAAAATCACATTTTTGACCAAAACCAGATTTTTGACCAAAATCACATTTCTTTTCACCCAATACAAAATTTATGGGTCTCGCTATGAGTTTTAAAATATTGGACAAGACGTTTAGAACTCATAGCTCAACCAATAAAATTTGTGTATTGGGTTCAAACCATCAAATTTTATATCAAAGTTGTGTCACTTCTACGGCGTATATTTAAGAAATAAAGGGTAATGCATTATCCTTTACACCCAAATAATGTGTCCGAGGCAGTAAAAACGTAAATAATGGGTGAGGCGCAGCCGAACCCATTATTTAAACGTTTTACTGCCGAGGATACATTATTTGCGTGTAAAGGATAATGCTGCACCCTTTATTTCTATTCTATTACCAGAAAATAGTGCAATTTAAAGAGAAAATTTCATTTTTTGGCACAAATATTTTAAGTTGTTTACTTCAAGGTGGAGCGCGTACGCGTAAGTGACAGCGAGTAGCGCGGAAATATTGCACGCGTAACCAAGCGTATATGCTGTGCGTAGAATGTGTTACGGCGCTTGACCCATTATTGCAGAATAATGGGCTCTCACGTGACGCGTTTCAACAAATCACAGTGCGCGATTTTGAATAATGGGTCGTGGAGGTAATAGAATAATGTATACGAGCTATTAATAGAACTGGGACTTGCTAGTTTTACTAGTTTGGTTTAAATGAAAGAAGCAAGAGATGTTTGTGGCATAGGCCTATTTTATGGAACGGTTGTGTAGTTTAACGTCATTACTGCTTTGTGCCTTCAAAGAAAGGTACCCGTGCACCAGTCAATTTGCAAAACCAATAATCTGCTATTAATCCATCAAGAACGAAGGCGATTTGAGTTCGCCAAAGTGTGCCTCTTTCCGCAAAACGTAATATATAAATATTGAAGCCCGAATTAAAAGGACTAATTTGTGTCTGACGTCAGAGCAGAGGCGCGGCGTGATTGGTTGCTGACCTGCGCAGTACGGCATTTTTGGTCTGGTTGACAGGACGTCATACGCAAACTAGTCTTTCAAATTCGGTCTTCAATTAAAGTAATTGTTCCACTTACATTTACAAAAATATTTCTGTAAATGTAAGCGGAACAAAGTGGATGAATGTCTGTTCCTGATAAAAAAGTAAATGAATTGTGAAAGTAGCACCGTTTTGGAAATTGTCATCTGTGTAAGAATTTTATACGCAAAGGATTTATGCAAGGCTACAGTGATCTTCAGTTTGAATAATATATACTTCAGAGAAACTGATTAGCAACGATAACAAGACTTTTGGATATTTATCATTATAAAGATTGTCATACGTTGTAACATTGGTAACACGTCAGGTAGTCATTTCAAACTTGATGTGGTTGATGGCAGCAACAACTTGCAATGCATGTCGGGATTGGATTGATTCAACCTCTGAAGCGTGTATATTGTTTTATTGCAGACAAACCTATGGACTAGTCCAACCTTGACGCTAGGATGATAACCGTCCACATGGACATAAAACTTTAAACACTTCCATTTAAAACAAATAAAATAAAAAACCTAATATTGTATCCAACCCATAGGACTACTTTGGACTTTGAACTTGCATTTGTTGTGGCCCTTACTATTTTATGATATCCTTCATTATATCGAGACAAAATAGCCGGTCTTCGTCTTGTTAAATAACCATTTTCTTATTGCAAAGTCACTGTGTGGATTTTCTGACACATAAAATGGAGAATAAGGGGTAAGTTGAAATAAGATTTTAAACTTTTTTTTAAACGGTAAATGTTGTAAAACACTTAATATAATAAAGGAATAATTGGGCATGGGCAAATATTATTTTGTAAGCTTTAATCAAGTTAATTAGGCCTATGTTATTTAAAAGGTTGAAACACTTTGAAATCATCGTTTTGGGTAAAAAAAAAAGTTACGATAATATATAAATGTCGGGTTATATAAATGTCATGAAAACGTTTTGAAAACGTTTAATATGAAAAAAATACTATAACAACATTCTTAGAATATCAACATGTTATTTTATAAAATATTTTTGGTAAATACTTTTGCAGAATACTACGGTCAACTCTTAAAAACACATGGTAGAATGTTTTGCATCAAATTTTCAAAAATGTTTTTGGAACGTCAACGTCATTAAGGGTAAACGAAGCAGCAAAAAAAATCGATTTTCATTATCTAAATTAATAATACACTTTGATGTTTTGCTAAAGTTCATTCTATAAATCATATACTTTAAAAACTTGCTTGATTTATTTTTGTTAATCAGTTATGTACGTTTTACAAAAGTGTTGTTGTTTCCGCCCTCTTTATAACATAACCCAAGTATCTGTGATATTTGACTTCTTCTATATACAAGCTCGCTCAAGAAAGAAAGAAAGCAGTGCATTAATGAACTATGGATTTTGACTGTAATGTTTAGACAAAATTTCAGAAGAACTTCTAAATATGTTTGCAAAAATTGTGTTGATTATCCAAACTTCTAAATGTCTTTTCAGGGTCATTTAACATCTTTCAAAAAAATAAATACTTAATTTAAGATAAAAAAAAAAAGAAAGAAAGAAATACCATGACGTGTCAAGTAACCGCTAATGTGCCATTACTTCGTGTTCTCATCTATCGTAACCATGGTAACCTTGACACCAATAATTCTTTACAGATTTGAAGATGATACGTCATCCCACTCTCAATACACAGAAGGGAACAAAGAAAGGTAAAACCAATATAATATTGTTTCTTCCAAATATCTAATTAGAAGACAAAGACGAAGGCTACCTCTTGGATATTGCACGAATTAAAGCCTTTTACTGATAGGTCATGCGAAGGACAGTTATCATCTCAAGACTAAACAATTCCCAAGTTGATCGATCTTTCCCATGATTGCACGTCATGCTCTCTACCCACACTCTAGAAAAAACATATTCATACTTATATGTTTAACATTAACAAATTGTTGAAGTTATTTTTGGGAAGCGTTAGTGTTGTAATGTACACTGCGTACAAAAAGTATCCGGACTCTTAATAAAGTAACATAGATAAAAAAAAAAAATTGCAAAATAAAGTTATCAATGGACAATATTTTTCTGCATATTTTGATACATCACTCGGCACGATGCAACTCTATTTCCCCAACTTATAGCAATTTAAATAAAAAAGAGCTTTTCAAAAGTAACAACATTTACATTGACTTTTTCCCTCGAAGCACGAAGATTATGAACACAGTGGAGTGAGCGTTCATCTGTTACGCTGTAATCGGGGCTGTAATGAGCCCGTACCAAAAACCACCGGAAATCGCCAAGAAATATCATGTCGATTTTGTATTTCAAATGCTTGTAGCGTGGGGGGAATAAAGTCGTATCGTGACTAATGTGGTATCAAAAGCTCCATCTATTGTCCTTTTTATTTTGTAATTTAATTTTAGTGAAAAAAAGTGTGTCGATAACTTTTGTGCGTAGTATAATGCATTAGGTTTGTTTGTCATTGTGATTTTTACGATTGTCAAACTTCCTTCTTTCAAAAGACTCGAATCCCCACATGACGAAGTTCACCCTACATACGTCTACGAAGATGGACAAGGAGACGAAGGACTGGAGACGTAAGTTTCTTTTCTTCATGTATAAAGTGTATAATCAGATTGATAGCCGCGTCCCCCATTAAAATGCCGAGCCGGTATCAAGTGAACAAAAAAGCTGATGTTTTTCTCATAAACCCAGTGGAAGTCAGGCCTGGAATTTGTTTCGTTTTATGAGCAAAAACATGGTAATTTGGTGTTAATACCCGAAACTTAACTTTACTTAATAACTCAATAGATTTATAACACGCGCATTTCCATCAAAACAAGTTGTTCAAAGCGCAAAAATCGTGGTTTGGGTCAAGATACACACCGTTGCTTGTATAATCCAAGTCGCTGGAGCGAAGAACTTGGAATAAAAAGGAGCGATGGGCATCAATATGAAAGTTAACAAATTAAAATTAAAATTTCTATTTTATAGATAATTAAATAGAAATATTGCGATTTCCAAACGCCGTGATCGTAATAATATCAAAATAAATCTCCTGTACGAGGTACATTATTCAGCAAGTAATGGAGATTCTGCACGTACGAATGAACGCGCAGACAACGTAGAAAGTGCTCACAATCTGTCTGTTTTACAGTTATATAAAAGATATTCAAGGATATTGAACATACGAAGGGAAGCCTAACCATTAATAGGGGATTAACAACGGGAGTGCGCAGTTCAAAGAACTATATTCTTGTAATTTCGTATTTAAATCAGGCATTCGTTTTCCGCAGTACACCTTTGTTTCATGACCATAGGTATAGGACATTTGTTGTTTGTCTAGAGTCCCCTCTTCGAAAGTATTTAATTTAATTATATTCGTACTTGCTTAAGTACCATTCCATGCGAATTTTGTTACACAGTTGTGTGGGGTTCTCTTTGAGCTTTCAAGTGCCTAAAATAGCCAATAAAGGGCTACATGTAGCACCATTTCCAGCATCCTCTAATCATAATCTCCATAGAATTTACATGTAAAATGAAATGGTTCAAGTTACAAAGGACCCATTCATGTAAGTAATAAAATTTGCACAAAATTATAATTGAGCAAGTACATAATGCAATGCACTATTTTTTTTGAGGGGCTGTAAAAATAATTTTGTAGGCTTCAGTTGAAGTATTATATGGCCAGTGGGCTATTCTGGTTGAAATCCATGCACCCGTATGGAAGAAATGATCTTAATCTCCCACAAAGGGGTATTATTACAAATGGAGTTACTCATTTCGGTGATCCCATTTGAAATTCACATTCTCCTGTTTTGAAGATTAAGGTCATGTCTACCATATGATCTATATGGATTAAAAGAATATCTCATGCAGAATATTTATCCATAATCTCTTAAAGCCATAATGTAACATTTGTTGAGGAGGACGCCCTCAGTATTTTTCAAGATTCTGTTTTTTTACACGATTGTAGTTTGCTTTATTTAAAAAAAACCCAGTGATTTATAGTGCGCTACGCACAGATACAACACCTACACGTTGATCCACAAGCCTCAGCACAGTTTACAGGTTGTTGCTGACCACTACGGCCCCGCATCATTCCATAAACCATTTAACAACAAATCTGGGACTTTGCTGCCACAAAAGCGCACACCCTAGCAGTACGTTCCATGTCCAGGGGAATTTCAAGCTAACTCAATTTTCCACAAGTACATACTAGGCACCGCCAGGGTTCGAACCCGCAACCTCTTGCACCATAGTCGAACGATTGAGCTAACTCTAACGCCTTAACGATTAAACTAACATACCCTGCAAATATAAAGACTAGGTGCTGTAGTTTTGTCAAAATCTGAGATTTTAAATAAAGCGCAGGAACTGTCGTGAAATTACAAGTCAACCAATGTTCATAACATAGTACGTACATGGCGTGTGGGATGGTCATACACACATCAAAGGACCGTGCTGTAGTTCGTAGTAAATTCCAATTTTCTTTTCTTTACATATGTTGTTCAGCTCAAAATTAAAAGGAGACATATCTGACAGTAAAAGCTAACATTTAACATTGTTTAATGGAAAAGAAATACTAATCTACTTTTATGGAATGTTACAATATACGGCTTTAATGAAATACATCGCAACGTTTGTAGAATCTTCATTTTAATTGTATTTTTGGAGGAATTGCTGAATAAATAAATCAAATACGTAACGTAAATTGCATGAATTTATACACATGACAGTTATGCTGATCCAGAACGTGCATCTCTGAGTGGAAGTAGTAAACATTCACAGGAGTCTACGAAGTAAGTTGTGATCACTGGCTGCTCTTAAAGCTAATTAGTTGAATTGCTGGCTATTTGTGATTGCTCACGTTTGACGTGCAATAAGAAAAACAATGCTTTCAAAGTGCTTTGCATAATGCTCTGTGTGCTAGCTATAGGAATGGGCATAAAAATCCCACGTTTTGAGATATTTTCTCAATATCAAGAGCTATCACAAGAACCACTGGACCAATACTACGCTTGATTGTACTCATATTGATGCATTTTGCATGCTGATTCCAAATATGGACATGAAAAGAATGGTTGATTATTTTAAAGAAAGTCATCTGCAGTCGACACCTACGTGAAGAGGGTTAAAATAAGTTCATTAAAGTTCATTATACATCCTCTATAATTCCTAGAAAAAATAGGAAACACTTAATTTCAAACCCGTTTATTTTCATTTAAAAGACAAAATTAATGTTAAAAAATTGTCAATATTTTTTACATTTTTATTTTGAGCTACTTTAACCAGCCGAATCACATGAATGTTATCATAAGATGTTCAAATCTTGTTGGACCAAAGTCATGATAGTATAAAAATTCCCTTTAAAAGGGAAGGCCAGCCTCAATGCAGAAGAGGTCTTGTAAATAGTTTGGGTCACCGTGAAAGGCATTTTTAGGATCACGCTTACATCCATGTTACATGACAGTTCACCAAACCATCAATGGTGAGAACATGCACACTGAAACAGCAAAAAACATTAACTCCTATAACTCCTGTCAACTCTTTAATTCATTACTCCAAATTGTTCTGTATTTTTGTCTTTACTGCTTTTTACCCATGCTTATTATTAAAATCAAGAAATACACTGCAGTTGTTAGTTAATTCGCTATGTTAACTCAACTTACATGCACATTTTATTTTAAAATAATTTTATATTATTTCGCAATGTATAGTTTACTATAAAGTAGATAGTGGCAAGCACACGATAAAGGACTGGTCATTCACTACAATCTTCACTTTTAAACTGTATTTTTTGAATGTGTTGATTGTTAGTCCGAAACTCCTGCAAAGCTATGGACATTGCATCTAACCTACTCCATTCTGTAATAGTCTGCATTGTGTGTTTTCTCAGTCTTCAATCATTTTGTTGAATGTCATTTTATGAATCAAATAAAAAAGATAGAAATTGGCCTCACTTTAGTTATGTGTCATTTTACAGTATTTATAATTTATAAAGTAAGACAATAATTTATTTATTTTCTATAAGTGCATGTCAAAATATGGGATATACTGTTCAATATTATAGCTAGCCCTAAAAACTTTATTTTCAATCAGATTTTTCCCGTTGAAAAGACAAAACTGATGTTAAAGATAGCAATAATATCATCAATAACATTTTGAGTCAATTTTATCCATAAAACGATACAGGATAGGATAGATAATTACTTTGTCTTCAATATGGTCCATATAATGAAGATTTTGATTCTACAACATTATTAATATTAGATCTGTTATCAACATATCAATTATGCACTCACAGGCAACCACACATCATGCTATGCTCAGTAGTCCACTGATATGACCTCGTGATCATTCCCCCGCTTTGACCATGTCATTTTTTTTGATATGCTGATTGCTGAACAAGTTTATGTTTATATGTGTAGGCCTAACCGTTGAGAACTTTTTTTGGCATTATTAATTCAAACATAACTTTGGCAATACTCAATCGTTTTCGTTCGTTGAAACGGCAAAACATACTTTCTTTTCCTTGCAAATCGAATTAGCAGACATCAAAAACATTTCCACTACGAAGTAAAAAAAATAATTCATACCAATAGAAGAAGGCTATAATCTTAGCTAATCTTTAGTGTACACAAACCCCATCTCAGAATTAGGTACCAGCCATATGGGCTGGCGAAAATTGTTTATCTCTCATGGTCATCATGCATTCTAAACACAGTGGGTGGAGTCACAGACCCTAGGGTCTAATAACCCTCGAGTCAGTGAATCCCATGGCCTTGAGTGCATGCATGCAGGTGAATAAAACTCAGGACGAAGCACAGACACAGGCACAAACCATGAGCCAAGCTTGATAGTAAAATTGGTTTATCTCTCATGGTCATCAGGCATTCGAATCTAGCACAGATTTAATCCACAAATATATGAGCCAACCTTACCAACTTCATACTTTTGCAAACAAAGCAAATTCCCATGCCAACCTGACAACAATAGCAGTATGAGCCAAATTAAAGATGTTATTAGACATAAATGTCGCCAACATTGGGTGTAATGAATAAAGCAATTAAAATATAAGAGACCCACATAGCACCCGGGGGGGGTGGGGGGGTTCACTTCAATATAAAATGGATATAGGTGTAGGGCTGGCACCGTTCGCACTAAGGGGCATTCGGTGAGAGCAAAATGTAAAAAATATGGGGTCATTGGGTGAGAGCATGATTTTTGGCATTCGGTGAGAGCAAAATGTAAAAAATATGGGGTCATTGGGTAAGAACATGACCTCTTTTTTAAATGGAATCTTTGGGTGAGAGCCGAAACAGCGCCACAAAAACCTCGAAAATCAAATTTCTAGTTCTAAATGGCTTCAAATTTCATTGTTTTTTCAAAATAAGTAACAAAATTAGTGAAAAATGAAAGTTGCTGTTCAAATTGAACTTGTAAGGGTCTTTGGGTGACAGATCAAATGGAAAAATAGGGGGTCTTCGGGTGACAGAGCATGTGTTCACAAAAAAATATGGGGTCTTTGGGTGAGAGCGATGCTGAAAAAGGGGGTCTTAACAGCCCTACATACGCGTCACCTCCAAATTTGGAGTGCCCCCCCGGGCATAGCACCCAAATGGTCTTTTTTTAAGTGCAAATTCCATATGAGTGTCACTCCGTGGCAAAAACGTATGACACGCGCCTTAGTTACACATGCATGCTCTTTCCGGTTTGCATAGCGCGCTTATGGAAGCTTTATAAAAATGCGGATTATATCCAAGCAACAACAAAGCACTTCATGTCAATTCAATATGCCTAAAATGTCCATGTTTATATAAGTTAACTCTTGTACACGATGATAAGTAGATTTCGTCGAATTAGGAGACAATTTTCCGTGAAAAATCTGCGACCGGTTGAAACATCTGTGAAAAATCTGTGTTAGATGACAGATTTTTTACGGAATTTTTAATCGATCACAGATTTTTGTCTCTAGTGAATTCTTGGAAAATTGATAGTTGATTTTGACTGTGTTCAGGGGAGGCTATATTGCAGCATGTTATCTCTTTGAATAAGTTTATCACGACTGATATGATTACATTAAATATCGGAATTTGTTGTGCAAGTCCAGAAATTTACTTACGTTTTAGACGTTTCATCTTCCGTGCGGAAGATTTCATCAGTAATGCGCCGATACAGCCGCACCACCTCTGGTCGTCCTACTCTCATCCCCAGGGTGTGTAGTTGTTTGCAGTAGCTGATCGTATACATGACTCAAAGAATAAGTTCCTTCATCGCGATTGATGACGTTGACTACACAGCCTGCACAGCCTGGGGATGAGAGTAGGAGGACCAGAGATATTTAATGCAGCATGTTATGTTCTTGCATTGTGTATTTTTTGCAAACTTTGAGTTTTTGATTCATATTGCTTGGAAGTTGTTACTCACATTACATTTGATTTTGTTGAGTATCCTCTGTACAGAGACTTTCAACAATTCATGCAGGTCAGTTATCAATCTATTTAATTTTGCAATATTTTTGTGTTTTCTTTTATTTATTATGAATTATGTTATGTAACAGGAATGCAAACCACTCCGTGTTTGGAATTACAAGTCATTTTTCATGCTAGTATGTTGTATTATTACTATTATATTGTTTGTATTTTGGTAATTCAAATAAATATTATTATTATTATTATTATTATTATTATTGTTATTGTTATTATTATTATTATTATTATTATTATTATTATTTATATTATGGTAATGATATGCTCGTAGTTCGGGCTTATTATTATTATTATTATTATTATTATTATTATAATTATTAATTAATTATTTATTATTATTATTATTATTATTATTATTATTATTAATATTATTATTATTAATATTATGGTAATGATATGCTCGTAGTTCGGGCTCAAACGCCATATGCCAAATTAACTAAATCGTCTATTTTTATTATTTTATTAAAACTTGCTGGTCATGGCTACCGCGTAACTCTAATGTACTATAACTTTTTATTGCCCAAATGCTTGAATACAAATTGAGATAAATTCTATTGACACGATTTAGTAATAGTATATTATTTGTGGTTGATAGTTCGCTGAGATAAACGGAAATTAACAGTAGTACCCCTGATATATTCGTCTTGAAGACATCGCCAACTATTCGATGAATGGTGTTCCATCAAGAACCTGGAGAAATAATGCCACGGGAATAATGCCCAGAAGTGTTTACAATGACCAGGACTCGTATCTATTTTGGATATTATTATTTATTATTATTAATGAGCTGCCTGCTTTTATTAAGTTGAAATATTATGATTTCTCATACTGAGCACCAAAATGGATACTTAAAATCATTTTGGGGCAATTCCTAAGATGTAATTGTCCTAACATATGGCCCATTTGCATCCTATATATGGGCATACCTTCTGTTTTATTACATCAATACATCAATAGTGAGTGCATAATAAAAATCAGAATCAAAGTTGCTGTGTTACATTTAGATATTTTAATATAATCTAACCTTTTCCTATATTTGGCTAAAAAAAGTCTTTTTAAATATAAAATTGGCCTTATTTGGTTAATAAGTAAAACAATAAGGCCATGCAATATCAAAATTCAAAATATAACCGTTCTTGGGATAGGGTGTGTAGGCCCAAATTACCAAATTAAACAAGGTCTCGTATATCCAAAGCCCGCACGTGTGTACGTTGAACGCAATATCATAGAGAGCATTTCCAAACGTACGTATCGTACGCCCGTGGATCTTTTCAAAATCACGTCACATGAGAGTGATTTTGAATAGATGCGACACTGTAGAACTATAGTGGGAATTCCAATTGAATGAACGTAGCTTTCAATAGCGTGACGAATTTTTGCGTACACTGCGCAATGTATGCCAGCGTGTGCGACTGTGCGTGAGTAACACGGAAGTGAATCCAACCATGCCAACGCACTCGTGATTGGTTGGCATTGTATCCAAGGTCGTGCGTTCACGTAGTAGTTTGAAATACGCGATATACGATCGCGGTTAGATCGAGTACAGCTGTTGAAAGCTGCGTTCATTCAATTGGAATTCCTACTATAGTTCTAGTTCCTCGAGGAGGTGCGCGCGAAGCTGCCAACGATGCTATGGTTATGGTGGTCGTGGTTTAAAAATGCAGATGTTAAATCGTAGTGCAGTAACCATTGGTTACTACTCCAAGCCTGGGCTCATACACCTGTTCCGAATTTTGATATGCCATAGGCTTCGTGTTGTGATCATTTCGATCAGTGGTTCGTAGAAAGCGTAATCCAGTTGACCTAGCAACGGTCATATTCTAACGTGCAGGGTAAGGTAATTGTGCATTGTTGTCCAAATAATTGTTAGCTTTTATATTACCCCGTAGTCATATAGTCGGTGTCATCAATATATATAGTCAACAGATCAACATTAATGACTGAGTTCCGCAACTTCCGCGCTTAAATTTGCATATTTTACAGCCTTTTGAAGTACGCCTGGATTGTAAAAGTTAAGTGTTTCTTTTTTCTCATAGCAAGTACGATGCTGCCCAGCCTACTACTATTATTACCACGACTCAAGTTGCAACACACCACTCCCAATCAGGCCAGGCAGACGAGTCAGCGATGAATGGAATAAAACTGCCAAAATACGAAGATATAGAATATGAAGACATCATGTGAGTATGCGCTAAAATGATCTCATTGCACTGACTGAGTTCATTAACCTCCACGTAACTATATAGCTCAAATTTCGACCTTATATTTTTGGGTATGAGTTATTGTACCCAACACATTCGAAGGTCATTCTGTGCATGTATAATGGGAATAAAGTCTGGTACCTACCGTACGTGTATCACACGTTTACGTACAGTGTTCACGTTCTTTCACCTAGTGATGGCTATTCGCTGTCATAGTGCACGTTAGTAACCATTGGTTACTGCTCCAAGCCTGGGCTCATACACCTGTTCCGAATTTGATATGCCATAGGCTTTATGTTGTGATCATTTCGATCAATGGTTCGTAACAAAGAAAGCGTGATCCAGTTGACCTGGCAACGGCCATATTGTAACGTGCACTACGACAGCGAATAATGTGACGTACCTATTAAAGGTACGTAACCTGATTGACGAAGAAATCATCAAAAAACTGTTGCATTAGTCTTGTTAATTGTGGTATACCACATTTGAGACTAATTCGACAGTTTTTTGATGATATCTTCAGAAATACAATTTGGAACTCCTAATTTCAATATGTTAATGAGAAATCATGATTATCACGCTGTATAAATGTCAGTAATTCCGTAAATAATTAGTCCCATTTACAAGATACATGTTTGAAAGAATTCCATTTTCCAAATATATCAGGTCACCTTCCTTTAAATCCCCATTCCAGAAAAATACAGCACTATTTTTTTGGATTAAAAAATATTTTCCTGTCTTGACAAATAAAACATAGCTAAATCCTAATCCGTTAGTTAGTCCTAACTGGCAATAAAAGCCAAAATTTAATATTTTTTTGCAATTTGAGGGAAAATGGTCCCCAAAACATGCAATTTTCCACGTTTTCTTACATGTAGTCACAAAATTGTAAGACTTGGCACAAGTCTAAACATTCAAAATCTTGAGTATAGGTTAAGAATTAGAATGCATCATACTGCAGTTACTGTCCGTTTTCCTATACACAATACACAGTGCTCTCACCATTGACGTGTGACCTCAACAAATGATGTATGTTGGGAGAATGGACACTTGCCTAGTTAACATCACTGTGTGAAAAATAACCAGCCAATATTTTATTTATTCTCCAAAACTTCTAGCAAATATATTTCTCTAACATGACCTAAAATTACAGCTAGGTTAGATGTTCAGAAATGGTCGCACTTTTGTAAAATATGAGTGAGGGCAAGGCATAGCTAGCCAACTCCCCGTGTTAATTGAATGGAGATTTGACCGAAAATATTGGTATCGGACCGCTCACTTCTGAAGGATGCCACAAAAAAACGGTAAAAGCTACATTTAAATTATTCTAAATAGGTTCTAGAAAATAAAGTTTTGTAACATGTCCTAAATTTTAGCTAATTTAGATGTTTGGAGAGGTCGCACTTTTGTGTTTTAGGAAGGATATGTAAACGACAGATAACACCAAAAATATGAAGAAATTATTTCCAAACCGTGTTAAGTCAACAATCATTATGTTGCTCATTTTGAAGAATGCTGGTTAACAAAAAGCAGGTCTTTGTCTCATTTCGTGAACAATGGTACACATACCATTGTTTCCTTTCGTTTCCTTTATAATCGGTTACCCAACTGAAGCTGTAATACCAGCTTTATTGCGATGTCGCACATTGAAAACAGACACTTGTACACAACCAGAGAAGATCTGATTTAATCAGTTGAGCTGCTTCAATGAGTGTTATCTTGGTTTAATAGCTTTTAATGGGGTTTAAGTCCTGCAAAGGGCGAGATGAATTCTACTGTAGACATGACTGCATCATGTAACTTGAAATTAGTTTTTGTTCAAGTCTCTGGGCTTGATTGTCTCAGAATACGAAAAAGGTCGAAAAACACCCAAAAATGCATGTTTTTGGCCCCTATTAAAAAAATTAGTGCTGTATTTTTCTGGAATGGGGAGTAGGTAAAATTTTTACATTTGGATTCCGGTATTGAATTCCCATTTAATACTGTACATTACACACCTTTGCTAATGGTTGTTACCATGTAACAAATGCAACCCCATTTTGGTACCTTTTGTCACCTGTGAACACTGAGTGAACACATACATACCCAACTTTGGTGACAGACATAATTGTATGTCTTTTGCCTTTGGGTCTTTGAGACCATAGTTCATACCATGACTACGAACAAACTGAATCCGAACAAAATACGCCAGGGTGAGAGTTCATAAAGCAATTCGGTCGATTCACAAATACGATGCGCCTCCAACGTTTGCTGGGGAGAGGTCAAAATACGCAGTGCATAATGGGAAAATGTCGACATCCAAAGCCCGCGTATTACGAATGCAACACAGGAACACAATGTTATTGTGTGTTTAAATGGCAATATAATGATGTTACACGCGAATAAGCAGGGAAACAGTAATTAACAAATATAGTAGATTCATTTTCTATCTATTGATCACATGGAATCCTTCATGGAGGTTTTTTTCAACGTTATTATTATCACACTAGTGTGAAAATCCAATGGTGCCTAGAACGGCGAAGTCGACCCTGAAGGTCAAAAATTGGACTGGAAAGAGCAAACGCTGGCGGCGCATCGTATTGTGAATCGCCAGAATTCCGGGTCAAGTGGTTACAACAATGCTTGACGCTGGACCTAATACACGTCATTCTTAACGCATGCGTGTTCGCCAATGCAGGTTTAGCCTCCTCCACAATCGCAACACGCTATGTGGAGTGATTGGAATCACACTGACGGCGGAGGAGAATACTTGAAGGCCTAATTATATTAAGCATAATTATAATACCTCAACAATCACCGTTATATTCCATCGAATTACTACAGAATTTATTATTATTATTATTATTATTATTATTATTATTATTATTATTATTATTATTATTATTATTATTATTATTATTATTATAATAGTGTTATTATTACTATTATTATTATTATTATACAGAAGAGACATACCTGTACATGTAATAGTAACAACAACAATAACAAAAACGAAACAACCAACCACAACAAAACCACACACACATTTAAATTACTAATCTGGCTCCTAAATCTTTCCTTTTTTTTTATTATCAGAGAGAAACAGAAACAGAAAGCGCTTCAAGATAGCAAAAGTGGGACCAACCCGTTCTTCATATTTTTCGGTATTGTTTTAGCTTTGGGATTTGTTCTAGCTCTGACTCTTGGTCTTATCTTTGGCGAAAGCAATGATGACCTGCTACTGGATAAATATACGTATGGCAATGCAGCTGTGGCAGCTGACCATCAAACCTGTTCAACCATAGGAAAGTAAGTTCATTTGGTATGCTAGCTTACCTATCATAAGCAAGTCATCGTTTTTCTTAGTTTAATAAAAATTATGGCAATTTTTTTTTTCAATTTCAGAAACATTTTAAAGCAAGGAGGAAGCGCCGCCGATGCGGGTATAGCTGCCATGCTATGCGTAGGTTTGGTCAATTGTCAGAGTGCTGGGATTGGAGGTGGACATTTCACCACTTTCTACAACAGAACAGATAACAGTGTGTTAACAATCAATGCCAGAGAGAAAGCGCCACTTGCTGCGCATGAAGAAATGTTTGTAGGCACTTACAATGCATCCGTCTTTGGTAAGCTTATTAAACGTTTTATAATTTTCATCAACATCAACAGTCCCCTTACAACAGTAAAAATGTTCAATGTTCCATAGACTACGGAGAGCTTACTATAGAAATGCATATACAGCCCGGGGCATTGAACACAAATGATCATACGGGTATAGATATGTTCCTCCAAAAAGACTCCTGTTTTTATGACCACGCAGGTCTGAAAGACCCCCCCCCAATGTCGCCAAAACAGAGCACTGTGAGACTCTCGATTTTGATAATTTAAGCTCATCAGGACCCCTAAATTGCTCATTCTTCCGTTTTTAAGCAATTTCTATATTGTATACCTTTGATATTGATCCTTCGCTGCTCCGAAAGACCCCCTTTTACCGGCAGCTCCCAAAGACCCATCAATTCCGGGGGTGGGGGTGGAACAAACCAACAAAAATTTATGAGCTGCCCCTGAGAGACTGTTATGTTAAAAGTGACCAAGATCGAGTGTTTTAAGAGTTCTTATTCATCACAATACTATACATGGATGGATCTCTTCTACAACACTAATTGGACGGGCAAAACATTTCTCGCAATTAAGGTTAGTAACTATTTTTAACTGTTGTGATTTGGTCATTCACAGCATCCTTACTTAGCTTTGGCAAAATACATTGATCATTTCATAGCGAACGTGTAAAAGGATTCAAATACCACAGATATACTTTTGTAGGTTATGTGGTTCTTGAATTATGTTGTGAATGTAAACATGGTTAAGAGGGCTGGAACCACATCACCTTAGTAAAATCTACTTAAGTCATTAACAACAATAAATCAAGTAAGTTTTCAAAGTATTATGATTTGTAGACTGAACTTCTGCAAAACATCAAGATGTTATTTTTCAATAATGCTTCGTTACAAATTGTTTACTCTTTATTAAAAACAAAACTAGGTGGTTTAGCTGTAGGTGTGCCGGGTGAATTTCATGGTTATTATGAGTTGCATCAGCGAGCTGGACGACTGCCATGGAAGGATTTGATAACGCCCTCTATTGAACTCGCAAGGGATGGGTTCCCTATAGGTGGCTCACTTGCTGGGGCAATAAATCGATATGATGATTTAATCTTAGCCGATAAAAGTCTCAGGTGAGAAAACTATTTCTCTGTAATTGAATTCAGACCAAATAAGATATCATGTACTGTTGTAGAAATGCGAGCAACATTAAAGTTTCTTGTAACCATGATAACGTAATGTGTTTTATTGTTTTCATGGTGTAAGAGATAGTTTAAAAAACCGTCGGTCGACCGCCAGCGTATTAGTAGACCCGGCGATTGTTAGGAACAATATAACACAACGGGGAGTCCCGATCGTTTTTATTCAAACGATAGCATTAAACAATTAAGAATGAATAGAAACATGTGTACATATATCGGGGCATGCACCTGACGTGATGCCTAACCGGCATTATCTGTCTTATATCTTAACAAGAGAGGTATTTTGTGATGAAAACGGCAACTTACTACAGGAGAATGACACCATAACGTTTCCTAAACTAGCCGTGACATTACAGACAGTAGCAGATAGTGGAGGTTCCGATGTGTTCTATCATGGAGAATTGGCGGCTACCATTGCGTCAGAAGTACAAGCAAGAGGTAAACCGTGCATTGCCATAATGTGTATATTGGCTATCCAAGTTGAAATGCATACAACCTATATGGAAGACATGATCTTCCACACAGGGAGTGTGAATTTCAAATAAGGTTACCTGACTCCATTTGAAATCTGCACCCTCTGTGTGGAAGATTCAAGTCATGTCTTCCATAGGGGTGTATGGATTTCAACTGGAATAGCCCAGTATTTGTTATTCACACCTAGTTTTATCAAAACCGGTCGTCACTTATTATGCGATTAGACACCTTGGATTTAGATTCGGCCGTTTGCCAGAGAAATTCTCTCTTTTGAATTTTCTTCTAATTTGGGACTGTTTTAATTGGCTCTCGACCAAACACCAATTTCTTTTAAAAAAGTCATTTTCTCACGCAATGCTCCCAAACAGTCCGTTTCTCACCTTATGACCCATTGTTTACATGTTGCTATCACCGAATGCCAATAATCATGCCCTCACGCAATGGCCCCAAACGGTCCGTATCTCACCTAATGACCCATATTGTTTATATGTTGCTATCACCGAATGCCAAAAATCATGCCCTCACGCAATGGCCCCATACGTACGTTTTATATTTTCTCACCGAATACCCCTTACTGTGAAAGGTTTAACCCTACACGTATTGAAGTGACCCGGCTTGTTTTACGTATACGTTCGCCGATATCCTAACAACAAAATACTGAATTCAAAAGGGCATTTCGTGATCCACAGCCTCATCCCTCCACTTTTCTCAAAAAAGTTGAAATTTTTATATCACTGGAAACCTCTGGCTACATAATGTTTATGTACAAAATATTTCTTGCAGATTAATTCGTTTAGCAAAGATATCGTGAAATTTGAATTTCGTTCTGGTGCACCAGAACGAAATTACAACGCATTGTCTATGGAGCAGTGTAATACACATAATCATGCATAACTCTCGAACGCAAAATCGGAATCAACTGAAATTTAGGGAATAGGTTTTTTTCGTGGATTTCTAATGAAAAATGATATAAATAGAGGATGCTAGGATCACGAAATACTCCTTTCAAGTAGATGGAGTAGTTACACTAGGCTTTAATCTGGAAAAATACATCTTATCTAACCCTAACACCAAACCCTGATTTTATATATAAAGCAGATACGACAAAGGAGAGAAGATGAATAAAGAAGTCACTTGGCACGCGCACCCCCGGGATTCGAACCTTAGACCTCCGCAAGCCAAGCACACGATCACGGATCGGTAACTACATGGGTAACGCTGCCCCGGGCAGCAATTCCGTGAGCATTTAACACTTAGGGTGATTGCGTCATCGCAGACCCTGGGATTCACGCACGCATGCGCAGTGGTTTTATGGTATTATGGTATTCGTGGTATTATGTGGTCTCTATGATTGTTAGGGTTAATGTAAAAGTCTTGTTTTTCCATATAGGTGGTATCATTACAACAGAAGATTTGGCAAAATATCACACAGAAGTCGACGAAAACCCGTTGGTGATTAAACTAGATGACTATACCGTGTATTCACCAAGGCCCCCGGCAAGTGGAGCCGTCGCTTCTTATATCATGAATATCTTAGATGGTAAGATTGTCCTTGAACTTGTTGAATAACTATATCCATTGTTTGCACTTTAATCTGAATACCAAACAAACAAACCCCCAGATACAGTCATACAAACCTGTTCACCCAGGAATATACGTAACTGTATTAAGAATACACCCAAGTGTTTCAGAAAAACACCTAAAATGTAACAGATATATACACACACACCCCCACCTATCGGAAAAGCAGCCAAAATATACTCAAATGTCCCGGAAATGTACCCAATGTATAAATACTCCCACATGTATCAGGAATACGCCCGGTGTAGTCCTTATACATTTGGGAACATTTCTGAGACGCTGAGGTGCATTTATACATATTTATACAGATTTATGCTTTGACATTGACCTCTTTATATGTTGTAACTTGCAGCATAAGTACTGTTTTGTTTTGGTATCGTATTATTTGATATCTGGTTTGATTGATTTGATTGACGTTTTAAAACCCCGCCGTAGTGTCTTATTTTTTACGCTCTACTTAAATACAATTGGAAAGAAAAGAGCAAGGTACATCAACTTGATGTGGGGAAACAACTAAAATACAGACTAGACAGTATGCAGGGGCGAAGCAAATGTTGGTATTAGAAGAAGGTAAAGTTCCAAGGCCCACAGAAGTGCTAAACCTGCAAAAAGAACGAGGATCAATGGGAATACAAAAACTAAAACAAGTGATGAAAATCACTGTGCACATTAACGGACACGATCAATCGAACAACCAATGAAGGCACAAAAACAAGCAAAGTTCGTTTGCCAAAAATTACCAAATCCAGAGCCCACAGAAGTGTCAGAAAAAAAAAATAGTACAAAAGTACACTGGAAGTGATGATTTTTTTTAAAATAAAAAACAAAACAATCAACAACCCGGATGCCCAGTGTTGCCTTGTTAAATTGTCACTATATAAAAAATCTATATGCATGTGTTTTATGTAGGTCCCAAGATAAACAAGATTAACCCATTTAACGTCTTAAAGGTTGCCAAATAATTTCTTTTTTTCTGCATTTTGTACCTTTTGGTTACAATCAAATCTTTTTCAGGTTATAATCTATCACCTGATAGTGTGACTAGTAACAACATTGGTTTAACGTACCATCGTATAGCGGAGGCATTCAAGTTTGGCTTCGCAAAAAGGGCACGACTAGGTGACGACGACTTCGAAGACGTGGAAGGTGTAAGTTGCTGTGTGTAATTTTGTCGTTTTTTACAGATACAAATCAGTGCATAAGAGAAATTTCATTGGAACTTTCCTCAAAATGCCTCCCAAATTAGCATAATTATATTCAAAATTGAACTTTCTGAGATTGTTCTTTTCAAATTCTTGCCTTAAGTGTTGACTAAGTATTGTTGGTCGAGACAACTAAGAAGACCGATTTTCATTTTCTAAATCAATATAATTTATTATTGATGTTTTGCAGAAGTTCAGCTTACAAATCATACACTTTGAAAACTTGCTTGATTCATTGTTGTTAATGAGTTACGTTTACAAAGGTGATGTGGTTTCAGCCCTCTTTACAACATAACTCAAGAACCACAAGACGTACACGAGTAAATATGTGATATTCGAATCGTTCTACACGCTCGCTATGAAATGATCAATGCAATTTTTGCCAAAGCTCACTGCCATTTACAGGATGCTCCGAACGACCAAATCGCAACAGTTGAAAATAGTTACTAACCTTAAGGGATCCTTATCATAGCCCCATTTTTGTTTCGTAGACAAATGCCATCAAAATCAAGTCCATAGCTCACGTACCTTCAAAAATGATATGAGTACGCCTACCGCGGAAACCATTGCAAATCAATCAATATATATAAAATCCTATGGTCAAACATATTCAGGTTGTCGAATACATGATATCAGAGGATGCAGCGGAATCTACTCGGCAACGAATATCGGATGATGAAACACACGAGCCTGAATATTATGATGGTGGGGAATTCTCTTTTAAAGAAGATGGGGGAACTACACATGTCTCGGTTATAGACGCTGAGGGAAACGCATTAGCTCTGTCAAGTACAATTAATTTAATGTAAGTATTAGCCATTGGCTTCAACATTAAAAGGCCAAGTTTTGAGATATTTCCTCAAATTTTCAAGAGCTATCTTAAGAACCACTGAACCAATACTAGGCTTGTCTATGCTCATTTTAATGCATTGTTCATGCTGATTCCGATGGGCATGGAAATTTACAAATCTGAAATTTTTGAAATTTTGAATTTTATTTTGAATCTTGTCGTCTGCAGTGTGAAGAGTTAAACATTGTCTAACGTGAGGAGTTGTTGCAAGCCCGCCCTCCCCCCTGCCAGCTTTACTTCTCACCAAAATTAAGAGATCACACATCCCTTGCTTTCAATTGGCGTCATTTTAAAGAACAAAGTAAACTACAATATTCCCAGTAGGATAATAAGGCCAACCAAGGAACTACTGAAGCGCAGGTTGGAATCCTTAATTTCTTTTAATTCAGTTAAAAGGAAATAAATTTCAAGCTAAATTTAGCACTAAATTGGGCAAGGTCTCATGTTCTCCACATTGGGCAACGCCTTAATTACCGACCTGATATTGAGATAATCTGAAGTAAAATATAACAGCATACCTAGAAGAAAACCAATATTATCGATTGGTTTTCAAAATAGAGACAAATCAATACATTTCGAAAATCAAATCGAGTCCAAAAATAATAAACATAAAGAAAATATCGCGCGAAAACCCAAAGTTGGGTCATATCCCAGCAAACACATTTCAATGTTGGGATGTATAAAAGGTATTCAACATTTTTATTGCCATTCAAAAACATTTTCGAATCCTTACTAGAAGCAAAATTTATGTTAACTAAACATGATTACCAAAAATATTTGACACTTTCGCAACATTTTCTTGTTGTGCTTTGTCATAATATGAAACATTTTAAAAATGCTTAATGATTTTTTTATAAGCCGACATTTAAATAACCAAAAACAAAACACAAAACACATTTAATAACGTTTTAAAAACATTTTCTGTCTTTTATAAGGTAAAGTTAAATCGAATTCTGGAAAAAAAATTTGCAACTTACATGCGACAGTTGCGTCCGGTAACTCCGAACTTCATCAGGCATGTGATTGGTCACGTGACAAACGACGGGGAAGATCCTGCAAAGCCTGGTCCCAAGCGAACGGCAGTTGAAAGCGGAGTCCCCCTTTTTTGTTGATGGCCGGCTGCTCCACTCTCTCCCAAATGGCTTCCATGACACCCCGCTCGAACCACTTTTCTTCTTTGTCGAGGATCACAACCTCCTCTGGCTTAAAGAAGTGTTCCGTTGTTTTGCAGTGATTGAAAACTGCAGAGTTCTGAGTCTGAGCTTCGCTGGAGCTAGGTCTCCGATGTTGGTTTATCCTAGCCCTGAGAGACTGTTTGGTCTCTCCTACGTAGGCTTCTCCACAGTCAGTATAGTCGCACAGGTTATGCCATAAACCAAATTACTCTGCTTGTCCTTGGGGGTTTATCCTTAACGTGGACTAACTTCCCCCTGATGATGTTGGTGGATTTATAAGACGTTGCGATCCCAAAGGACTTAAGAGTATTCGTGATCCTTTCTGACAAGCCAGATATGTAGGGTATTGTTACCTGGGTACCCGTGCCCGTTTCTGCGTTTTGATTCTGTTTGTGCTCTTTGGTCTTTTTAGCTTTGGTGAAGGCCCAGTTGGGGTAGCCACAGCAACCCAGGGATTTCTGAATGTGATTTTGTTCTCCAGGAAGGTCCGCTTGGTCGCTGATAATGGTACTAGCCCGATGTTGCAGGGATGTGATCACCCCGAGTTTATGTATTAGGGGATGATGAGAGTCAAATTGTAAGTAAAAGTCCGTATGAGTTGGTTTCCAGTAAACCGTGGACTTGAGTGATCCGTCCTCGTGAATGTGAACTTGACAGTCCAAGAAAGCTAGCTTGTTATCAACGCACTCCTCCTGGGTAAACTTGATGTTTGGGTCTACCTCGTTGATGAATTTGAAAAAAGAGGCAGCCTCATTCCTATCAATAACAACGAACGTATCATCGACGTAGCGCAGCCACAGTTTAGGAGGGTTTCCAGGATTGTGTGTAGCACGATCTGCTCAAAATTCTCCATGTAAATGTTAACAACAATAGGAGAGACAGCTGAACCCATGGCACAGCCATATTGTTGAATGAAGAATTTGTTGTTATATGAGAAATACTTGAGACAGATAGTTAAGAGTTCAATGATTTGGTCCACCAATAAATTCGTTCGGTCACCTAGAGTCTTGTCCTTTTATGGCATCGTCGGGAGGAATGGATGTGAATAGAGCGGTCACGTCGTATGATGTGATAATCTCATTCCCTGTAAGCTTGATGTCCTGGATTTTATGAACAAAATCCTGAGTGTTCTTTAAGTGGTGGTGGGGGGGGGGGGCTGACTAACTAGGGGGCCAATGATCTTGGCAGCGTGCTTGGGTAAATTATATGTCACTAATCCGACACTACTAATAATCGGTCTGACAGGAATGGGTTCAGGCTTTGCAGGATCTTCCCCGTCGTTTGTCACGTGACCAATCAGATGCCTGATGAAGTTCGGAGTTACCGGACGCAACTGTCGCATGTAAGTTGCAAATTTTATTAAAATCTATAAATTTCCAACCACTTGTCCATTATAACGATTAATTGGGCTATTCCAGTTAAAATCCACACTACCTCTGTGGAAGATTTTGGAAATATCTTC